>NC_079317.1:13005227-13308257 GCF_029931775.1 Euleptes europaea
CCCCAGTCATTTGCCCAGGCAGTCCTGAGAACCCTATGCACCATACTGTTTAGAATAATTGCCGTTGCTTCTCTTCCTCAATCAATGCTCTTGGACACAGCTAGGCTGGGAATAAGGACACAGCCTGTTACCAAACAGGCCTTCTTGCCTCACCTTTGCCAGGTTGCGGACTGCCACTGTGTCTATCCCTAGAACTGGCTGTGGTAAAGAGGAAGAGGAATTTTGTCTTTGTCTTCTACTGCTCTGTTGGGATCCTGCTAAAAGAAAGAGAATGTCGAAAACCTGTTTTTCCACTGGTGTAATGGGGAAAAGGGCGTTCCCTTTGACCACCAGGGAATCTATGCTGGGGCTCATGGGACTTGCATGGACAAAAAGCAATGTGCAACGTGATCTGTAATAAGGCAGGAAACAGGGCCAGATTGACCAAAAAGAATTTGGTGGGATCCAGCCCAGACTAGGAAATGGGAATTTCCGCTCCTCGGCTTTTGTAATATATTAGTCAGTTTCCAGCACATTTTCTGCCACTCTTTAATGCGCACAAACACGTTTGCATACATACCGCATGTGTACATGTATGGGTATCGGAACCAACATTTCTTCAGAAAATAGACAACGGTGCCTTTCTTACCATCCTGCCAATTAAATCCGGTTAGTAATTAAGAGATTTAGCTAGTAACCAATTCAATCTACTGATTAAACCCATTAAGACCTGCACCCATAGAAACAGAACATGATGAGCCAAAGTCCTTCTGTAATATATTTTCTACTTATTTTGGACAAGAATCCTGCAACAGGATCAATAAAAATATGAGCTGGCAATAAACCCTATACCCGATCTGCAAATGTTTGCCTTACCACGGTCAAATTTTTGATCCTTCGTACAGTTCAAGTTTCTGTGACCCACGTTATTGTTATGATCGACTGTTAAAAGACCTTTTGAAAAATGACCTTGTCTCGAAGAATGAAAACTGAAGACGGCATACTTAGCTTCCACGTAATAAAAGGGTTTCATAAAACTCAAGGTTTCTGGTTACAAAGCACTTCTATGGGCTGAAAGGGGAAATGGCGCAATTTGGAAAACAAAGGCCCGGAGATCCAGTTGCCTTTATTTAGAGATTTCACCTGAATTCAGAGATGACTCAGACTCCATTTAACAGGCTGTTTACTAGAAAGACCTCAAAGGATGTGGGACTCTTAAACACACCATTAGATCTTGGTGTGATATTGATACTCTTCAGTCAGAAGGATTCGGTGCAAATGTTTGGTTTCAGGTTTTTTCTTTCTTAGCTCTGATTCAGAGATCCTTTTTATGTGCAGGGTTTAATTATTTCTTGCCACTGGAAGAGTGGAGATCTGCTGTCTGGAAAAGAATATCTTGCATATTTCAGTGGATCGAGACAAACACATTCAACGCGATCGCTGAGCCATAGATAAATGGTATCTATAAATCGCTTTCTATGGCAAAGTACCTCTGTTTCTCACTTGCCTTGAAAGCCCCTTTCTGGGGTTGCCACAAGTCGGCTATGACCTGATGGCACATTACACACACACACACACACACACACACACACACACACACACAAAAATTGCTATCTAGCTCTATATGACCAAAGCGATTTAACTGTTAACTCTAGCTATTAAGGATGTGTGAATTTTTATTATTTTTAGTTCCCTCCCCTTCCCAAATGCCATCCTCCCCAGTAGGGCTGCCAACCTCCAGGTGGCACCTGGAGATCTCCCACTATTACAATTGATCTCCAGGAAACTAAGATCAGCTCCCCTGGATAAAATATCTATTTTGGAGGGTGGACTGTATGGCATTATGCCCGGCTGGGGTCCCTCCCCTCTCCAAACCCCATTTTCCTCAGGCTCCACCCCCAAAATGTCTAGATATTTCCCAACCAAGCTAGAAGAAGAAGAAGAAGAAGAAGAAGCTCAAACCCAACCCCTTTCTGACTATATATTACTCTTCCTACACCCTTGACACTGAGAGACACTGTCCTTCAGTGTTACTACTCTGAAGATGCCTGCCACAGTTGCTGGCGAAACGTCAGGAAAGAAAATTCCAAGACCACGGTTACACAGCCCGGATAACCTACAAGAACCAATGAACTCTGACCGTGAAAGCCTTCGACAATATTTAGAAGAAGAAGAGTTGGTTTTATATGCCAATTTTCTCCACCACTTAAGGGAGGATAAAACTGACGTACAATCACCTTCCCTTCCCACAACAGACTCCCTGTGAGGTAGGTGGAGCTGAGAGAGTTCAGAGAGAACTGTGACTAGCCCACGGTCACCCAGCTGGCTTCACATGGAGGAGTGGGGAAACCAACCCAGTTCACCAGATTAGGGTCCGCCGCTCACGTGGAGGAGTGGGGAATCGAACCCGGTTCTCCAGATTAGAGGCCACTG
Source organism: Euleptes europaea (assembly GCF_029931775.1). Classification (NCBI taxonomy): domain Eukaryota; kingdom Metazoa; phylum Chordata; class Lepidosauria; order Squamata; family Sphaerodactylidae; genus Euleptes; species Euleptes europaea. Next base: position 13,007,640 of record NC_079317.1, read on the forward strand.
CTCCAAACCACCGCTCTTAACCACTACACCACGCTGGCAACCCAGAAATCCGCAGCAGCAGGCCACATCCATGGGGACAAGAAAGGGGGTAATTTTTTCAAATTGCTCCTCTCTGCTGCACACTTCCACATCACACACCCCGCTGTTTCTCAGAATCTGCTGATCCCAAGGGGCCTCATTTCAGGAAGCACAAGGTGTGGGGAGGGCTGCAACGGAAAGGGGTGGGTAGGAAAAATATGTACCGTAAATGGAACACTGTTTGGATCGAACCCCGTTCCCTTAATGGGTTTGCTCCAAGTGTGCAGAAACATATAAAACCTACAAAAATGGGGAGCTTCAGAGCCCTAAAACTGCAACCTTGAAAAAAGATGACAACCAGGATCTCACTGAACTCTGTTTTTATATATAAATATTTATTATTTTTATAATAAGAAAAACAAAACAAATTATAAAAACCATAAAAAAGAAAACAGGAAAAAAAACATAAAAGATACAAAAATACAAAAAGAGCACTTATACAACAGTCAAAATTACACCATATAATATAAATTGTACAATACACGGTGCTCTAATACCCACCACCCACCTTAACAGTGTGTCCCACCACCAATAGACTTCCGGAGAAGTGTTTTGACAGTATTTAAAATTACCTTATACTATTATTATTATAAAAAACGTTATATTTTATCTATAATTCATTAACTATACTTGTAAAATTCATTTTCGCCAGTTTATCCCAAAATGCGACGGCCTTTAACCATGTTTTTTTAAACTCTTCCATATCTTTGCCGTGTAAAGAATCTGTAAGTTTGGCCATCCGCATATACATCCACAATTTCTCTCTCCAGTCCTTAATTGAAGGTTTATTTACTTGCTTCCAGTTTTTTGCTATTATAATTCTTGCTGCCACAAAACTGTATTGACATATAACTCTATCACATCTATCCATATTGTCTTTAGGGATTCCTAATAAACAAAAAGCAGGATCTTTTTTTACTTTTATATTAATCAAATTATTAGTTTCCTTTAATATTAGTCTCCAAAACCTCTTAATTTTTTTACAAAACCACCATACATGCATAAACGTGCCTTTTTCAGTTCCATACTTCCAACATAAACCCATTTCATCTTTCTTCATTTTACTTAGCAGTGCCGGGGTTATGTACCATCTATAAAACATTTTATATAAGTTTTCTCTTATTTCATTAGTGATTGTAAATTTGTATTCCCTCTTCCACAAGTTTTCCATATTTCCAAATCAATATTATAGCCTAACTCCTTCAACCATTTCACCATCACTGGTTTAATCCTTTCTTGTTCTAAATTCACCTCAATTAATAACTTATAAATTCTTCCTATCAGTCCTTTATTTCCCTTAGTTAATATAATTTCTAGTTTAGATTTATTTTTATTAAATCCCCTCAAATTATCTTTATTAAATATATACCTTAATTTATAATACATAAACCAGTCATTAATTTTAAGCTCTTCTCTACTCTTCAACATCCAAACCCCTTCTTTACATTCCGTAATTTCTCTATAAATATTGATATCCAGATTTAGTTGTACACCTCTCTTCATAAAAGCTTCTACAGGGTTAATCCAGCCAGGGGTTTTACATTCCAAAAATCCTTTCTTCCAAGTTTGAAGTAGACCAACTCTAATAATATGGGAATTAAATTCTTTACTTTCTCCTTTTCATACCATAAATATGCATGCCACCTGAAGCGTAAATTAAACCCTTCTAATTCTAATATTTTAGGATTCTTTAATAGAATCCAATTTTTTAGCCAGGTAAAACAAGCTGCTTGATAATACATTCTCAAATCTGGTAATCCCAGGCCTCCTGTTTCTTTTAATTCAACTAAGTTATTATATGCTATCCTATGTCTTTCCTTACCCCATAAAAAATTTAAAATATCTTTCTTCCAACTTTTAAATATCTGTGCTCCTTTCAAAATTGGTAGGTTTTGAAATACAAAAAGCATCTTAGGCAATACCATCATTTTAATAACTGAAATTCTACCCCAAAACTCTGTTTTGTGACATCTTGGAGGTTATTTTGGGGTTGCTAGTGGCGGGAGACTCAGAAGGAAGGTATCAGGGAAAGGTGAGGACAGCAGGGAGGAGGAAGAGCTGAAGACAGGCAGCCTACTATAGCTCAGTGGTAGAGCATCTGCTTGGCATACAGAAGGTCCCAGGTTCAATCCCCCGGCATCTCCAGTTAAAGGGATTAGGCAAGTAGGTGATGTCAAAGACCTCTGCCTGAGACCCTGGGCAGCCGTTGTTGGTCTGAGTAGACAATACTGACTTTCGTGGACCAAGGCTCTGATTCAGCACAAGGCAGCTTCATGTGTTCAAGATCAAGGGACAGAAAAACAGAGGTTGATGGAAGGAGGGAGAGATGGAAAGAGAGAAAGGGAGAGAAGGGAAAGGTTTGGAGGCTGCCGGCAAAGTGGAGATAGTGTAGAGAGAGGGGCCCACAGGTGGAGGGATGCAAGTCCTTGCAGGTCCCTCGCTTATAATAATATTCCAGTGTTGCCAGCTCCAGGCTGGGAAATTCCTGAAGATTTGAGGGTGGGGCCTGGAGACAGCAGCATAGGGGGAGCGGAGGGACCTCAGCAGGCTATACCATACTGTTGAGCCTCCAAAGCAGCCATTTTTCTCCAGGGGAACTGATCTCTGTAGTCTGAGGATCGGTTGTAATTCCAGGAGATCTCCAGGCCCTACCTGGAAGCTGGCAACCCCAGTTGCATGCAGTGTACACTTATCCTCAATTACATCCCCCCTGGGAAAACTGGAATAAGAACATCTGGATGTTGATGAAGACTGGCAAAATCAACATTACCAAGCAACTTCACACTCTATGCAGTCCTTTATATACAAGAACATTTTCTCACATTGGCTGGAAATGCTTCAAGAAAGTTATTTCCCCCGATAAGCAACGCTGAGTGGAAATGCATTCCAGCGTCCTTCATGGTGTCACAAGAGATTCCAGGGAACACTTTTCAACAGAGGGTAACTCCGCGTGAGTTTCGGACAGCACGGGAGTGGGGTTCCTAGAGACTGCGTCTGGATTCTGGGGTTCCCCCTGGAGACTCCTCAAAGCCCAAACCTGAGCATCTTTTTGAATTTGTACCTGACTCAAGCTAGATTTTGAAGCGCAGACTTAAGCCAACCGGGCGTGGGGGGTGGATGGGAACTGTTGGTAGGATATTTTACAGGGAATCATTGAAAGGGAGGAGAAACAATTTGGAAACACCCCTGAAGTATCTTCTTCTGGCTTTCTCTTATATTTAGGGGCTTCGGGGGGGGGGGGGAGAAGAAGAAGAAGAAGAAGAAGAAGAAGAAGAAGAAGAAGAAGAAGAAGAAGAAGAAGAAGAAGAAGAAGAAGAAGGAGGAGGAGGAGGAGGAGGAGGAGGAGGAGGAGGAGTTGGTTTTTATATGCTGATTTTCTCTACCTTCTAAGGAGAATCAAACTGGCCTACCATCGCCTTCCCTTTTTCTCCCCACAACAGACACCTTGTGAGGTAGGTGAAGCTGAGAGAGCTCTAAGAGAACTGTGACTCGCCCAAGGGTCACCCAGCTGGCTTCATGTGTAGGACTGGGGAAACCAACCCGTTTCACCAGATCAGAGTCTGCCACTCATGTGGGGGAGTGTGGAATCGAACCAGGTGCTCCAGATTAGAGTCCACCACTCTTAACCACTTCACCCTACTAGCTCTCAGGTAAAGCCTGGAGATCTCCTGCCTCCTGGCATTACAGCTGCTCCCCAGATGACAGAGATCAGCTCGCCTGGAGCAAATGGCTACGTTGGAGGGTAGTCTCTGTGGCATTATACCCTGCTGAGGTCCCACCCCAAACCTTGGCATCCCCAGGCTCTGCCCACAAATCTCCAGCAATTTCCCCCCAAGGTGGGAGTTGGCAACCAAACTCTACCCCCCTTTTCCTTTACCCGATTCTCAATTGCTTCAGTATTCTGTGGCCCTTCGAGCATACTCAGTCCTTATTAAGATCTCCTTCCCACTTTCTTTTTGTCAATACATATTCGGGGCAGCAGCAATCATTTCAATGATCATTTTAATAGCAGAAACAATACAAAAGAACAAGCACAGGTGCAGTTGCCCCATTCAATTATGAAAAACTATAAAACATCACAGGAAATATTCTGATTAGGTCAGTTAGTTTTTTTTTAAGAAGATAATTTCAGTTAAAAATAAATCCTGTCCCCTTCCTTCCTTGTAGAAGATGAGTAAGATCCTTTCAAGAGAAAAAAAAAGATGTCATAAGATTGTACAGTATCAGATGGAAGATGGAGACTGAATGTTTAAATGCTTTTGCACGGAAGGAAAAAAAAATCTCCTACAAGTTAAAAACATGACATCAGGAAACAGGCTAGGTAAGAGCTCTTCTCTCTAATGTCTAGTTTTTCTGTGGGCTTTTATATGTTCTGCTTTTCTTTTCCTAGAAAGAGATACATGAGTTCGGGTGGAATTTCCAGAAGGAAAGAGGGTAGTTTACATGAATACATTTTTTTTTATTTCGTTTATACCCTGCCTTTCTCAAGAAGAAGAAGAGGAAGAGGAAGAGGAGTTGGTTTTTATATGCTGACTTTCTCTACCACTTAAGGGAGAATCAAACCGGCTTACAATCACCTTCCCCTCCCCACTACAGATACCCTGTGAGGGAGGTGGGGCTGAGAGAGTGTGACTAGCCCAAGGTCACCCAGCTGGCTTCATGTGTAGGAGTGGGGAAACAAATCCAGTTCACCAGATTAGCCTCCGCCGCTCATGTGGAGGAGTGGGGGATCAAACCTGGTTCTCCAGATCACAGTCCACCGCTCCAAACCACTGCTCTTAACCACTACACCATGCTGTCAAGTCCTTCTTCCCTCTGGCTTCTCACCGGAAAGGACAGATGTGTCTATCAGAGAATGAAACCACCACTTTTAACCACTACACCATGCTGGTATTAAAGCCATAAAAAACAATAAAAAGATAATAAGCAGCCATAAAAACAGACATTGAAGCCCCACAGTCCTGGTATGGGCTGAGTGTGCCTGATATTGAAAGCCTGGGGAGGGCCCCTGGCTCAGGTACAGCGCCCACTTTGAACACAGAAGTTTCCGGATAAAAGACCTGCCAACCTGGAAAGCCAAGGCCAAAGTTGACAGTACTGACTTTGATAGACCAATGGACCAATGATAGACTCAACAGAAGGCAACTTCATGTGCTTATATATACAGGGTCAATTGTCCCCCATCCAATTCCAGGCTACAGAGGGGAGGAGGACTGGGAAAGCGCTACTGTGATGAACCACAGAATGTATTTCCACTCACATTGTGCATGGATGAATTGTAGCCAGTTTAGCACAAGCACATGATAGATGTGCCATCTGGGCACATGCACAATGTTGGGAAGGGCCGTAGCTCAGTGGTAGAACATCTGCTTGGCATGCAGAAGGTCCTAGGTTCAATCCCCAGCACCTCCAGTTAAAGGGACTAGGCAAGTAGGTGATGTGAAAGACCTCTGCCTGAGACCCTGGAGAACCGCTTCTGGTCTAAGTAGACAATACTGACTTTGATGGACCAAGGGTCTGATTCAGTAGAAGGCAGCTTCATGGGTTCATGACCTCCTGAACTGTTCCATTAAATTATAATTCCAATCCTTTTGCACAAACGCAACCCTACACATTTCTGTTCAGCACATTCTGTGAAATTATAGAAGCGGGGAGGCCTTCCCAATCTCCTCAGGCAGGTCATTCCACTAGGTAGGAGCCAGGGGGAGGGGCTGTGGCTCAGTGGTAGAGCATCTGCTTGGGATGCAGAAGGTCCCAGGTTCAATCCCCGGCATCTCCAGTTAAAGGGACTAGGAAAGCAGGTGATGTGAAAGACCTCAGCCTGAGACCCTGGAGAGCCGCTGCCAGTCTGAGTAGACAAGACTGACTTCAATGGACCAAGGCAGTATAAGGCAGCTTCATGTGTTCATGTGTTCAATGTTGAAAGGTACCCTATGCCCTCAGAAGGTACGGTCACTTCTGTCTTGGCCACTGTGACTCCTTTCAATATTGTGCATGTGACCAGGTGGCACATCTATAAGTCACGGTGGCCAAGACGGAAGTGACCGTACCTTCTGAGGGCATAGGGTTGCCAGTCTCCAGGTGGAGCCTGGAGATCTCCCAGAATTAGAACTGATCTCCAGGTGACACAGATCAGTTCCCCTGGAGAAAATGTCTGCTTTGGAGGGTGGATTCTATGGCATTATACCTCACTGAGGTCCCTCCCCCCACAAACCCCTCCCTCCCCAGGCTCCACCCCCAAAATCTCCAGGTATTTCTCAACCCAGAGTTGGCAACCCAAGGTACGCATGAACACTAAAGGCCCTACATTTTTAATAATGCAGCTGTAAAAAAAATCCCCTATTACTATGTACGGGTGTGAAAGTTGGACAATGAAGAAAGCTGATAGGAAGAAAGATTCCTTTGAAATGTTGTGTTGGAGGAGAGTGTTGTGGATAACGTGGACTGCCAAAAAAAACAACCACCACCAAATCAGTGGGTTCTGGATCAAATCAAGCCTGAACTGAACTAGAAGCTAAAATGACGAAACTGAGGCTATCGTACTTTGGTCACATTTGCGAAGACAAGAGTCACTGGTCATTTATGCTTGGTAATTAGCAGCAAGTTCCAGGCTGAAGTGCTTCGCATATTTTTTTTGTTTTTCATACTGAACCGTCATTCAGGAAGTGACTGTGAAGCTGCGCATACCTGCTTCGCATTTCTTAAGAGCCCCTTTAACATGACCTTTTGTGTTTACTCCGCCCCCGCCTCGAAGAATCCCCTCAAGGGAGCATGCAAAATCACAGCAAACTGTGCAAACTGTGGTCGCTAATGGAAGGAATGAAGGAGCAGGCAAGTGCAGGGGGTGGGCGGGACCGTGACTAGACATTTTAGAGGTCGCGTTTTTAAAAAGCTTTGAGAGAGCATCAAAACTGACCCTGCATAAATGGCCGCTGGAAAAGACAATCATGCTAGGAAAAGTTGAAGCCAGCAGGAAAAGAAGAAGGCCCAACAAGAGATGGATTGACTCTATAAAGGAAGCCACAGCCCGCAATTTGCAAGACCTAAGCAAGGCTGTTAAAGATAGGACATCTTGGAGGACGTTGATTCATAGGGTCGCCATGAGTCGGAAGCGACTTGACGGCACTGAACACACACACACACAAAATGCTGAACCCCACAACAATTTATGTCTCCACTAGCATATAGACTTCTGCCTCCCAAGCACTCCCCTGCCTCTCCCATCCTGGCATTGACTCCGTCTGAATTCCCAGAGAAAATCTTGATGTGATCTCTGAGGCTGGCTCTTGAGCCGTAAGCGTTCCCACCCAAATAACTAAATTTGGGGGCTAAGAAAATAGATTGTTGCCTAGAAACTGACATGCAGAGCTGTGTAGGATCCCCCCCTCCTTTTATCCCCCCCTCCTTCATCTCAAAAGATGCAGCTCGATTTCGAACGAAACAATTGGCTAATAACTCAGTCAACAACATGCTTATCCGAAGCAGTGGTTATCAGCCGAGGCAGCTGGGACAACCTTTCACTGGAATATTTTAAAAGGCTTAACAATCTAATTCAATAACTTATTGTTTGGGTAGCTGTGTTTGTTTAGAAGTAAATCACTCATAAATGTGTGACTTCCTGCTGATACCTAATAGCGGATGGGGACAGGAAGCCGCTCAGAGGAGACTGAAAGGCAGAGATAGGCCATTCTCAAAGCTTACTGCCGGGCCTTTTCACTTCCACCTACCTAGAATGGTTAGGTTTGCAGACAGAGCTGGGCCCAGACTTGGCATGGAAACATTTTCAGGGAGCCCTTAGGGAGGAGGGGCTTTTTGGCTGCTCAAGTAGTGCCGGATTAGGAAATGTGATCCATATCGATTCTAATTAGGGCTGCCAACCTCCAGGTAGTCAATACAGAAAAAAGGAGAAAGAACTGCTACAATCCATAGAGATGCAAAAAATAAGAAATTCAGGGATTTCAAAGGGGTTTCAAAGGGAGATTAGAGAGACGGCTGGATGACAACTAATAATGAAGCTCAAGACTATGCATTCTCCAGGATTTAACAGAGATCTGGGATTCCTGTCTCATTACCAATGCTGATTTCTCCACGCCTACTATCCCTCTGCATATCACAACTAATCCAATCACGCCTGCTAATGTCATTTACTTGCTTTTGACATTTACATTGCCATTGCGTGTCTAATTCACTCGTCTCTACTTAAGGATAGATGGAGTCACATTCTAGCCATATCTGAAGAAGTGAGCTGTGGCTCATGAAAGCTCCTACCCTGCCAGAAATTTTGTAAGTCTTTAAGGTGCTACTGGACTCCTACTCTTTTCTACTGCTAGTGACAGACTAACAAGGGTACCCATCATGATCTATTATTGTTTATGGAAAGCAAGCAGGGTTTAGATGGGGTTCTGGTCTTTTCCCCCCTTCCAGTTGCACTGTAATTACTTGATGGTTCAGGGAATCGTGCGACTCAAAGAGCAGCTCTTTTCCATGCCAGCTTTTAGAACTGTATTTTCTTTTGATGTTTCCTGAGTGACTCTAGTAAAGGCAGCCTAGTTATAAATATTTTTCAGGGTTTTTTCAGGAAACCTCCGACAGGCAGCAGAAAAACAAAATATCTCAGGGCAGTGCATGTTCATTACTTTGAACACTTTAAAAACAAGCATTCAAGAGATGCAGTTTTAATAAGTAATCGCAAGCAGCTTTTATCGCATGCGTGCAAAATTCGAAAGGGGCAGTGTGGCATAGTGGTCAGAGTGTTGCACTACTACCAGGAAGGCTTGGATTGAAATGCATGCTTGCCATGAAATTTGCCAGCAGTGCCTTAATTAGCTGGGTGACAGCCTTCTAAACCCATTGACTTCAATTCAAAAGGTGTAACAAAACTCTGCCCTGAGTTCTGCAAGGCTGATGCTTATGAGGCCGTGCAGAATGTGGCTGAAGTTCAGAGGGAGACATAGGCCTCTTATGCATGGGTTGTACTTGTTGCAGTCACCCCCACCCTCCCACCCCCGACTAGGGCTTCATTTTAATTATGCATGTATTTCCTGACCTTTAGAAGTCGCCTCGCTCTCCCCTCGCATTTCCCCCGCATTTTCAGCATGCTGTATAACCCCGAGTTTAAAGTCTGCCTCAATCCCAAATCGAAAGCCAGTCCTGTGCTTACTTGTCACTTAAGGTTTTTCTCCCCACACCCATTCTCGCGTCTCTCTCCCACACATCTGTCCCCTTCATCCAACTCCTCCACTTGAGGCCATTTGAGAGTGCACCAACAAGAGAATAATGCTGGAATACCATGAGGCTGCTTATCTGGTCAGTTTCACAGTGAGTGTGGGTCAGTTTCAGATCGAACAGTTGAGAGAAGGCTGAAATAATCACAAACGACCTATGCAGCTGCTTATTTGGTCAGTTTCACAGCGAGTGTGGGCCAGTTTCAGTTCTCAGCAGGTTGGAAAAGAGCCAGGCTGATTTGCTGCCCTCATATGCGTCCTCTTATATTCATGAAACCCTTTTTTGTTTGTTTGTTTGCAAGTGCAAGATAGCCTGAAATAAATTGGTTGGGGGGGTGTCTGGAGCCTTTTCTGCTTTGACTGTAAAATGGCCACGGTTCAGGTCAAATGAAAAAATCCCACTGCAGGGCTGGCGGGGGCTGGCGATGTATTTTTTAATAATAATAACCCACAGCCAATTACAAAACATCGTTTTCGGAGGGGAAGGACTCACGTGGTTCAGAAGCTCCGCATTTTCTCTGGGGATGCATAATTGGTCGCAAGGTACTCCCCGAATTTCTTCGGGGCAAAAAGCCCCTGTGCATAGTGGTTTGAGAATTTGACTGCCAATACTGTGCAGTCAGAGAGCAGCAGATCCAGTGGAAACAGACCATGCACGAAAGGCCAAAGCTGGGGTTGCTAGCTGGCAGCCTCCCTTCCCCTATTGCCGCTTGTTAGGCTGGTGGAGGGAAAATAATGGAGAAATTGCTGTCACATTGACAACATGACATCATTTCTGGGGCAAACCCAGACGTAACGTCACACTACTTTAGGATTCAGGACTTCCATGTGGTTTTACCATAGAGTATTCATTGAATCCTAGAGTGGTGTGATGTCACTCCCTGTTTCAACCTGGAAATTATGTCATGCATTGACGTGATGATTCCCACCCACCACCCACCACCCAGTCTCCTCCTGGGTAACAGCCACTGCCTGGCAACCCTAGGTATAGCACAGGTCACATGAACACATGAAGCTGCCTTATACTGAATCAGACCCTTGGTCCATCAAAGTCAGTATTGTCTACTCAGACTGGCAGCGGCTCTCCAGGGTCTCAGGTGGAGGTCTTACACATCACCTACTTGCCTAGTCCCTTTAACTGGAGATGCCAGGGATTGAACCTGGGACCTTCTGCATGCCAAGCAGAGGCTCTGCCACTGAGCCACCGCCCATCAGATCTATCTGAGGCCTATCTCACGTCTATCAGAAGGCCTAGGCAAGGCCGAGAAGGGAGGCAGACAGAAAGATTAGAGGGCAGGCAGTCAAGCTGGGAAGTGCAAGAGGTTTGAAGGATCGCAGGAAGCTTTCCAAGAATGCCGAAAATCTGGCTGTTGACCAGACAAAGATCCAGAAATATTTAAACCCAGTAGATATGTTTGCCAACCTCCAGGCAGGGCTGGGGACCTCCTGGAATTACACCTGATCTCCAGATGACCCAGATCAGTTCCCCTGGAGGAAATGGCTGCTTTGCAGGCTGGGCTGTATGGCATTGTAGACTCCTGGGGTACCTGCCCATTCCAAACCCCGCCCTCCCTAGGTTCTACTCCCAAAATCTCAAGGTATTTCCCAACCCAGAGTTGGCAAGCGATGGTTGCCAGGTCCCCCCTCTCCTTTGGCAGGAGATTTGAGGGGCAGGGATCGCACATGTGTGGCCACGAACAACGCGATCCCATCACTTCCGGTTTACATCCGGAAGCACCGCAGCACAACGGGACGATTTACCACTCCCCCCCCCCATTTGAGTGGTAAATTGTCCGGTCACGCTGCAGCTTTCCGGAAGTAAACCGGAAGCGACGGGATCGCGTTGCTCGTGGCTGCGCGCGCACATGATCCTTGCTGACAGCCAATAGATGGATTGGCGGGCAATTGCCTGCCATTCCAAGCCACGTGGCAGCCCTACTACCCATGGTCAGGAGGTGCCATCTACAACTTGGGGAATTACGGGAGATTTGAGGGTAGTGCCTGGAGAGGGCAGAGTCTGGGGAGGGAACTCGGTGAGGATGTGAAGCCAAAGAGTCAACCCTCTGAAATGACCATATGGAGTGAAACTAACCCAAACCTATTATCATTTTCTTCTATCTACTTAATGAAGTGTAGGTTATTGTTGTTTTTCCTTTGCTCTTGGTGTTAGGCTCAATGAAATCCCCACGCCAGCATGGTGTAGTGGCTAGATTGTCGGACTAGGATCTGGGAAACCCAGGTTCAAATCCCCACTCTGCCACAGAAGCTCGTTGGGCGACCTTGGGTCAGTCACACACTCTCAGCCTAATCTACCTCACAGGGTTGTTGCCAGGATAAAATGGAGGAGAGAATGGTCGTTTATGCATGGTTGGTTTGTCTCACGATTCTCCCGTGATTGTCTTGGTTCTCTGTTGGGGTTATGCATGATGTTCTTCTCCCTGGGGGCTCAGCTTGCTTCCGTCCTGCGACTTCCCTGGGTTTTCCAATCCCTGTTTTATCACACTTTTAAGCTTTGTCCCGAGCCCATCTCAGGTACCAGAAGGTGCATAGTTCAGCCGCCGGTCGATCTTCCCACATCCTGATGCATGTCGATTCTCCAACTCCTCCTTCAGCCAGCCTTCAGCCATACATGAATACATACATGAATACATGAAGCTGCCTTATAATGAATGAGACCCCTTGGTCCAACAAAGTCAGTATTGTCTACTCAGACTGGCAGCAGCTCTCCAGGCTCTCAGGCAGAGGCTTTTCACATCACCCACATCACTGGAAAAGACAGTCATGCTAGGAAAAGTTGAGGGCAGCAGGAAAAGAGGAAGACCCAACAAGAGGTGGATTGACTCTATAAAGGAAGCCACAGCCTTCAGTTTGCAAGATCTGAGCAAGGCTGTTAAGGATAGGACACTTTGGAGGACATTGATTCATAGGATCGCCATGAGTCGGAAATAACTTGACGGCACTTAACACACATCACACACTTGCCTAGTCCCTTTAACTGGAGATGTCGGGGATTGAACCTGGGACCTTCTGCATGCCAAGCAGATGCTCTACCACTGAGCCACTGGAGATCAGTTATAATTGTGGGAGGACTCCAGGCCCCACCTTGTGATTGGTAACCCTTGATTGGCATCCTTAGTTATCCACCAGGACATGGAGGTTTTGCTTTACAAGTTGCGTAGTTCACGTCTAAATATATCTTTTTGTCACTGCTTCCTCCCTGCTGGAGGAAGAGGAGCCGATTTGTTTCCTCTATAATTATACCGCAGCTAAAATTAAAATGAAAAAAAACCTTTTTTTTAATAAGCCGGTGTCTCCAGTTGCACTTTTCTTTTCAAACAAAAGCATAATAAAGATATGTCTAGTAGGCAACCTTGTCTTGCTTTGAAGCAGAAGAGCTACCGAGCGATCATACGTTCCCTTTATTTCTTCAAGGACGAAAAGGAACGTTCTAGACTAGAGGTAGGACTCCTCCGTGAACAGGCTTTGGAATGGATTAAACTGAGGCCTGGAGAGGAAAAAATTCAGTTCAAAAATAAAAAGAACATTTTCAGTGGCCTGCAACGTTCTCTGAAAGAGTCCTCCGAAAGGTGACCTTTGCACACCATTTTGTTCATTTTTGTTCTCTTTTATTGTGTTTCTAGGAAACTGCTCTGATGCCTGTTTTTTAAAGGAAAAGGGACCCATTTCTTGCTAGCCAGCCAGCCAGCCAGGGACTGTGTGGCCTGTGTGATGACTAGCGTTGCCAACCTCCAGGTGGCAGCTGGAGAACTCCAGCTATGACAACTTTTCAAGGATTTGAGGGGCTGTCATATAGAGGATGGTGCTGAGTTGTTTTCTGTTGCCCCAGGAGACTGGACCAGAACCAATGGGCTGAAATTAAATCAAAAGAGTTTCCGTCTAGACATTAGGAAGAATTTTCTAACAGTTAGAGCGGTTCCTCAGTGGAACAGGCTTCCTCGGGAGGTGGTAAGCTCTCCTTCCATGGAAGTTTTTAAGAAGAGGTTAGATGGCCATCTGTCAGCAATGCTGATTCTGTGACCTTAGGCAGATGATGAGAGGGAGGGCATCTTGGCCATCTTCTGGTCACTAGGGGTGTGGAGGGGGGAGATAGTTGTGAATTTCCTGCATTGTGCAGCGGGTTGGACTTGATGGCCCTGGTGGTCCCTTCCAACTCTGTGATTCTATGATCTCCAGGAGACATAGATCAGTTCCCCTGGAGAAAATGGCCACTTTGGAAGGAGGCATCTATGGCATTATACCCCATTGATAGGATTGCCAGCTCCGGGTTGGGAAATGCCTGGAGATTTCTGGGGCAGAGCCTGAGGAGGACAGGGTTTGGGGAGGGGAGGGACTTCAGTGCCATACAGTCCAATTGACTTCTGGCTGAGACCCAGGATAGCTCCTGCCAGTCAGAGTAGACAACTGACCTTGCTAAACCAATAGCTTGACTTACTATACGGCAAGTTCATGTATAAGCCTTCCATTGTAAAAAGGAAAGATGTGGATTCAAGCACCCTTTCCACTAGCAGGGTTCTTGTGCCTTTAACAGCTGCAAGATAGATGGAAATCCAACCGGTGCAGCTTTGTCAACATGAACGTTCAAGGGGGGGGGGAGCCACTTCGGGCATTTCTGCCTGTCAAGAAACTTTCAGTGGCATAGGAGCCCTGACAGAGGTCAGGTGGGGTGAGCGGCAACCTTATTTCACTCGTGTGCCCAACCAAAAGTGGAAACACGGCCTTATCCTTCCCACAAACATGGAACGGCGTTCACAGGCAGAGCTCACGTGACCGGGCAGCCACTTTAGAAGAAGCCTACTTGGATTGGCAGCTCCCACAGAGACAGACGTTCACAAAGTTATCTAATATCGCTGTTTTCAAGCAAAACGGTTACCGTTGCCCCCCTCCGGGGCCTGGGGAGCTCCGTCTGGGAGGCCTCCAACGTCCCGAATGCAACTTTTTGTGCCCTATTTTGGTCAAGGCCTCGTGCTGGAGAAAAAATAAATAAATCCAAGCCAGAGCTGAAGCCGCAGCGGCTGCTTTTTTACCCTTTTAAAGGGCAAACGGCGGTGGTGGCTCCTTGCCTTTCCCTTTGTTGCGACCGGCTTGCGTCCTGGAAAGATTCCTTTTTTTTTTTTCAAAAGCAGAATTCTAACATTTGGGACTATTTCTTTTTTAAACCTTGCAGCGTTTTCTTCTCCGCTGCTTGAGCTCTTCCCTTCCCCTTCCCCCCACCCCGTTCATGTTACTGCTACTGCAACCCACTTCCAACATTCCCAATAGGGAATCATAAACAATCATTTACTGTTAGCCGGAGGGTTGTGTTTCTGCACACAGCATGGGTATTCCAAGAAGTCCCTTATTATTTCCAGTTTGAATGCCTCCTGTTTGTTTAGCCTGGTGTATAGAGGTTTGCAGCCTGCTGGGTGCGAGGCGTGCGGGCTGGGAGAATGGCTGACATTAATTTGAATTGGCAAAGAGAGATGCAGAGGTTTCAAGAGGCAGATGGAAGACTCTTTCTTCCCCCTAGATTCTGGGCGGGTCTTGAGCCCGTGATCCTACTAACGCAGGGATTCCTCCTGTGCATCAAAGGAAGAAGCTGTAGGGCAGCTTCACAGACACCCTGTGAGGTGAGGTGGGGCTGGGAGAGTGTGACTAGCCTAAGGTCACCCAGCTGGCTTCATGTGTAGGAGTGGGGAAACCAATCTAGTTCACCAGATTAGCCTCCGCCGCTCATATGAAGGAGTAGGGAATCAAACCCGGTTCTTCAGATCAAAGTCCACAGCTCCAAACCACCACTCTTAACCACTACACCATGACCCAAATTCGTCAGAGGGGTGACGGTGAGTGAAAGTGCCGTGCATAAAAGACCATAGAGTGCCTGCGGAGGACAATAACAGCCAAACTCTGGGATCACATGAAAATAGAAAAGACTGGAGATGCCACCATAAGAACATAAGAAAGGCCATCCTAGATCAGACCAAGGCCCATCAAGTCCAGCAGTCTGTTCACACAGAGGCCAACCAGGTGCCTTTAGGAAGCCCACAAACAAGACGACTGCAGCAGCACCATCCTGCCTTTGTTCCACAGCACCTAACATATTCAGCATGCGCCTCTGATCCTGGAGAGAATATGTATGCATCATGACTAGTATCCATTTTAACTAGCAGCCATGAATAGCCCTCTCCTCCATGAACATGTCCACTCCCCTCTTAAAGCCTTCCAAGTTGGTAACCATCACCACATCCTGGGGCAGGGAGTTCCACCATTTAACTATGAGTTGCATGAAGAAATACTTCCTTTTATCAGTTTTTGAATCTCTCACTTTCCAGCTTCAGCAGTTGACCCCGCGTTCTAGTATTATGAGGGAGAAAAGCTTCTCCCTCTCCACTCTCTCCAAACCATACATAATTTTATAGACCTCTATCATGTCTCCCCTTATCCTCCTTCTTTCCAAGCTAAACAACCCTAAGTGTTTTAACAGCTCCTCATAGGGCAGTTGCTCCAGTCCCCTGATCATTTTGGTTGCTCTTTTCTGCACCTTCTCAAGCTCTGTAGTATCTCTTTTTAGGTGTGGTGACCAGAACTGTACACAGTATTCCAAGTGTGGTCTCACCATAGATTTGTACAAGGGCAGCATGATAGCAGCAGTTTTATTTTCTATTCCTCGTCTAATTATGGCTAGCATGGAATTTGCCTTTTTCACAGCAGCAGCGCACTAGGCTGACATCTTCATCAAGTGATCCAATGGGACTACTCTGTGTGTAGACAAGCAGGATTCACCATTTGGATCCACTGTCAACTTGAGCTAAGCATGACCGACTTGGAAATAAATTCCATTGGTTTTAGAGGGACTCACTTCCTCGTATGCTTAGCATTATAGCCTTTTCTCAGATCATTTTCATGTTCCTGTGGGTGAGACATTTCTAAAATCACCTGCAAACCAAGGGAGGATTGGCTGTCTTCCCTGAGGAAGTGGGGGAAATCATGCGTCTGCATTGTTGAGTTACCATCGTTTTAATAAGCTTGCCTAGCACGGTGACATTCCTCTTACCCCAAGAGAATTCTCTCTTTTTTGTTCCTCGGTTAAGCACAATCCAAGGTGCAAAATGGAAAATCACAAGACAGCAGTCAAAGAGAGGAGACGTCTCCTATTCTAAAATGGGATCTATCTGGTGGTGAATTCACTTCAAATATCCCTCTGGGACTCCTTCCAATCATTTTCAAGTTGTGGGTTGTGCGTGGGAAGAGCTATCTGGGGAGAGAGGCTGCGGGAATTTTCTTATTAACCTTGGAAAGTTTTTTTAGTTGTTTTTTTTTTTTAATTTAAGACATCTTTGAAATTAACAAAGGAATTCAATTTCTGGATAATTACACTGAAACTGTCTTTCAAGTTGTCTCTCAAGTTATTCCCCGTCGTCGCCCTCTTGAAAAGCTGTACAGCTGCCAGTAGTTGGAGGTCTAATATGTGATTCGACACTTTAATTATTTTGTAAGAACAAGATGAAAGCTAGTGAGGTTTTTTTTTTTATTACTTTGAATATTTCGGTTTATAAATTAACTGTTTAACACCACAGGGTTTATTTTTCAACACAGTGCATTGATATTTTTTTAAAAGCTTGTATTAGCCAGAAGGAGTTATGGCCAGCTTGGTGTAGTGGTTAAGAGCGGTGGTTTGGAGCCGTGGACTCTGATCTGGAGAACCGGGTTTGATTCCCCACTCCTCCACATGAGCAGCGGAGGCTAATCTGGGGAACTGGATTTGTTTCCCCACTCCTACACATGAAGCCAGCTGGGTGACTTTGGGCAAGTTGCAGCTCTGTTAGAGCTCTCTCAGCCCCACAGGGTGTCTGTTGTGGGGAGGGGAAGGGAAGGTGATTGTAAGCTGGTTTGATTCTCCCTTAAGTGGCAGAGAAAGTCTGCATATAAAAACCTCCTCCTCCTCCTCCTAGAGAGTGGATACGTTTAAGAACATGTAATTTCAGTGATGGGTTAACTAAAGAACACACAGGGCAATGCCAGACCTATACAGTTTATTGTTATGAGGATGCTGCTGTGTGGGGGCACACACAAAAGGAACATCTTTGGATAGATAAAAACTAGAGGTGATTCTCTGACCTGCACTAATACCTGTTAGTTGGTATTTCTAGGGCGAGCCAAAGCAAGTTGCCCTAAGAACTGCTGGTGGATTCCGCCACGTAGCTCCCCTTCCACCTGCTTGGTGAAACAAATCCAAGTAAACTGCAGCCAAGAAATCAGTGGAGTAAACTGCAGCCAAGAAATCAGAAGGAAGTTGAGCCTGAGAAGGGCAGCCATGAAGGAGCTAGAAAAGATTCTTAAGTGTAAGGATGTGTCACTGGCCACCAAGATCAAGTTAACTCATACCATCGTATTCCCTATTACTATGTATGGGTGTGAAAGCTGGACAATGAAGAAAACTGATCGGAAGGAAGTAGATTCCTTTGAAATGTGGTGTTGGAGGAGGGTGTTACGGATACCGAGGACTGCCAAAAAAACAAATCAGTGGGTTATAGATCAAATCAAGCCTGAACTGACCCTAGAAGCTAAAATGACTAAACTGAGGCTATCGTATTTTGGTCACATTATGAGAAGACCACTGGAAAAAGCAATCATGCTAGGAAAAGCGGAAGACCCAACAAGAGATGGATTGACTGTATAAAGGAAAGCCACGGCCATCAATTTGCAAGATCTGAGCAAGGCTGTTAAGGATAGGACCTTTTGGAGGACATTAATTTATAGGGTCACCATGAGTCGGAGGTGACCTGACGGCACTTAACACACACACACGTAGTCTGACACTCTAACTGCGACTCCCCACTGGCTCTCGGCCATGTCCCCAAGACACAGTGTGACCTCTGATTTAAGCACATTTTAAATGATTTGCAACATGACTTAAACGTTAACGTCTGGTGTTGGTTTATTTTAAATCACCCCCACACATGCAGGAGCTCCCCTCCTACTGACTTGGAAAATGTGATTACATTCATATGGGAAAGGGCTGACCCTATTCTTTTATGCTGGAACACAATGGCAGGATACAGGAGGCACCATATAGTATCAAGGACACCATTTTCATTGAATTGGCCAGCACCACCTTTTAACTTTCAAGCCAACAGCAGAGGACGTGTTTGTGGGTTGACTTCACTTCTGCCTCGATTTTTAACGCAAAGCTTCAATCAAGGAAAACCACTGGTTCTCTGGAAGCGAAGAGCTTACAGGTTTGAATTTGCATTTTCAATCAACACATCGTGGTGTAGCGGTTAAGAGCAGTGGTTTGGAGAACTGGGTTTGATTCCCCACTCCTCCGCATGAGTGGTGGATGCTAATCTAGTGAACCGGGTTTGTTTCTCCACTCCTCCAGATGAAGCCAGCTGGATGACCTTGGGCTAGTCATACTCTCTCCACCCCACCTACCTCAGAGGGTGTCTGTTGTGGGAAGGGGAAGGGAAGGTGATTGTAAACCGGTTTGATTCTTCCTTAAAGGGAGAGAAAATTAGGGTATAAAAACCCTCTTCCTCATCATCATCTTTACCATATTTATTTATTTTATTTCTCACCTTTCTCCCCAATGGGAACCCAAAGCAGCTTACAACATTGTTCTCCTCAGTTCTGTTTCCTCCTCAAAACAACCCCGTGAAGTAGGTGAGGCTGAGAGTGTGTGACTGGCCCAAGGTCACCCAGCAAGCTTCCCTGGCAGAGTGGAGATTCGAACCTGGGTCTGCAAAGTCGCGTTATACTGACTCGGTCCCCTTGTCCGCCTCATTCAGTGCTGTCTGCTCAATGTTAGTGACAAGTTTTCAAAAATGAATAGTCTGTGCACAGATGTGTTTTCAATAAAGGAAATGTCATTGTATGCTACTCCCTGTTGTAATGTTCTCAGGCAGTGGTCCTCAAATGTAAGGTGGGACTCCCCTGCAGATTGGTCATCAAATACAAGTTCCTGAGCTGGGAAAGGAAGCTCTGGCCCCCTCTTCTCCCAGCAGGATTTGAACCTGGATCGCCCAGTTTCTAGTCACTACACGGCACTGGCTCTTACCCAGCATGCTCCTATTTTTTTGCTTTCTCTACATTCCTTGGAATTTCATCTACACACGCACATTCCCCGACTCCTTTCATAAGAATATAAAAAAACCCCTACTGGATCAGACTAAGGCCCATCAAGTCCAGCAGTCTGTTCACACAGTGGCCAACCAGGTGCCTCCAGGAAGCCCCCAAACAAGACGACTGCAGCAGCACCATCCTGCCTGTGTTCCACAGCACCCAAAATAATAGGCATGCTCCTCTGATACTAGAGAGAATAGGTATGCAGCATGACTAGTATCCATTTTATCTAGTACCCATGAATAGCCCTCTCCTCCATGAACATGTCCACTCCCCTCTTAAAATCTTCCATGTTGGCAGCCATCACCACATCCTGGGGCAGGCAGTTCCACAATTTAACTATGAGTTGTGTGAAGAAATACTTCCTTTTATCAGTTTTGAATTTCTCGCCCTCCAGCTTCAGGAGATGACCCCACGTTCTAGTATTATGGGAGAGGAAGAAAAGTAGGTGATGTGAAAGACCTCTGCCTGAGACCCTGGAGAGCTGCTGCCGGTCTGAGTAGACAATACTGACTTTGATGGACCAAGGGTCTGATTCAGTAGAAGGCAGCTTCATGTGTTCATCTTGGGCTGCCTGTGGGGCCATAGAGAAAATGGAAGATGCCCACAAGATAGGACCAGCTCAAGGTTTTTTTGTGGGGGAGTCAGAAAATCCTGGTGGCATCCCACCTTATATGAGGCCCAACTCACCAGAAAGGCCTTTTATGTACGCGCCATGGAAATAAATGAGGGGTTGTGTGAGAGCACGATTCTGTTCTTGCATAGTTCCTATTTATTTCAATGAAGCTTTCACAGGAAACGTTCCTGGTTGATTGTGCCTCCTGGATCTCTGTAGTAAAGGTAAAAGGTAAAGGTCCCCTGTGCAAGCACTGGGTCATTCCTGACCATGGGGTGACGTCACATCCTGATGTTTACTAGGCAGACTTTGTTTATGGGGTGGTTTGCCAGTGCCTTCCCCAGTCATCTTCCCTTTACCCCCAGCAAGCTGGGTACTCATTTTACCGACCTCGGAAGGACGGAAGGCTGAGTCAACCTTGAGCCGGCTTCTTGAAACCAATTTCCGTTGGGATCAAACTCAGGTCGTGAGCAGAGCTTGGACTGCAGTACTGCAGCTTACCATTCTGTGCCACAGGGCTCCTTACAATCTCTGTAGTACGGCATGCAAAATCCTCTGTCTTACCTCTTCATGGGGCCACCTCCACCCCCATACCCTGCCTGTTTGGCTTGGTTGTTGAGGAGTGTATGACCTACAGTGGAACCTCAAGTAAGGGGCTGTGGCTCAGTGGTAGAGCCTCTGCTTGGCATACAGAAGGTCCCAGGTTCAATCCCTGGCTTCTCCAGTTAAAGGGACCAGGCAAGTAGTTGATGTGAAAGACCTCTGCCCGAGACCCTGGAGAGCCGCTGCTGGTCTGAGCAGATAATACTGATGGACCACAAGTCTGATTCAGTATAAGGCAGCTTCAAGTGTTCATGTGTACATCCCAGACAGATCTGTTGTGTCTCTCTGGCAAACTGGAAGTCAGCCAAGGGACATTCCACGCCTACGGTACCTTAAGGGTTCCTCTCAATTGTTTGTTGCCTCTGGCAAGAGTTTCTGGGGACAATTGATCTTCCAGCAGGGCACGGCACTGATGGCTGCCGTTCGTTTTGAGCAGAATTTTAAAAGGAGCTAGAGAAAATGGCTACTTTGGCCATCGGACTGTATGGCATTGAAGTCCCTCCCCTCCACCAAACCCCACCCTAATCAGGCTCAGCTCCCAAAACCTCCCTCCAGTGGCGAAGAGGCACCTGGCAACCCTAGCGGGAGATCTCCAGCCACCACCTGGTTGGCAACCCTAAGCGAGGGCCAGGGAGGGAGCAGCAGTTTCCCTTCACCATGGCTAAGCTAACCCTGCATGACCCGTGGAGTTTAAACAGTATGTCGTGAAGGCAATTTCCCCCCATCTTTTAACGTGCCTTAACTATTTAACTGGGAATGTAAGCACAAGGCAGCTCTGACTTTCTGGTTAAAAACCTGCAGCCGAAGGGAGAAGCGCTGCAAGGGACATTCCTGCGTGTCCAAGGTAAACATCAGGCTGCTGCCTGAGCAGATGGCTCGGGCTGGGCTGGGCTGGGCCGGAGCAGGCGGCGGAGGGCCAGGGGGCTGACTCACTACCTCTGCACGCTCACACAGGTGCAGCCGGGAAGGCGTCCTCCACCCTGAACAGCTGCCAGAGGCAGGAGGACGGGCAGCACCCGGCTCGCGTGGGAAGCGTTCTCCAGGAGCAAGCCGCACTGGGTTCCACCCCTACCGCCCTCCACCGCTGGAGGAGGAGGAGGAAGAGGTGGAGAAAGAGGAGGAGGAGGAAGAAGAAGAGGAGGAGGAAGAGGAAGCAGAACAGGAAGAAGAGGAGAAGGCGGAAGAGGAAGATGAAGAAGAGGAGAAGGAGGAGGAGGAAGAAAAAGGGGGCAGAGGAAGAGGAGGAAGAAGAAAAGGAAGAGGAAGAAGAGGAGGCAGAGGAAGAACAAGAGGAAGGAGAAGAAGAGGAGGAGGAAGAAGAGAAGGGGGAAGAAGAAGAGGAGGAAGAAGTCAAAAAGGAGGAAGAGGAAGAAGAGGAAGAACAAGAGGAAGAAGTAAAGGAAGCAGAAGAGAAGGAGGAGGAAGAGGAAGAGGAGGAGGAGGAGGAGGAGGAGGAAGAAGAGAAGAAGAAGCAGAGAGGAGGAGGAGGAGGAAGAGGAAGCAGAAGAAGAGGAGGAGGAGGAGGAGGAGGAGATGGGCCTTTTATGCAGGGATGTTTCCCGGCGGTCACCCCCGCCAACTGCTTCAGTGCTTCCTTTTGATTATGCAATGCCTTTTCCACCCGTCAGGGATCACCTCGTTCTCCCCTGAGCATTTTGCCCATGTTTTCCGGATGCTGTTTTAGCCAGAATCCAGAAAATATGGGCAAAATGTGTGGGGAGAGTGAGGTGACCTCTGATGGGCAGAAAAGGCATGCATAATCAAAAAGAAGCCCCGAAGCAGTCGGTGGGGGTGACCGTGGGGAAAAGTTCCTGCATAAAATGCCTTGGTTTTTTACACCCTGATTTTCTCTACCTTTTAAGGAGTCTCAGAGTGGCTTACAATTGCCTTTCTTTCCTCTCCCCACAACAGACACCTTGTGAGAAATCCAGGTCAGGGCTCCATCAATTGAATTCCCTAGTAAAGCCATCCACGCTCATGGCCATCGTCATATCTTCTGGAAGCAAATAACACACTGTAATGACTCGTTGAGTCAAGAAGCACTTGAAACTTTCAAAATTTTCTAACCGTTAAAGCGGTTCCTCAGTGGAACAGGCTTCCTCGGCAGGCGATGAGCTCTCCTTCCCTGGAGGTTTTTAAGCAGAGGCTAGATGGCCATCTGTCAGCAATGCCGATTCCATGACCTTAAGCAGATGATGAGAGGGAGGGCATCTTGGCCATCTTCTGGGCATGGAGTAGGGGTCACTGGGGGTGTGGAGGGGAGGTGGTTGTGAATTTCCTGCATTGTGCAGGAGGTTGGACTAGATGACCCTGGTGGTCCCTTCCAACTCTATGATGCATTGTGCAGGGGGTTGGACTAGATGACCCTGGTGGTCCCTTCCAACTCTAGGATTCTATAATTCTAATGGTAAATGAATCTGAAAGGGCAATGCACCAGCAAGGGGAAGGTCTGAACTGGGGCTCTACAGGTGTGCATGAGAAAGCAACACAGTTTTGCAGTGTGAATTTGGATAAAATGAGGAGCAGAGGGTTTGTGGAGTGTGAGTTGACTGCTGGGGGAGTGAGCGTTGACTGCTAGGGTGTTGGGTGGGCAGCGTACAGGTAGGGTTGCCAACCTCCAGGTCCTAGCTGGAGATCTCCTGCTATTACAACTGATCTCCAGCCGATAGAGATTGGTCCCCCTGGAGAAAATGGCCGCTTTGGCCATTGGACTCTGTGGCATTGAAGTCCCTCCCCTCCCCAAACCCCGCCCTCCTCAGGCTCCACCCCCAAAACCTCCCACCAGGCGAAGAGGGACCAGGCAGCCCTAAGTACAGGGACAGGCAATACAGATTTGCTGCTTGGCAAAGGGCTGTGTTTACTTCCAGCGTGCTCTGCCATTTGTACATAAAGCAAACATTACAAAGATAACAAGTTTCCCACGTGCTCTCTCTCTCTCTTTCCCTCTCTCATTCAAGGAAATGAAACCTGGTAATGTTGCCTAAATATTTTCATACGATTCAAACCATAAAACGCACGGCAATTAACGTCCTTCCTATGGATTACAAAATATCCTTTGGCCCAACAGCTCATGTCTGCAACACCTGGACCGGAAGAAACAAACACCAAACATCCCGGGCAGAAAAACCAAAAGGATATTGCATTACGGCTCACTATTCCCAGTAAAAACGGGGAAACTTTTTATATCTTTCACCTTGTCTGTGAGATACGTAGCAGGAAAATCGCTGGCTATCATTAGACTTAATCGGCTGCATTTTTCTTCCAAGAAGACTCAGCTGTGAAAGAGCCAGCGTGGTGTAGTGGTTAAGAGCAGTGGTTTGGAGCGATGGACTCTGATCTGGAGAACTGGGTCTGATTCCCCACTCCTCCACATGAGCGGCGGAGGCTAATTTGGTGAATCAGGTTGGTTTCCCCACTCCTCCACATGAAGCCAACTGGGTGACCTTGGGCCAGTCACAGCTCTCTCAGCCCTACCTACCTCACAGGGTGCCTGTTGTGGGGAGGGGAAAGGAAGGTGATTGTAAGCCGGTTTGAGTCTCCCTTAAGTGGTAGAGAAAATCGGCATATAAAAATCAGCTCTTCCTTCTTCTTCTTTTCTGTACTCCCTAATTCTCGTTTGGACGGCATCTCTCAGATCAGACCTTTGTACCGAAGTTCCAAATTTGTCACAGTCAGTTTCTCTCTGGCTTGGGTTCACTTTCTAGGCTATAGCAAGGCATGAATGCACACAACTGTTTGCTTACCTCTACATTAAACTACTCAGCGAATGTATTGATCGGACTAAAACATCAGACAGTTGCTTCTACCTTTTAAGGTGCCAGTGACATCGTCCAGTAAGCACTTCAGGTCTTAGTTAAAGATTCACCACTGCAAGAAAATTACAAGAAAATTCATATACAAAGTAATGACCACTTAGGACTGAAGTTTTAATACCTGGTACTTCTGTAAAAAGCTTCCTAAGTAGTTTTTATATGCCAATTTTCTCTACCTTTTAAACAGAATCAAACTGGCTTGCAATCACATTCCCTTCCCCTCCCCACAAGAGGCCCCTTGTGAGGTAGGTGGGGCTAAGAGAGTTCAGAGAGAACTGTGACTAGCCCAAGGCCACCCAGCAGGCTTCACCCAGCAGGAGTGGGGAAATCAAACCCGTTTCTCCAGATTAGAGTCCACCGCTCTTAACCACTACACCACGCTGGCTAGCTTAATAGGTCAGGGTAAGAATGCTTTGAACGCTTAGGTTTCCATAAAGGCATCAGAAGAGCTGAGCTGAATCGGACCAGCGGTCCATCTAGGCCAGCATCCTGTTTCGTACAGTGGCCGACCAATTTCCCTAGATGGCTCCTGGACAGGGCATGGTAGCCAAGGGAATGTTGCTTCCTGGCGCTGGTGTTCATAGGTTTGCTGTCTCTGAACATGGAAGTCCCCTTTAGTTACCATGGCTAATAGCCATGACTATCCTCCATGAACCTGGCTAAACCCCTAATCTGCATTTTCTACCCTAACGGATGCATCCACTACTCTATGCTCCCTCAGAGCAGGGAAACCACCTGTGACACTGATTCTCCCAACTATGCAGGGGTATCAATATCATTTATTTATTAGGTGAGAGCCAGCGTGGTTAAGAACAGTGGTTTGGAGCGGTGGACTCTGATCTCGAGAACCGGGTTTGATTCCCCACTCCTCCACATGAGCGGCGGAGGATAATCTGGTGAACTGGATTTGCTTCCCCGCTCCTCCACATGAAGCCAGCTGGGTGACCTTGGGCTAGTCACACTCTCTCAGCCTCACCTACTTCACAGGGTGTCTGTTGTGGGGATGGGAAGGGAAGGTGATTGTAAGCTGGTTTGATTCTTCCTTAAGTGGTAGAGAAAATCGGCATATAAAAACCAACTCTTTTTTTAACCCACCCTTCCTTCAAGGAGCTCGAAACTGTTAACATGGTCCCTCTCCCATTTTATCCTCGCAATAACCCTGTGATGGAGATTAGACTCCTCTCTAGCTGGCCTCTCTTTCCCTTTTCCCGTTTTCCCTTCTGTGTCCCTTTTTTGCCTCCCCACTCCTAGTTTTCCTCCCCCCTTTTTTCCTCTCTCCCTTTTCCCACCCCCTCCCTGCTTGCTCCCCCTATTCATGCCATCAGTTTTATAGAGGCACTGTCTGGTGTTTTACTTCCTGAGGATTTTGGTGGCTGATCTATGTTTGTAGCACATTTCCATTTTAATTATAATAATTGTGTTATGGAGCCCCGTAAGCTGCAGTACTGCAGCCAAAGGACTACTCACGACCTGAGTTTGATCCAGAGGGAAGTCGGTTTCAGGTAGCCGTCCCAGGTCAGTAAAATGAGTACATAAGAACATAAGGAAGGCCATGCTGGATTAGTCCAAGGCCCATCAAGTCCAGTGGCCAACCAGCTGCCTATAGGAAGCCCACAAACAATACAACTGGAGCAGCATTAGCCTGCCTATGTTCCAAAGCACCTAATATAATACACATGCTCCTCTGATATTGGAGAATAGGTATGCATCATGAGTAGCATCCATTTTTACTAATAGACATGAATAGCCCACTCCCCTCTTAAAGCCTTCCAAGTTGGCAGCCATCACCACATCCTGGGGCAGGGAGTTGCACAATTTAACTAAGCGTTGTATGAAGAAATACTTCCGTTTGTCTGTTTTGAATCTCTCACCCGCCAGCTTCAGCAAATGACCCCGTGTTCTAGTATTACGAGAGAGGGAGGAAAGCTTCTCCCTGTCCGCTCTCTCCATACCATGCATAATTTTATAGGCCTCTATCATGTCTCCCCTTAACCGCCTTCTTTCCAAGCTGAACGGCCCTAAGCGTTTTAACTGAGCTTGCTGAGGGTAAAGTGTAGACGACTGGGGAAGGCAATGGCAAACCAAGCTCAGTCTTGTCTACTCTGACCGGAAGCAGCTCTCCAGGGTCTGAGGTCTTTCGTATCACCTACTTCCTGATCCTTTAAGCTGGAAATGCTGGGGGTCGAACCTGGGACCTTCTGCTTGGCAAGCAGTTCCTCCATCACTGAGCTACGGCGCTCCTCTTTGGTCTTCCGTTGTCACAACTCAAATTCTCGCTCCGGTACTCTGCTGCCAAAACCATTCATCTCTCTCATCATCATATTTGAGGCCCTCTCCTTAATTCCTTACACCAGTGAGACTCAGGTCTTTTATGCAGGGACGTTTCCCCACGGTCACCCTGCAAACTGCTCCAGGACTTCTCTTTGACTATTCATGCCTTTTCCGCACTTACAGATGTCGCCTCGCTCTCCCCACGCGTTTGGCCCGCGTTTTCCAGATGCTGTTTTAGCCCGAAGCTGGAAAATGCGGGCCAAACGCGTGGGGAGAGCGAGGCGACCTCTGACAGATGGAAAAGGCGTGAATAATCAAAAGGAAGCCCCGAAGCAGTTGGTGGGGGTGACCGTGGGGGATACATCCCTGCATAAAAGACCTCACTCAGTGGCTCCTTGGCGCGCCATCTGTGACTCTTCTGAGTGCTGTTCCCCAACGCGGCACCTGCCCATGTTCCAGGAAACTGGGGCTGGCTACTGCCTGGTGGGGCTTGAGGTTGGCAAATGGTTCGCACCTCGAAACAGCCACCACCAGAGGGTCAGAAGGATGGGTAGGTTGCTAGCTTTCCTGATGTGTGGCCTCCTGGCAGGGATGGAAGTAAAGGGCCGATCCACTCCAACAACCCCCGCCCTTCTCTGCAGCCTCTGGTTATAGTTATAAATCTAATATTCCTAGCTGTGTTGTTGGGTGTGGGTGTTGGGTGGGGTTGTGCACTGGCCACTGCTGTAGTCACATGGCTCTTTTGGCTGGTGGTAATTGCAAGTGTGGCTCTTCAAAGGGTGTGGCGTGAAGAAAGCTGCCCTACGCTGTGCGTGCCCAGCTCCCTTCTTACTTTGAAAGCCCTTCGTGGCCTCTTTTCTCTCCACTTTCATCCCTTCATGGGACCTTTTCTACACCAGCTGTTCAAAAAATCGTGCTCCTTCAAACGTCCCTTCGCCCTTGCCGTAACTTATGCCTGCAACTGGCTCCCAGAACACCTACATGATGCCACTTCTTTTGCTTCAAATTGCTCCCCCAAAATTACCTTTCCCATGAGGTCCCATGAGGTTTTTGGCACCTCAGTCCCCGGGTTTGATTCCCCACTCCTCCACATGAAGCTTGCTGGGTGACCTTGGGCTAGTCACAGCTCTCTTAGAGCTCTCTCAACCCCACCTACCTCAACCCCACCGACCCACCTGTTGTGGGGAGGGGAAAGGAAGGTGATTGTAAGCCGCTTTGAGTCTTCCTTAAGTGGTAGAGAAAGTTGGCATATAAAAACCAACTCTTCTTCTATATTCTATAAAGAAGAAGAGTTGGTTTTTATATGCTGACTTTCTCTACCACTTAAGGCAGAATCAAATCGGCTTACAATCACCTTCCTTTCCCCACAACAGGCACCCTGTGGGGTAGGTGGGGCTGAGAGAGTTCTAAGAGAGCTGTGACTAGCCCAAGGTCATCCGGCTAGCTTCATGTGTGGGAGTAGGGCAACAAATCCAGTTCACCAGATTAGCCTCCGCCACTCATGTGGAGGAGGGGGGGAATCAAACCCAGTTCTCCAGATCAGAGTCCACCGCTCCAAACCACCGTTCTTAACCTCTACACCACGTTCACACACTCTCAGCCTAAGCAACCTCGCAGGATCGTTGCGAGGACACAATGGAAGAGAGGAGGATGATATAAACCCCTTTGGATCCGCATTGGGGAGAAAGGCAGGGTATAAAGGACGTAAATCAGTAAATTAGTGTGTAAATGAAAACAATAAATAGTTGTGGAGGAAACTTACAAAGATACAAAATGATAGACTAAGGACAAGATAATGGATTTATATACCTCACATGATTTTACTGACAATCATATGCAGCCATATACGGAACTATGTTTATCCCAGGGGATCGCAGAAAAGGTGCAGAACGAGGCACTGTGCACCAAATCCAGCTTCTAGAGAATTTCAACATTTTTTGCCTAGCCTTTATGGATGCAAGGATATGCTTGAGCTTGCCTGAGCAACATCTGCAAAAAATGCCAGGAACCAGGTGGTTGGGAATCGGGAATCAAATGGCTCCCTGCCCCTTCCCATGACTCACAAAACCAGAAAATTGCAAAAAAAAATGGCAAAAAGCGAAAAACCATGCGAAGTTATTCAGCTTGTAGAATCATAGAGTTGAAAGGGACCGTCTAGTCCAACCCCCTGCACCATGCAGGAAATTCCAAACTACCTCCCCTCCACACCCCCAGTGACCCCTACTCCATGCCCAGAAGATGGCCAAGATGCCTTCCCTTTCATGATCTGCTTAAGGTCACAGAATCAGCATTGCTGACAGATGGCCATCTAGCCTCTTATTAAAAACCTCCAGGGAAGGAGAGCTCACCACCTCCCGAAGAAGCCTGCTCCACTGAGGAACAGCTCTATTACAAAATTCTTCCTAATGTCTAGATGGAAACTCTTTTGATTTAATTTCAACCCGTTGGTTCTGGTCCGACCTTCTGGAGCACAACAGTCTGCTTTTCTTGGTACATAACCTATATTGCCTGGATGCACAATTATAATTTCTTTATAAATGCAAGCAGTCCTGAATGTTATATGTGCTTGCGTTCACATTTACTTCTTCACTCCTCTTTCAAAGATAACAAAGCATGGGAAGAGAAAAGCCACAAACCACAATAAGATTGCCCTAATGATATATTGTAGGGCTCTTATTCTGCCATGAACACACCAAGTGGATTTAAGCATTCTCTCTCCTGACCTTCTTCTGTCCCCTAAACTATGAGGATAACACTGTCCTACCTTAAAACGGCTATTACAAAGATTACTGAGATTACACACGAAGCGCTTTGTAATTGCAATATACTTGCTAACCCATATGTAGGTGAGGCTCTCTTAACTTTTGCTGCGGTGTAAAGAACTCTACACTTCCTCACTCTCAACTCTGGAGTGGGTGTAACGTAGAGGCTAAGGAAATTAGCTTTATTCTGGAAGGTCCCTGATTTGAATGTTACCTCTAGCATGAACTTACACTAGAGGAGGAGGAGAAGAGTTGGTTTGTATATGCTGATTTTCTCTCCCACTTAAGGAAGAATCAAACCAGTTTACATCACCTTCCCTTCCCGTCCCCACAACAGACATCTGTGAGGTAGGTGGGGCTGAGAGAGCTGTGACTAACCCAAGGTCACTCAGCTGGCTTCATGTGTAGGTCTGATTCAGTATAAGGACGCTTCATGTGTTCATGTGTTCAAAGACTGCAGTAATAATATTTGCACAGTGAAAACAGTACACAAATTCTGCCCCAGAAAAAGCTAGTACTATGGTGAGTTGTCTCTATTATTGTAGTAATTATATGTACACTTGTATCCATGGATATAAATTAGGGTATTCAAATTTTGTTCTCTTTCATAGATGGCCACCCTAGTAATGCGTAGGGAGTCCCAGATTTTAAGTCTGTCACAGTTCTTCAGATAAGAATCCTAAAATCACCCCTTATAGTGGGAGGAGGTATCATATGCTAGACAAGATACACAGATTGTAACATAGTACAGGACTGAGGAAGTGAGCTCTCTGACTCATGAAATCTCATGCTGGAATTAATTTGGTAATCTTTAAGATGCTACTGGACTTCTGTTTTACTTTGCTACCACAGGCTAATGCTACGATCCTACACAGAGTTATGCTTTTCTAAATCCATCATCTTCAACAGACTTGGAATCAAGAGCATCAGACTATGACCTGGGAGCTAGGGTTGCCAGCCTCCTGGTATGGCCTGGAGTTCTCCTGGAATTACAACTAATCTCCACTATAGTTGCTCTGGAGGAAACGGCAGCTTTAGAGGGCTGGCACAGTGCTGCTACATCCATCCCTGCTGAACCGTGTTCTCTTCCAGGCACCACCCCCAAATTGCTGGGAGCTTCCCAACCCAGAGTAGGCAACCCTATGAGTGACCAGGATTCGAGTTACTCTGAACATAAGCTTGCTGTGTGACCTTGCTGTGTGACCTTGATGTGTGACGTTGTGCAGCCAGTCTCACACTCTTCGCCTAACCTACCTCACCTGGTTGTTGTGAGGATTAAAATGTTAAAGAGGAGAACCGTGTAAACCACTTCGGGTTAGGGTTGCCAGGTCCCCCCGGCCATTGGCTGGGGATGGGGGGGGGGGGTGGGGGTAGAGTTGCCAGATGGAGGTTGGGAAACTCCTGGAGATTTGGGGATGGAGCCTGGGGAGGAGAGAGAACTCAGTGGGTAAGGTTGCCAGCTCCGGGTTGATCACCAGCCAATAGAGATCAGTTCACCTGGAGAAAATGGCCACTTTGGCCATTGTAGTCCCTCCACTTGCCAAACCCTGTCCTCCTCCGGCTTCGCCCCAAAAATCTCCAGGTATTTCCCAACCCAGAACTTGCAACCCTATAACAGCAGATCTCCAGCCATAGGGTTGCCAGGTCCCTCTTCGCCACTGGCGGGATGTTTTTGGGGCAGAGCCTGAGGATGGCAGGGTTTGGGGAGGGACTTCAATGCCATAGAGTCCAGTTGCCAGAGTGGCCATTTTCTCCAGGTGAACTGATCTCTGTCACCTGGAAATCAGTTGTAATTAGGGTTTCCAGGTCCCTCTTCACCACCAGCGGGAAGTTTTTAGGGCGGAGCCTGAGGAGGGCGGGGTTTGGGGAAGGGAGGGACTTCAATGCCAGAGAGTCCAACTGCCAAAGCGGCCATTTTCTCCAAGGGAACCGATGTCTATCGGCTGGAGATCAGTTGTAATAGCAGGAGATCTCCAGCTAGGACCTGGAGGTTGGCAACCCTCATTGTAATAGCAGGAGCTCTCCAGCCACCATCTGGAGGTTGGTAAACCTAGGGGAAAGGCAGGGTATAGCTTAGTAAACATGGCACCTCTATCTTTCTGGAGTTATTGGGGGGGGGGTAAATAATGCAACCTGTCTACTACGGAGGGGGAGGTGGGGTGGATGGGGGGTAGTTCACGGGGTTGGGCTAGATGACCCTGATGGTCCCTTCCAACTCGATGCTTCTATGATTCAATCATCCTCCCCCCTCCCCAATTCTGAGGCCATTTCAGGAAGGAGGTTTTGCCTTGGATTTGTTGCTCTGTAGATGCACATATTTTCCATACGAATTCTCTAAACTCAGAAATAAGCACCCCCATGCAGAAATGTGGTGTTGGAGGAGAGTGTTACAGATACCGTGGACCGCCCAAAAACCAAATCTATGGGTTCTAAATCAAATCAAGCCTGAACTGACACTAGAAGCTAAAATGACTCAACTGAGGCTGTCGTATTTTGGTCTCTGGAAAAGAAAACCAGTCTCTGGAAAAGACAATCATGCTAGGAAAAGTGGAAAGCAGCAGGAAAGGAGGAAGACCCAACGAGAGATGGATCGACTCAATAAAGGGAGCCACGGCCCTCAGTTTGCAAGATCTGAGCAAGGCTGTCAAAGAATAGGACTATTCACAGTAGGTAACCGTGTTAGTCTGTCTGCAGTAGTAGAAAAGAGCAAGAGTCCAGTAGCACCTTAAAGACTAACAAAAATATTTGTTAGCTCACTTGAGCTATGGCTCACGAAAGCTCATACCCTGCCAGAAAATATTTTTGTTAGTCTTTAAGGTGCTACTGGACTCTTGCTCTTTTCTACTAAAGAACAGGACATTTGGGAGGACTTTGATTCATAGGGTCGCCATGGGTCGGAAGCGACTTGACGGCACTTCACACACACACACATGCAGAGCTTTGAGAATCCAGGTGGGGGAAAAAACGTGCACGTAGAAAGCGGCAGATCCAAGGCCAAGCCTCCCCATTCATCAACGGCCTCAATGTCCTCCCCCGGTAGAGTTATATGTCAATATAGCTTTGCGGCAGCAAGAATTATAATAGCAAAAAACTGGAAGCAAATAAATAAACCTTCAATCAAGGACTGGAGAGAGAAAATGTGAATGTATATGCGGATGCCCAAACTTACAGATTCTTTACATGGTAAAGATATGGAAGAGTTTAGAAAAACATGGCTAAAGGCCATCTTTGAAGTGTAAGGATGTGTCACTGGCCACCAAGACTAGATTAATTCATGCCATTGTATTCCCTACTATGTATGAGTGTGAAAGCTGGACAGTGAAGAAAGCTGATAGGAAGAAAATAGATTCCTTTGAAATGTGGTGTTGGAGGAGAGTGGACTGCCAAAAAAACAAATAAGTGGGTTTTAGATCAAATCAAGCCTGAGCTGATCCTAGAAGCTAAAATGACTAAACTGAGGCTATCGTGTTTTGGTCACGTCATGAGACGACAAGAGTCACTGGAAAAGACAGTCATGCTAGGAAAAGTTGAGGGCAGCAGGAAAAGAGGAAGACCCAACAAGAGATGGATTGACTCAATAAAGGAAGCCACAGCCTCCAATTTGCAAGATCTGAGCAAGGCTGTCAAAGACAGGACATTTTGGAGGACTTTCATTCATAGGGTCGCCATGAGTCGGAAGCGACTTGACGGCACACAAAGGCCATTGCATTTTGGGATAAACTGGCGAAAACGAATTTTACAAGAATAATGAATTATAGACAAAATGTAATGTTTTTTTTATAGTAATAATAGTATAAGATAATTTTAATACTGTCAAAACACTTCTCCGGAAGGCTATTGGTGTCGGGACACACTGTTAAGGTGGGTGGTGGGTATTAGAGCTCTGTGTATTTTATAATTCATATGGTATGGGGTAATTTTTTTATATTTTTATTTTATTTTATAACATTAAACAAAACGAACAAGTACAAATACAATAATAATAATAATAATAATAATAATAATAATAATAATAATAGACACTGTTAAGGTGGGTGGTGGGTATTAGAGCTCTGTGTATTTTATAATTCATATATGGTATGGGGTAATTTATATATATATATTTTTTATAACATTAAACAAAAAGAACAAGTACAAACACAATAATAATAATAATAATAATAATAATAAACACTGTTAAGGTGGGTGGTGGGTATTAGAGCTCTGTATATTTTGTAATTGATATGGCATGGGGTAATTTTATATATATATATATATATAAATTTTTATAACATTAAACAAAACGAACAAGTACAAACACAATAATAATAATAATAAAAAACACTGTTAAGGTGGGTGGTGGGTATTAGAGCTCTGTGTATTTTATAATTCATATGGCATGGGCTAATTTTTTATATATATATAATTTTTATAACGTTAAACAAAACAAACAAGTACAAACCCAATAATAATAATAAATAAAAAATAAAAATAAGGGGTAATTTTGAAGGATGTATAAGTGCTCTCTTTGTATTTTTTATGTTATTGTTTTCTTTGTTTTTTTATATATTTTTTTCTTATTATAAAAACAATAAAAATTTATTTTTTAAAAAAATGTCCTCCCCCCGGGAGCCTCCGTGCAGGGCCGGGGGGTGGGCGTGGGGAGGGCGAGAGGGAGCCCCCAGCCCCCCCCCCGTCCTCCGGAGCTCCCCCCCCCGTCCCTCCACTTCCTCCTGGCGGGCGGGGCGGGGACCGGAGCGGCATCAGGAGCACCGCAGCAGGAGGGGCGGCGGCGGGGGCGCAGCGGGCGATGGAGGCGTTGGAGGGCCTGGCGCTGGGCCCGTGCGCCGCCTCGCTCTACCTGCAGCCCCTGCGGCTCCGCTACCGCCAGGTAAGCCGGGCGCGCCGCACGAGGCCCCGCCGAGCCGCCCTGCAGGCCCGCCGCCCGGGCCCGCCTCTTCCGCCCACCTCCGGCCCGGCGAAGCCTTCCCGAGCCCAGGACTCCGCGGCTGGTTTCCTTTGCTTTCTCGCCTTCATTTCTGCCTCTGCCTTCCGGGGTGGGGGTGGGTGTGTGTGTGTGTGGGGGGGAACGCCTTGCCGCCCCCTTCCGCTCTCCGCCCGTTTGGTGTTCACAACAACCCCGCGAGGGATTGAGAGGGGGGCCGGCCCGGAGTTGGGTCGCGTGGCCAACCCCCAGGTGGTGGGGAGAAACAGGCACCTCTGTGCTAATACCAAAGGTTAGGAAAATAGTATAGGAGCGAAGAACATTGACAAACAAGGGGCAATTTATATAAGCTACTGAGATACCTATAGACATATAATGTACAAACACAAGTAACCACACTATAACATAGTGTGTGTTGGTTGTAGTGTGGTTACTTGTGTTTGTACATTATATGTATATAGGTATCTATATACAATGTACAAACACAAGTAACCTCACTATAACGTAGTGTGTGTTGGTTGTAGTGTGGTTACTTGTGTTTGTACATTATATGTATATAGGTATCTATATACAATGTACAAACACAAGTAACCTCACTATAACATAGTGTGTGTTGGTTGTAGTGTGGTTACTTGTGTTTGTACATTATATGTATATAGGTATCTATATACAATGTACAAACACAAGTAACCACACTATAACATAGTGTGTGTTGGTTATAGTGTGGTTACTTGTGTTTGTACATTGTATGTCTATAGGTATCTCAGTAGCTTATATAAATTGCACCTTGTTTGTCACTGTTCTTCGCTCCTATACTATTTTCCTAACCTCCAGGTGGTGGCTGGAGATCTCCTGCTGTTGCAACTGATCTCCAGCCGATCGAGGTCGGCTCGCCTGGAGAAAAATGGCCGCTTGGGCAATTGGACTCTATGGCATTGAAGTCCCTCCCCCAAACCCCGCCCTCTTCAGGCTCCGCCCCCAAAATCTCCCACCAGTTGCAAAGAGGGACCAGGCAACCCTGCAACCGATAGAGATCAGTTCGCCTGGAGAAAAATTGCCGTTTTGGCAATTGGACTCTATGGCATTGAAGTCCCTCCCCAAACCCCATCCCTCCTGAGGCTCCACCCCCAAAATCTCCCGCCGGTGGCAAGGAAGGACCTGGCAACCCTAAGGTTGGGAAATACCTGGAGATTTTCGGGGGCGGAGCCTGAGGAGGGCAGGGTTTGGGGAGGGGAGGGGACTTCAACACCATAGAGTCCAATGGCCAAATCGGCCATTTTTCTCCAGGGGTACTGATCTCTATTGGCTGGAGATCAGTTGTAATAGCAGGAGATCTCCAGTCACCACCTGGAGGTTGGCAACCGTAGCCTTGATCCTAGTTTCTGACCACTGCACGGTACTGCTATCAAGTATATATTGGCTTTTTTACAATGGGGGGGGCATCTGCACATGCCCAGAGGTGGCCTTTGCTGAGTCATCTTCCCAAGGGTGGCCAACTTTTTTTTCTTTTTGGATTCTGCAAATCCTGACATTTCACATTCTGAGCCTATGCAGAAGTGGGCACCTTTAGTTAAAGTCCTCTCTCAATAGTATTTAAATTGGGGTCCTCTACCATCTTCCTAGTAATATTTATTAGTTTGTTAAGTAAAAATTTTATCCAGTCATTCCTCCAAGCGATTCAGGGCGCCGTACATCGTTCTCCACTCGTCCATTTCATCACACCATTAGGCTGAGAGAAAGTGTCCCAAAGTCACCCCAATGAGTTCATGGCAGGATTTGAACTTGGGTCTTCCAAATTCTGTTCCCACATGCCAACCTCTGTACTATACTAGATATGTTATTACCAGCGAGGCACAACCTTTTTAAGAGCTAGGGCTGGTGGCGGAGTGGCACAGCAACTCCTTTATGGGCAGAAGGTCCCAGGTTGGATTGCTTGCCCTTAAAGGCTGCCAGCAGGTGTTGAGTGAGATCTTTATCTGCCGGAGAGCCTGGAAAACTGTTGCCGGTCAGGGTAGACTGTGCTGACCTTGATAGACCAATGCTCTGCCCCAGTAGAAGGCCGCTTCATGTGTGAGTCAAAAAGCACCCTCCCACACACACATCTGCAATTAGTAGCAGTGTGGAATTGAAATTATCTTCTATTATTATTGTTTTTACCCTGCCTTTGCTCCAAGAAGTTCAAGGTGGAGTTTACACTCTTCTCCTCCATTTTATCCTCAAACCAACCCTGCGAGGTAGATGGGGTTGGGAGCAAGCAGCCCAAGGTCACCCAGAAAGCTTCATGGCTGTGGGGGGATTTGAACCCGGGCTTGCCCAGCCCCTGCCTGACGTTCTAACACCACACTGGCTCTCCACTGTCCCAAAACGCAATAAAAAACAGGACATAAAAACAGCACTCCAGACATGGAATTGTATTTATAGGGGTTTTTATGATAGATGCATGCAGTAAGCAGATCTCAGGCATATATTTAATAAGACCCTCCTGCCTCATGGCTTTCAGCCAACTCCTTAATGTTAGGTTTGATTCCTGTTTGCAGGTTTTTTGTTAAGAGCCTGGGGGAGAAATCTGGGATTTTATTCTCAAAGTGGAGTCAGTGGTATATAAAAAAAATGCCCCTCTGATGATTGTTAGAAGCCATTGCAGGTGGAGAGAAGGGGCTACATAAAATATCAAATGCTCTCTCCCCTCCCCCTCCCGTTTCTTAATCTTTATATTTATGATAGGTGCGTCTGATATATAGGTCTCAAGCACACAGTGAGATCCTTGAATCTCATGGCAATCAGCCAGCTCTTTAATGTTAGGTTTGATTCCTATTTACTGTGTGTTAAGGGTCTGGAGGAAAAATACGAAATTTTATCCTCTGGGCAGATTGAGCAGCGTAAAATTATGTTGCTGGTGTCCAGAGGCTATTGCAAGTGGGGGGGGGAAGGGATTGCTTAAAATCCTGAATGATGTCCCCATAAATTCCTTCCAATGTTTGTAGATTGCCTCCCTGAGGTCTTGTATGCCTGCAACTAAAAATCTAATTTCTAGCTAGGGTTGCCACACCCGCTGCGGGCAGGAGATCTCCACCCCCAACTCCCACTGCTTATCACTGTTTCAGTGGCTGGCAGGAGAGAGAAAAAATTAAAAATCGGCAGCAATACATCACTTCTGGGGAAAACTGGAAGTGACATCACGCCACTCTAGGAATAGCTGGGGGTGTTGACGCCCCCATATCCTTGCCATCTCCTAGCCTCCTGCCATTTGTCCTCTGCTGCCAACCCTATTTATATCCCATCCTTCCTCTAAGACAGAGGTGTCAAACTCAATTGTTACAAGGGCCAGATATGAGATAAATGTCACTTCGTCGGGCCGGGCCATGCCTCGCCAGCCCAGATCGAGAGTAGGGGTGGGATGGCTGGCTCGCGGGCCGGATAAGAGCTCTCAAGGGGCCGCATCTGACCTCCGGGCGTTATGTTTGACACCTCTGCTCTAAGTGGCTCAGGGGGGCATTCATGGTGTCCCTTCCCCTGTTTTATCCCCCCCCCCATGTTATGCTGTGAGATGGGTTGGGCTATAGGAGGGTGGCTGGTTGGCTTGAACCTAGGCCTTCAAAATCCTAATCTGGCACTCTAACTAATTCACCACATTGGCTGTTGTCATGAACATGTCTAGAGAGTATCTGCCTTTGTAACCGCAATACTTCCTTGCCCGTCTAAGGGCTGCCCAGGTGTGCAAGGGAATGGCCGTACTCCAAGCTTGTTCTGCTCTCTTATGGTGACTGTGACCCCACAGATAAGAACATAAAAAAGTCATGCTGGATCAGACCAAGGTCCATCAAGACCAGCAGTCTGTTCACACAGTGACTGCAGCAGCATTTTCCTGCCTGTGTTCCACAACACCTAATATAATAGGCATGCTCCTCTGATCCTGGAGAGAATAGGTATGCATCATGACTAGCATCCATTTTGACTAGTAGCCATGGATAGCCCTCTCCTCCATGAACATGTCCACTCCCCTCTCACCCTCCAGCTTCAGCAGATGACCCCGCATTCTAGTATTACGAGAGAGGAAAAAAAGCTTCTCCCTATCCACTCTGTCCTTATCATGCATAATTTTATAGACCTCTATCATGTCTCCCCTTAACCGCCTTCTAATGAACAGGATGATCAAGGCTGGCCATTGTAATGGCTAAGGAATGAGAGGTGATTCAGGTTTGGTTCAAATGTCAGCCACACATTATTCAGCCTCCATGCCTGGGCTGAATAATCATTGTTTGCCATCAAGTTGCAACTGACTCATGGTGACCCTAAAACCGGAGGGCTTCAAAAGCAAGAGATGAGCAGAGGTAGTTTGTCATTGCCTTCCTCTTCATAGCGGCCCGGAGCTGCCTTGGTGGTCTCCCATCCAAGTACTAGCCAGGGTTAATCTTGCTTTGCTTCCAAGATCTGACAAGACTGGGCCAGCTGCATTATGGGCCGGATAATGCTGGCTGTTGACGAATTATGACAAAAGGCATCTGTTGAAGGCCAAAAGTATAACTATACTAATGTATATAAATGCTGATAGTTATTAGCTTTGTTACTTCTTAGTGAGTATCCAATGGTGAATAATGGACATTTTAACAGCAGTATTTTTAAGGCTGCAATCATATTCAACTATATTTAGGATTAAGCCCTGTAGAATTTAATTCCAAATGTATGGGGCTGCATGTGTGGCG
This sequence comes from Euleptes europaea, assembly GCF_029931775.1. Classification (NCBI taxonomy): domain Eukaryota; kingdom Metazoa; phylum Chordata; class Lepidosauria; order Squamata; family Sphaerodactylidae; genus Euleptes; species Euleptes europaea. Next base: position 13,046,752 of record NC_079317.1, read on the forward strand.
CGGCCTCGATGTTTAGATATCTTGTTCCCACAGTTGTGGTATCTGCGAAAAATAAGTGGTGGATATGTCACTCCTCTTAGAGTCATGTGGTTTGGAATTGCATCTGAATGGTGGTGGATTGACCATGTACAGTGCAATCCTAAGGATGCTTTCCTGGGAGTAGGACCTGTTGAGTAACAGAGGTCTTGCTGCTGAGAAGACCTGCCTAGGATGGGATCTGTAGTGTTGCAGGTGTTTTGCTGAAGGGTTACCAGGCCGCTGATCTTTGACCAATAGGATTACGGTCTACTGCAATGATTATTCCAGGTATTTTCCTGTTTTACTGCCTTGTCTTCAACACTAACTACATGTTGACAGTATACCTTGCCTTAGGCAGTTTGGTGTTTGCATTATCTTTTAATTCTGTACTATTCCCTTGTCCTCTGCTGTAGGAGTCCATTGCCTTTATTCTGTAACCTGGCTTATGTCTCAGTGAAAAGGGCAGAAGGGATATTTATTTATTTGTTGGATTTCTGTGCTCCCTTTTCCAAGCAGGTTGGACTCAGAGCGGCTCACAACAAGTTTACACAATTCACAGTATACGCTTTAAAACTATACAATGTTAAAAATCCCAAGGTGCCCTCAAAACGTATGCATTAACACTCAAGCTGCAGCAGGAGCCAACAGAGGGAAGTATGAAGGATATATTCCAACAAAATAATCTAATAAATCAAACGTCAGAACATAAGAAAGGCCATGCTGGATCATACCAAGGTCCATCAAGTCCAGCAGCCTGTTTATCCAGTGGCCAACCAGGTGCCTCTAGGAAGCCCACAAGCAAGACGACTGCAGCAGCATTGTACTGCCTGTATTCCAAAGCACCTAATATAATAGGCATGCTCCTCTGATACTGGAGAGAATAGGGATGCATCATGACTAGTATCCATTTTTACTAGTAGCCATGAATACCCCTTTCCTCCATGAACATGTCCACTTTCCTCTTAAAGCCTTCCAAGTTGGCAGCCATCACCACATCCTGGGGCAGGGAGTTCCACAATTGAGCTCTGCGTTGTGTGAAAAAATATTTCCTTTTATCAGTTTTGAATCTCTCGCCCTCCAGCTTTAGCAGATGACCCAGTGCTCTAGTATTATGAGAGAGGGAGAAAAGCTTCTCCCTGTCCACTCTCTCCATACCATGCATAATTTTATAGACCTCTGTCGTGCCTCCCCTTAACCGCCTTCATTCCAAGCTCAACCGCTCCTCATAGGGCAGTTGCTCTAGCCCCCTGATCATTTTGGTTGCTCTTTTGTGTACCTTCTCAAGCTCTGCAATATCCTTTTTTTTAGGTGTGGTGACCAGAGCTGTACACAGTACATTATTCCAATCAAGCAATAAAGAGGAAAGGGAAAGAAGGAGGAAAGGGAGGCCAGCAAGATGGAAATCGTCACTGCCTCAACCGTATGAATAAAGTAAATAAATAAATGTGAAATGCTTACATGCAAATTATTTTAGCGCCTTATTCTATAAGGCCATTTCCCTCCGACCCACCCCAAAAAGTGATAAATGCAGTTGCTGTTCATGGCCTTTTGATGGGAAGTCATTGCTTTCAGTGGCCCCAAAGTTTCCACCCAGCTGCCCCACCAGTTTCCTTCATGCACCCTTTAGTTTCCCATGGCCTTTTCCCTTCCATAGCCTGCCTTCCAGTCAGCTTCCTCACCCCATTTCCTGCTTTCTCAATGCATCTAATCTTTTCGTCCATTCTCAGTTTCCCCAGCATCTCTGTCCCATTTCCTTTTCTATCGGTTCGTGCAATCTTTTTAATCCCCTTTCTAGATGGGGAGATCCTACTACTAGCGAGTGCTCTAATGCCCCAGCTATCTTAATTTCTCCCCAGCAAGACTCCCTTCTAATTAGCTCACAATCCATGTTTTCTTTCCCCTTTTCTCTAAGGTCACCACTGAAAATCTTTATCCCTCTAAGAGTTTTAGAACAGGCAACCCAACGTTGGCTGAGTCTGAGTTTGCCATGTGCAGAGTTACATGAAAGTAGCATTGTGTCTTTGGAAATTTGTGTGTGTGTGTGTAAAGTGCTGTCAATTCGCAGCCGACTTATGGCGACCCCTTTTTGGGGTTTTCATGGCAAGAGACTAACAGAGGTGGTTTGCCAGTGCCTTCCTCTGCACAGCAACCCTGGTATGCCTTGGTGGTCTCCCATCCAAATACTAACCAGGGCTGACCCTGTTTAGCTTCTGAGATCTGACGAGATCAGGCTAGCCTGGGCCATCCAGGTCAGGGCCTTTGGAAATTTGGTCACCAGTAAAAAATAAAGATGAGACCTGCAACGTATGAGATGGTATACCAGATAACCCAAAGGAGTGCTACAGGAAATCCTTCTTTCTCACCTTGCCACCTGACCACAATTCATTCTCGACAGGGCGTCCCTAAAGATGTATAATCAGGAACTCACCGTGGTAGGTTCTGCAGTAAGTGCTGGTATAATTCTCCGGTACGTTAAAAGTTGTGGCACTGCCATGAAAGTCCTCTACTGCATCCTCCCCTGAATGTAGGGAACAAGGGGTGCAGTGATGTGTAGGGCTGCCAGCTCTGGGTTGGGAAATACCTGGAGATTTTGGGGGTGGAGCCTAAGGAGGGAAGGGTTTGGGGCAGGAAGGTATAATGCTATAGGGTTCACCTTCCAAAGTGGCCATTTTATCCAGGAGAACTGATCACTGTCACCCGGAGATCAGTTGTAATCCCAGGAGATCTCCAGCCACCACCTGGAGGTTGGCAAACCTAGTGATGTGTGAACATTTTAAAGCGCTTAGCTTTGGCTAGTGTCATAGGTAAGTTTCCACATTTGGCAGGAAGTTCCACTTTTTGATACAGCTCAGCAGAACCACCGGGTAGGGTTACCAACCTCCAGGCACTAACTGGAGATCTCCTGCGATTACAACTGATCTCCAGCCGATAGTGATCAGTTCACCTGGAGAAAATGGCCGCTTTGGCAATTGGACTCCATGGCATCACAGTCCTTCCCCTCCCCAAACCCCACCCTCCTCAGGCTCCACCCCAAAAATCTCCAGCTATTTTTAACCTGAAGCTGGAAACCCTACACAGGGGTCTACTCTGCTGCATATATTGCTCACCTTCTGCCTCTTTGCTCCAGTCACAACTCTCTTTTTTTTTGCCATCAAGTCGCAGCCGACTTATGGCGACCCATCATGGGGTTTTCAAGGCAAGGGGTTTACGGAGGTGGTTTGCCCTCGCCTGCCTCTGCATAGCAATCCTAGACATCCTTGGTGGTCTCCCAACCGAAGACTAACCAGGGCTGACCCTGCTTAGCTTTCGAGATGTGACGAGCTCGGGCTGGCCTGGGCTATCCAGGTGAGGTCCCAGACATGCTATACCCACCTTCTAATTAGCCGGGTGAACTCTTACCTGGGATAAGTAGCAATGATTCCCCCAGGGAAACAGCTGAGAGACATACTACATGGCACAATCTTGCTTCTAGCCCTAAGTACATGTATAAGTAGAGGGGTCATAGGTCAGTGGTAGAGCCCATACTTTGCATGCCATTCCCAGGTGCATTCCCCAGAATTTCCTGTTGAAAAGATGTCGAGTAGCTGTGGTGGGAATGACCTCTGCCAGAGGCCTCGGAGAACTATGAACTGCCGTAGACAACTCTGGGCTTAGTTGGATCAACAATCTGTTTTAGCATAGAGAAGGAGAGGAAGAAGGAGAGTTGGTTTTTATATGCCGATTTTCTGTACCTTTTTAAGGAGAATCAAACCAGTTTACAATGTCCTTCCCTTCCTCTCCCCACAGCAGATGCCTTGTAAGGTAGGTGAGGCTGAGAGAGTTCGAAGGGAACTGTGACTGGCCCAAGGTCACCCAGCTGGCTTCATGTATAGCAGTACCTCTTTTTTTTTTTTAATAATTTTTTTATTGAAAAGTTTCCAAAACACACACACACACACCATATACCATCATTCTCATGCGTACAGTATTATCAATCTTCCAAGGAGTTCATTTTGAATTAATCTTCATATCATGCGGGATATTTGTTTGAATAATAATATGTTTGACTCCTTTATCATTATTTCCACTGCTCTCAAACTATCTATCAAAACAATACTTAATACAGATCATATTACCCATTCTATGCATTATTTCTGATCTTGATCTGCTGCGCTAAACTAGACTATTTCGTATACAGACTCAATCTACTGCCTTTATATCACCATTCTTTTACATACTAATAAGTCTCCACCTTCTATGAGCCCCGTGGCGCAGAGTGGTAAAGCTGCAGTACTGCAGTCAAAAGCTCTGCTCATGACCTGAGTTCGATCCCGATGGAAGTCGGTTTCAGGTAGCCGGCTCAAGGTTGACTCAGCCTTCCGTCCTTCTGAGGTCGGTGAAATGAGTACCCAGCTTGCTGGGGGTAAAGGGAAGGTGACTGGGGAAGGCACTGGCAAGCCACCCCGTAAACAAAGTCTGCCTAGGAAACGTCGAGATGTGACATCATGGGTCAGTAATGACCCGGTGCTTGCGCAGGGGACCTTTACCTTTTTTACCTTCTTTACTGAGTTATAATTTCTACTTTATATAATCAAAATATAACTCCCATTTCTTCTGAAATTCTTCCATCGTTCTGCCTAATTGGATAATTTCACCATCACTGTGTATTCTGTCATTTTATCTTGCCCTTTTTCCACTTCTGGGATTTCTTCTTTTTTCAAAGTTGTTGCCAGTATGTGTAGGAGTACCTCTATATGTTCTCTTTCCCGAAAAATAAACAGAAAATGCAGGCTTGCAAGTGCATTTTAGACTTGTGTGGGGGTAAATGTCAATTGAACATTACTTTCCTGACCTGGATAGCCCAGGCTAGTCTGATCTCCTCAGCTAAGAAGGGTCGGCCCTGGTAGGTATTTCAACAGGAGACCACTAAGGAATACCAGGGTCGCTAGGCAGAGGAAAGCAATTGCAGACCACCTCTGAACGTCTCTTCCCTTGAAAACCCTATGGGGTCTCCATAAGTCTGGTGTGACTTGACAGCAAAACAACAAGAACAACAACAAAACCTTGTTGTTTTGAAAATGAATCAGTGGAATTTTATTATTATTAGCAGTAAGAACCACTTAGGAACCCCGTGGCGAAGAGTGGTAAGCTGCCGTACTGCAGTCCAAGCTCTGCTCACGACCTGAGTTCAATCCCAACGGATGTTGGTCTCAGGTAGCTGGCTCAAGGTTGACTCAGCCTTCCACCTTTCCAAGGTCAGTAAAATGAGTAGCCAGCTTGCTGGGGGTAAAGGGAAGATGACTGGGGAAGGCACTGGCAAACCACCCCATAAACAAAGTCTGCCTAGAAAACGTTGGGATATGATGTCACCCCAGTGGGAGGTTTTTGGGGCAGAGCCTGAGGAGGGCGGGGTTTAGGAAAGGGAGGGACTTCAATGCCATAAAGTCCAATGGCCAAAGCGGCCATTTTCTCCAGGTGAACGGACCTCTATCGGCTGAAGATCAGTTGTAATAGCAGGAGATCTCCAGCTAGTACCTGGAGGTTGGCAACCCCAGACCTAAAGCAGCCAATGTCATTCTCCTCTCCACCATTTTATCCTCACAACAACCCAGTGAGATAGGTTACAAAATTTCTGGCAGGGTATGAGCTTTCGTGAGTCACAGCTCACTTCTTCGGATGCCACAGTTTAGTTTTGTTTTAGAATCTTAGTGTGTCGATAGGCGAACCCATTTACTGTTTGCCTATCTTAGATGTCCTGACAAACTGGATTTGGTCCCAAACCAGGAAGTCCTCAATCTCCATGCGCAAGGGCAGGCATGAAGAACCCTGGGAGCTAGTGGGCATGGGAGCCCAAAGACTTCCTTGCTCTCTTGTTCTTAATGTCTGAATGCCGCCAAACGAATGCGTTGGGGCATTGTACTGCCCTTGTACAAATCTGTGGTGAGACCACACTTGGAATACTGTGTACAGTTCTGGTCACCACTCCTAAAAAAGGATATTGCGGAGCTTGAGAAGGTACAGAAATTATCTGAAATTATCAGGGGGCTAGAGCAACTGCCCTATGAGGAGCGGTTGAAATGCTTAGGGCTATTTAGCTTGGAAAGAAGGCGGTTCAGGGGAGACATGATAGAGGTCTATAAAATTATGCACGGTATGGAGAGAGTAGACAGGGAGAAGCTTTTCTCCCTCTCTCATAATACCAGAATGTGGGGTCATCTGCTGAAGCTGGAGGGTCAGAGATTCAAAACTGATAAAAGGAAGCATTTCTTCACACAACACAGAGTTCAATTGTGGAACTCCCTGCCCCAGGATATGGTGATGGCTGCCAACTTGGAAGGTTTTAAGAGTGGAGTTCGTGGAGGAGAGGGGAATTCATGACTTCTAGTAAAAATGGATACTAGTCATAATGCATCCCTATTCTCTCCAGGATCAGAGGAGCATGCCTATTACATTAGGTGCTGTGGAACACAGGCAGGATAATGCTGCTGCAGTCGTCCTGTTTGTGGGCTTCCTAGAGGCACCTGGTTGGCTGCTGTGTGAACAGACTGCTGGACTTGATGGACCTTGGTCTGATCCAGCATGGCTTTTCTTATGTTCTTATAAGCTATCATGGATTCATGGTCCATGTCATTGGATGCATGAAGCGTGTCCTCAGTCGGTAGAGCTTTAGAAATGGGCAAAGAGAAAGAAATTGTGAATGCTGTGATCAAAGGCCATGAAATGCAAAAGGCCCGGCCTGTCACATTTCTATGCAAAGCTCAAATGTATACAAAATAAACACTGGGCATTCTCAACAACAGTAAATTGGTGATAGTACCCATTTACTAGTCTTTCTGGTGAAACCTAACTGCTACCATAAAGGCTAGGAATCCCAGTGGAACTTAACTGGCATTGAATTTGTCTCTTTTCCCTTCTCCTCTTTCAAAAGAGTCATCTCTCATAAATGTGAAACAGGACAGCGTTTTATTGTATTTAGGTCCAGATCTTGAGCGGGCCCCTCTGCCTTCAGGGTTGCCTTTTCACATGAACACATGAGCTACATGAAGCTGCCTTATACTGAATCAGACCCTTAGTCCATCAAAGTCAGTATTGTCTACTCAGACCGGCAGCAGCTCTCCAGGGTCTTAGGCAGGGGTCTTTCACATCACCTACTTGCCAAGTCCCTTTAACTGGAGATGCCATGGATTGAACCTGGGACCTTCTGCAGGTCTTCTTTTCCATCAGGTGTGCGAGCTGAGCATTGCACATCAGTGTAGAGCTGCAATGGGAAGAGTCACGGGGTGAAATTCCGCCTTCTAGATCACTTTCCAACGTCAAAGCTCTGAGCCTGGCCATCCAATTTTCATGTGCACCCTTGTGCAAAGAGCCTAGAACTAAGAAACTGAACAGGTGAAACTTTTTCCATTTATCTTTATCTGTGTCCCTCATTTAGGGTACTGATAAAGACACAGTAACAATTCTGATATTGTCTGAGCGGTGGGGGAGTGGAGGGATTTTTGTACTAGGTGCTGAAGCAGTTGCGCTAACAACGGAAACACTCGTTCATGTTGAACACTCATGTCTTTCAGGTTGCGGTTTTGCTCCCTTTTTGGATGGGGGGTGGAGGCCCCATCTACCTTAAAACTCCTTGCAAAGAAGATGTGTTTGTGTCGTTTTGTGGAGCTTGTTATGTGAGCTCGATTACAGCTTTTTAATCAAAAAGCATCTTCTCACCCGCTTTCCCCTTAAACATTGACTAAGGTCCGATTAATGCATTAACGCTCCAGTTTAAACAAACGTTTAAAGATTACTTTCCCTCTAGACAGAAGGCCGCTTAATGGCACACCAAAGTCATGAGTCCGGGTCGAAATGGCATTAATTATTTGCTTCGAGTTTTCCTTTCCCCTTTCTTTTTCGCGCCGGGTCGGAATCCTCCGAGCATCCCATATGGAGGCTGGGAGGGAAGTCTTGGAGCCTGGGACGGAGCAGCTGGCTGGGACATGGGCCGATGCCCCGATCGACAGGTTGTTGGATTAGAAAGAATATCAAAGGCAGCGAGCGAGATTAGGGATAAGTGAACATCTGACAGCAGTTTGCAGCGGGGGAGGACAGATGAGAAACAATGGGAGTCGGGGGGGGCTCGGGGGGGTGGGAGACGAGAGGTGAGAAGGGCATGGGAAAAAGCATGGTGGGGATCTCTGAAACACCAGGTTGCCGCACCTCATGAATAGGACAGGAAATGGGATTTGCGGGGACAGATGTGATGAGCAGCGATGAATACACTATAGGCGAGGGAAGGGCAAGGTGAGTGATGTTCTTTTCCACGAATCGGTTAAATGTAATTATGGGGGGGGGGAGTTTCTGCCTTTTCCTAAAGCTGAGTTTCAATGGACTCTATGGAAAGAGATTATGCGCACTCTGATTTTGGCTGACTAGGCCTTTCAGCTGCTCAGGGCAGGACAGAGCAGGTGTTTTTATCTGGATGCGAGAACAAAAGGCATGAAGGAGAGTATCAAACATAAGGCCCACGGGCCAGATCCGGCCCCTTGAGATCTTTTAAGCGGCCCGCAAGCCAGCTGAGGCAGCCCCCCCACACACACACACCACATTCTCAATCTGGGCTGGCAAGACGTGGTCTAGCCCGACCAAGTGACATTTATGACATATCCAGCCCTCCTAACGATTGAGTTCGACACCCCTGGACTAGATCTTAGGGGGAGTGTTTACACGAGGGGTTAGGTGTAACTTGTGACATTTTTTATTTCCTTTAGCCTTTGTCCCCAATGCTGTGAACTTCCATAATTGGGGGGGCGGGGGTATGTCTTGGTGGATTGCTTTTGCTGTGCAAAGCAGAAGAGGGCAGGGGATAGAAGAAGAAGAGTTAGTTTTTATATGCCGATTTTCTCTATCTTTTTAAGGAGAATCAAACCGGCTTACAATCACCTTCCCTTCCTCTCCCCTCAACAGACACCTTTTAAGATAGGTGGGGCTGAGAGAGCTCTAAGAGAGCTGTGACTAGCCCAAGGTCACCCAGCAGGCTTCATGGGGAGGAATGAGGAATCAAACCTGGTTCTCTAGATTAGTCCACTGCTCTTAACCACTATACCATGCTGGTAGTGTTACTATTGGGTGCCAAGGCAAAGGGGGACAGAGAATTCAAGAGTAAATTTGGCAGCTTGTACATCTTTTCTTTCCCTGTATGACAAACTGCTCCTGACAAAATCTCCATTGCTACACCATTATGGAAGGCACAGGAGTAAGGTTGCCAATCTCCCTCTTCGCCACCTGTGGGAGGTTTTGGGGGCAGAGCCTGAGGAGGGCGGGGTTTGGGGAGGGGAAGGACCTCAATGCCATAGAGTCCAATTGCCCAAGCTGCCATTTTCTCCAGGTGAACTGATCTCTGTCGGCTGGAGATAAGTTGTAATAGCAGGAGATCTCCAGCTAGTACCTGGAGGTTGGCAACCTTAACAGGAGCCCGACTCTCTTTTCGTCTGGCTACTCTATTTGCCATCCGGACTGCACCCGTTCATCTTAGAGCGAACTGAATTTAAGCCTCTTTATCCCCATTGAAGTCCATGGGGCTAAACTGGCTTATCCTTTCGGTTGCCAAAACCTGGAAACTGAGAAGACATCTGCGGCTTTAAAACAGGACTGCCAGTCATAAGGCCTGGAAGTAGCGTTGCTAGCAGGCCTGCAGGGCAAATGTCCAGAGGGAAAATGTCCGGGGTTTGCATTGTGTGGGAATGGGCAGCTGAGGTTTTTCCATGGCACAGAGGTCAAGGAGATTGCCTGGTAAATGACGTCCCATTAAGCCTCTGTTAAAGGGACGTTTTTCTTCTGGCCTGTTGGCAACCCTACTTAAAAGCCTGGTCAGGCCAAAGGGGCCTCTGGCATCCCTATGATATTTGATTCAAATTGATCCACCTTTGCAGCAAAGAAGTGCACCCTTATAACCTATCGGGACTTGCCACCCTCTTGTTTTAAGAGGTGTTCGTCAGGCAGAATTGCCAGTCCTCTCCCTGGGATTGTAGGGTGGCGTTCCAGAAGACGTTCAGTGGAGCATGTCCTTTCTGGCATCCAGAAGAGATGGTAGCAACCCATCTTCTGAGGAAGGCTTTTGGATTGGGTTGTTGAATATATATTAATGCCATTTACTTTCAATCTTGTTGTCGATGTTGTTCTCTTCCATTATTGGATTTTATGGATAGTTTGTTTGTTTGTTTGTTTGTTTGTTCATTTGTTTGTTTGTTTTAATGCTCATCTCAAGCCACAGGAGAGGCAGAGCGGAAAGAGGCCTTGTATAAGTACATAAGAAAGGCCCTGCTGGATCAGACCAAGGCCCATCAAGTCCAGCAGTCTGTTCACACAGTGGCCAACCAGGTGCCTTTAGGAAGCCCCCAAACAAGACGACTGCAGCAACACCATCCTGCCTGTGTTCCACCGCACCCAAAATAATAGGCATGCTCCTCTGATACCAGAGAGAATAGGTATGCAGCATGACCAGTATCCATTCTAACTAATAGCCATGAATACCCCTCTCCTCCATGAATATGTCCACTCCCCTCTTAAAGCCCTCCAAGCTGGCAGCCATCACCACATCCTGGGGCAGGGAGTTCCACAATTTAACTATGCGTTGTGTGAAAAAATACTTCCTTTTATCTGTTTTGAATCTCTCTCTCTCCAGCTTCAGCTGATGACCCCGTGTTCTAGTATTATGGGAGAGGGAGAAAAACTTCTCCCTGTCCACTCTCTCCAAACCATGCACAGTTTTATAGATCTCTATCATGTCTCCCCTGAACCGCCTTCTTTCCAAGCTAAACAGCCCTAAGCGTCCTAACCGCTCCCCATAGGACAGTTGCTCTAGTCCCTTAATCATTTTGGTTGCTCTTTTCTGCACCTTCTCAAGCTCTGTAATATCCTTTTTTAGGTGAGGTGACCAGAACTGTAAACAGTATTCCAAGTGTGGTCTCACCATAGATTTGTACAAGGGCAGTATGATATCAGCAGTTTTATTCTCTATTCCTCGTCTAATTATGGCCAGCATGGAATTTGCCTTTTTTACAGCAGCCGCACACTGGGTTGACATCTTCATTGAGCTATCCACTACCACCCCAAGATCCCTTTCTTGGTCTGTCGCTGCCAGCACAGATCCCATCAGTGTATATGTGAAGTTGGGATTGTTTGTCCCAATATGCATCACGTTACACTTACTCACATTGAATCTCATTTGCCATTTTAATGCCCATTCTTCCAGTATGCAGAGATCCTTCTGGAGCTCTTCACAGTCTGATTTTGTTTTAACCACCCTAAATAATTTGGTGTCATCTGCAAACTTGGCTACTTCACTGTTTAACCCCAACTCCAGGTCATTGATGAACAGGTTGAAAAGCACCAGTCCCAACACAGATCCCTGAGGGACCCCACTGCTCACATCCCGCCATTGGGAGAACTGACCATTGATTACTACTCTCTGCTTCCTATTTTTCAGCCAGCTCTCAATCCATAGGAGGACTTGTCCTCTTATCCCATGACTATGAAGTTTGCTTAGCAGTCTTTGGTGGGGGACTTTGTCAAAAGCTTTTTGGAAATCCAAATACACAATATCCACAGGCTCATTCCTGTCCACATGCTTGTTGACGCTTTCAAAAAACTCTAATAGGTTAGTGAGACAGGACCTACCCTTACAGAAGCCATGTTGGGTTTTGCCCAGCAGACCTTGCCCTTCTATTTGCTTGACAATGCTATCTTTAATAATGCTTTCCACTAATTTACCCAGAACAGACGTTAAGCTAACTGGCCTGTAATTTCCTGGGTTCCCCCTGGAACCCTTTTTATAAATGGGTGTTACATTGGCCATTCTCCAGTCCTCTGCTACAGAGGCTGATCGAAGGGACATATTACATATATTTGTTAGAAGTTCAGCAATTTCCCATCTGAGTTCTTGAAGAACTCTGGTCCCTGTGACTTGTTAGTTTGCAGTTTGTCTAGATGTTCTAGGACTTCCTGCCTTGTTACCACTGTTTGCCTCAGTTCCTCATTTTCCCCTCTCCAAAATCTCTGTTCAGGAGAAGGAATCTGCCCTGTATCTTCAACAGTGAAGACAGATGAGAAGAATTCACTTAGTTTTTCAGCAATCGCTTTATCCTCCCTTAGAGTTCCTTTACTCCCATTGTCATCCAATAGTCCAACCGCTTCCCTAGCTGGTTTCCTACTCCTAATATACTTAAAGAATTTCTTATTGTTTGTTTTGATGTGTTTAGCAATATGCCCCTCAAAATCTTTTTTTGCATCTCTAATGATCTGCTTGCATTTTCTTTGTGGAAGTTTGTGTTTGCTTCTGTTCGCCTCGTTTGGACAAACCTTCCAGTCTCTGAAGGAAGACTTTTTTTCTCTAATTGCTTCCTTCACCTTACCCGTTAGCCATGGACTCTTGGACTTATTACTACCTTTCCTGACCTGGGGTATACAAGCTAGCTGAGCCTCTAGTAATGTGGACTTGAGTAACCCCCAAGCCTTTTCAAGAGATTTAACCCTCTTAACTGATCCTTTCAACTTCCTCTTTACCAGTTTTCTCATTTTAGAGAAGTTCCCTCTTTTAAAGTCAAAGGTAATTGTATGAGATTTCCCAGGCACTTTCTCACTTACATCTAAATTAAATTTGATGCCATTGTGATCACTATTGTCAACTGGCTCAACTACATCCACATCTCGTACTAAGTCACTGGCAGCACCACAGAGTATTAAATCCAGGATTGCTTCCCCTCTGGTTGGATCTATGACCAACTGTTCGAGGGCACAGTCATTTAGGATGTCTAAAAATTTTATCTCTTTGGCTCGTCTGGAGCATACATTTATCCAATCAATATGAGGAAAGTTGAAGTCACCCATTATTACTACTTCGTTACCTTGACATGCTTCCCTGATTTCATTCTCCATCTCAAGATCACCCTGAGCCATTTGGTCAGGGGGCCGGTAGAATGTCCCCAGCACTAAATCTCCTTTGGGGCCCGGAATCGTCACCCATAAGGATTCTGTGGACGAGTCTGCCCTTTTTATGGTCTCTAGCTTATTAGACACTATGCCTTCCTTGATATACATAGCAACACCCCCTCAAATACACCCTTCCCTGTCATTTCTATACAGTTTGTAACCAGGGATGACTGTTTCCCACTGGTTCTCTCCCCTCCACCAGGTTTCTGTAATGTTTCTGGACGTTATCCCGCGGTCACCCCACCGACTGCTTCAGGGCTTCCCTTTGATTATGCAGGCATTCTGTGACCATCAGAGGTCACCTTGCTCCCCCCCCCCCATGTTTTCCCTGCATTTTCAAGATTCAGGCTAAAGCAGCATCTGGAAAATACAGGCAAAATGTGGCGGGAGAGCAAGACAACCTCCGACAGTCGCAGAACGCCTGCATAATCAAAGGGAAGCCCTGAAGCAGTTGGTGGGTTGACCTCAGGGTAATGTCCCTGCATGAAAGGCAGTCTCTTAAATACATTAAATTTGTAAACCTAGGTGGGAGATGAGCCCTTTACTGGATCGCAACGTGAGTCTGTCAGATTCAGGTTCATGCTTGCCCTTATAGGACTTGTCTGTGGCAACTTTCATAAGAAACAGTCACAGTCCTTCCCTACGCACATATATATGTAAGCCTAGCGATAGTCCTGTCTATGCCTTGCACCAAAGTTTCATTTCAAAAGGGGTGTGTGTGAATTGGCTTGAGTTTGGCCCTAGGTTGTGAATGTAAAACGAGCCCAGATAGACTCTCCTCCTTCACTCTCCTGTGTCTGGCCTGCCACGCTGTCTGCAAGGACTCCCTCTTGCCTGAAACTGGATTTAATTTTCCTCCGAAGGCTGGAAAGGATTAGAGAAACGATCCAGGTTTTCAGTGCTCTGGTCACTGGCTGGCTGCAGCGTTAAAAATGCTCTACGGATACAGATGTCAGGTCAAGTCCTCGAGGGAACATCTGTACCTTTCGAATCTTGCATAGAAAGCAGAATTGTACCAGGTGTGGCTTTTGTCTTTGACAGGATAGAAATGATGAGAGAGACTGTATTTGTGGAATTTCCCTTTCTGTGCAGCTCTTAGGGCCGGTTCACGCTTGCACATGCACCGTTTGATTTCTTATGGCTCCAGTTTCCCACAGTTAAATTGTGACTCTTTGAAAAAGAAGAGAGGATTTTTATATGCCGACTTTCTCTACCACTTAAGGGAGACTCAAACCGGCATACAATCACCTTCCCTTCCCTCCCCACAACAGATACCCTATGAGGTAGGTGGGGCAGAGAGAGCTCTAAGAGAGCTGTGACTAGCCAAGGTCACCCAGCTGGCTTTGTGTGTAGAAGTGGGGAAACCAATCCAGTTCACCAGATTAGCCTAGCTGCTCATGTGGAGGAGAGGGGAATCAAACCTGGTTTTCCAGATTGGAGTCCACCGCTCCAAACCACTGCTCTTAACCACTATACCATGCTGGCTTTCATTGAGGTAGTACAAAGTGATACAGTTTTTTTTCTGTATTGACTTATTCACATATATATGTGAGCCATCTACCGAAATAAAGGCTAAGTATGTGAAACAGGAACGAGCACATATTTCCTCTGTTTATCCCCTTCTCTTCTCTTCTCTTCTCTTCTCTTCTCTTCTCTTCTCTTCTCTTCTCTTCTCTTCTCTTCTCTTCTCTTGTCAAATTCTTACATTATAAACTCCTTGGGGCGGGAACATGTCTTTTCATACTCTGTAAAATGTGATGCTGCATCGGTGGTGGCCAATAAATAGTTAATATAAGCATCCTGAGATGCTTCAGCCATCAAGGGATGAACATGCATGTGTGAACGTGACAAGTGAAGGAGTCTCCCTTGGTATTTATTACTTATTACTTTCAATTTATATCCCACCCTCCCCATCCGAAGCTAGGTTCAGGGCAGGTAATGTCCAAGGTCAGAGGTTATACAATATAAAAGTTATGCCAATACAAAATATGTATATATTTATTACTAGCTAAAATCAATAACATATATAAGGCCCTGCAATAGCCTACCAAACCAACATGCTCATGTACACATACAACACATATAAACATAAGAACGCAAAATTAGACTCTGACCAAACGTGTTGGCCTTGGATGTTGACTTTTTCTTATCCTTTGGGTACTTAATTCTGTTGTTTTTAGAGTTAAGTTTCTTTCCCCCTTTGTTGTTGGTGTGTCTGGCCAGGTCACAACATTTAAAACCAGCCTACAGGCACAATAAGCATTCATTAAAACTCTAAAACAGTCAAAAATAAAAATCTAAAACAACAGATGACAAGCCCCCTGTTAACTGATAGACAGAAGGTCCCAGATTCTTTTAATGTCGCCTATTGATTGAATAACCGTTCACCTCAATTATTGGAGACGGTGACACAGTTTTTAAAGTTTGTTTTAAAAGCCCGCCAAACAGTGAATTAGATGGTATTATCAACAAACTTATTCGAGGTAACTGTCTACTAACTATTTTTAAAGGGCATCTCTCAATATTTCCATTCCTTTCGTATCCTTTTGTATTGTGCCTGTTTATGCCAATGAAGGATTGATTGATTGATTGATTGAACAACAGATGACGCCAAAAGACGGTGGCCGCTAAAACTATTGCAACCAGATAATCCCCCTAGTTCATACAGCTAACTTGTGAAGGGAGCTTTAACTCTCATAAGCTTATGACCCCCAAATCCTGTTGGTCTCTGAGATGCTATTCGACTCAAATCTGGCTGTTCTTTGGTTCAGGCGACTATGGGCGAAAACGCACGGTCGCTTTAGCCTCCTTTATTCCCTGTTTCAGCCAGGATTTAGCCGGGATTGAACGCACGTTCGGCAAAACGCATGCGTTCGATCCTGGCTGAATCCTGGCTGAAACAGGGAATAAAGAAGGCTAAAGCGACTGTGTGTTTTCGCCCTTTATTTCCCATCAGTGGGATGGCCCAGATAAAAGGTAAAGGTCCCCTGTGCAAGCACCAGGTCATTCCTGACCTATGGGATGACGTCACATCCCAACGTTTACTAGGCAGACTTTGTGGGTGGTTTTGCCAGTGCCTTCCCCAGTCATCTTCCCTTTACCCCCAGCAAGCTGGGCACTCATTTTACCGACCTTGGAAGGATGGAAGGCTGAGTCAACCTTGAGCCGGCTACCTGAAACCGACTTCCCTCGGGATCGAACTCAGGTCATGAGCAGAGCTTGGACCTCAGTACTGCAGCTTACCACTCTGCGCCACGGGGCTCCTATGGTCCAGATACCATAACCTTATTCATCGCCAATGAATGTACAGAATCAAACTTGTCACAGTCATCTTTTTTACTCAGCATCCTGCACATGCTCAGCTCAGTTGAAAAACAAATGCCTTTTCCAAGTTTGGGGCTGAAGGCGGCCAGCTGTAGCGTTCCAGCGGGTAATTTGAAATCTGGAGTGGGTAGCATCTGTCAGCTTTGAATTGATTTTTTTGTGAAGGAGTGGGGGGAGGTGAAAGGTCCTCGCAATGTTTGTAAGAAGGTCCTGTGAGAAAAGTCTTAGGGGGAAATCTAAAGGTTGCTTCTAAGCCTTGCCTTCCATTAACCCCCTGCTGCTGGTCTTCATCAAGATATTTTAATGGCTTTCGAAGCAAGTGAGCGGAAAATGGCCTCTGTGCAATTTGGATGAGACCAAGCCGCAAACTGCTTTTGCTTTTCCGCATAGTGTATACCAAAGTCCAACGGAAGAAGTGCTTCCTAAACACATTTGCCACCCTATTTTTTTAATGAAGATGGAATTTTTAAAAGATACAATCATAGCAACCCAAAGGTGAATATTTAACATATTCGCCTTTGCATTAAAAGCCCCCTTTTTAGTGGCTTTTAAACTATTCATAGAATCATAGAGTTGGAAGGGACCACCAGGGACATCTAGTCTAACCCCCTGCACAATGCAGGAATTCACAACCACCTCCCCCACACACCCCCAGTGACCCCTACTCCATGCCCAGAAGATGGCCAAGATGCCCTCCCTCTCATCATCTGCTTAAGGTCATAGGATCAGCATTGCTGACAAATGGCCATCTACTCTCTGCTTAAAAACCTCCAGGGAAGGAGAGCACACCACCTCCCGAGGAAACCTGTTCCACTGAGGAACCGCTCTAACTGTTAGAAAATGCTTCCTAATGTCTAGACCGAAACACTTTTGATTTAATTTCAACCCGTTGGTTCTGGTCTGACCTGGGGCAACAGAAAGCAACTTGGCACCCTGTGTGGGGGAGATAGTTGTGAGTTTCCTGCATTGTTCAGGGGGTTGGACTAGATGACCCTGGTGGTCCCTTCCAACTCTGTGATTCTACGATTCCAAAGCATGTGCTCCATCACTATGCCAGGGTTCTCTTCCTTGCTCAAAGAACTAGCTGTTAACAGCTACATTGTCAGAAAAGAAAACCAAGAGCTTCTAAATCTTAGGAGCAAAGCTGTCCTGATAACAAGGAGAAGTGTTGCCTCGCCCATCGATGATTCTAACGTACTTGTCCCGGCAGCTGATGAAAGGAACATGCTGGCCCGGCCCAGGTATCGCATTAACAGTTGAATAAGCAACCGTGTTCTCAAATGTTTGTTTTACCTCCTAAAGGGTGTGTGGGGGGGTGTGTGTGGAAATGGCACCTTTGAACAGTAGACTCTGCAACCATAACCATCTGGATGCAGTTTCATTACAATCTCTTGCCAAAATATAATTCTCACTTTGAAGACTAGGAAAAGGGCGCAGATTGTAAAAATTCCAAAGTGTGACCTGAGGTTGTGTTCTTTTCTAGGCAATTATGGGGTGGATCGACTCTATAAAGGATTGACTCAATAAAAGAAGCCATGGCCCTCAGTTTGCAAGACCTGAGCAAGGCTGTTAACGGTTTTGGAGGGCATTGATTCATAGGAGTAGAAAAGAGCAAGAGTCCAGTAGCGCCTTAAAGACGAACAAAATTTCTGGCGGGGTATGCGCTTTCATGAGCCACAGCTCCCTTCAGTATCTGAAGAACTGAGCTGTGGCTCACAAAAGCTCCTACCCTGCCAGAAATTTTGTCAGTCTTGAAGGTGCCACTGGACTCTTGCTCTTTTCTACGGCTATTGACAGACTAACACGGCTACCCATCATGATCTATGGATTCATGGGCCTCCATGAGTCGGAAGCGACTTGACGGCACTTAACACACACACATGGGGTGGTGTAGTGTGTAGGGGGAGAGATGTTTACTCTTGCCCTGATTTAAAAAAAAAAAAAAAAAATAATGCCTATCTGTTTAGTCAAGGACAGCCAGCTGCCTGATCTTTTTAACCAGAGGTTGAACTCGGAACCATCTGTGTGAAGAGCAGATGCTCAGCCGCTGAGCCCTGGCTCCAAACATCTTTGTGCCCAGGGCATGGAATGCCAGTCAGATCCTCTGTGGGGGGAGGGGGTATAGATTCATTTATTTGATCATTTATAACTTTTTTCTCCGACATGTTAAGACTCAAAGGGAACAATCCTAAGCCAATCTGTTCAAAAGTAACTCTCGTGTAAGTATCATGTTATCCAATGGGGCTGGTTTCTGGGAAAGTGCCCTTAAAATTGCACCCAAAAGTGACTTACATAAAAAGTGCAACCCCCCCCAAACCCCCACTGTATTTTTACATTTATTTTTTAAGCCATATATGCTATGCCCTGACCTGGATAGCCCAGGCTACCCTTACCTCGTCAGACCTTGGAAGCTAAGCAGGGTCAGCTCTGGTTAGTATTTGGATGAGAGACCACCAAGGATATGCTTTGATGCTTTCACATACTGGGCTGCTGCTGATTTCACTCATCCAGCTCACTCTGGGGCACAGATGCCTCTAGCCTGAATACCTGCAACTGAGGGGTAGCAGAAGCTCAGCTCATGCACCTGGCAGGAGAGGGCCTCCCTCTCATAGAATCATAGAGTTGGAAGGGACCACCAGGGGCATCAAGTCCAACCCCCTGCACAATGTAGGAAATTCACAAGTACCTCCCCCCCATACCTAGTGACCAGAAGATGGCCAAGATGCCCTCCCTCTCATCATCTGCCTAAGGTCATAGAATCAGCATTGCTGACAGATGGCCATCTAACCTCTTCTTAAAAACCTCCAGGAAAGGAGAGCTTACCACCTCCCGAGGAAGCCTGTTCCACTGAGGAACCGCTCTAACTGTTAGAAAATTCTTCCTAATGTCTAGACGGAAACTCTTTTGATTTAATTTCAACCCGTTGGTTCTGGTCCGACCTTCTTGGGCAACAGAAAACAACTCGGCACCATCCTCAATATGACAGCCCCTCAAGTACTTGAACATGGTTATCATATCCCCTCTCAGTCTTCTCCTCTTCAGGCTGAACATACCCAGCTCCTTCAACCTTTCCTCATAGGACTTCTCCTGGTGATGAATCAGTTATTAAACTCAACCATTGACCCTTCAGTGGTAGCTTGAAATCTGCCGCCTGGTATGAACCTTGTCACTGTTCCTAGTGGCCATGTCAGCTGAGAGCCAGTGTGGTGTAGTGGTTAAGAGCAGTGGACTCTAATCTGGAGAACTGGGTTTGATTCCCTGCTCCTCCACATGAGCGGCAGAGTCTAATCTGGTTAACCGGGTTGGTTTCCCCACTCCTACGCATGAAGCCTGCTGGATGACCTTGGGCCAGTCACAGTTCTCTCTGAACTCTCTCAGCCTCACCTACCTCACAGGGTGTCTGTTATGGGAAGGGGGAGGGAAGGGGATTGTAAGCCGGTTTGATTCTCCTTAAAAGGTAGAGAAAGTCGGCATATAAAAACCAACTCATCTTCTTCTACCGTTTAATCCTCTTGTGTAATATAGCCCTTCAGCAGCTCAGTGAGAGATGGGGTGGTTCAGTGACATCTCACAAACAAAAGAAAAAAGGGAACAAAGTCAACCAACAATCAACTGAAAAGCCTAGGAGGTTGAGCTTAAGACAACAAAGACAGAAGAAGGAGAAGAAGAGTTGGTTTTTATATGCCGACTTTCTCTACCACTTAAGGAAGAATCAAACTGGCTTACAGTCACCTTCCCTTCCCCTCCTCACAACAGTCACCTTGTGAGGTAGGTGGGGCTGAGAGAGTTCAGAGAACTGACTAGCCCAAGGTTACCTAGCTGGCTTCAGGTGTAGGAATGGGGAAACCAACCCGGTTCCCCAGATTAGAGTCTGCTGCTCATGTGGAGGAGTGGGGAATCAAACCCTGTTCTCCAGATTAGAGTCCACCATTCCAAACCACCGCTCTTAACCACTACACCACGCTGGCTCTCTAGAAAATAAAAGGAATATATTTACTCAGTGTGCAACGATTGATGATTAAAAAACAAAGGGCCTGAGAAATAGGCTTCATTATAATAACCGCAGACCTAAGTCTTGCTGAGATGAAAAACCATATCATACAAAGTTGATGAAACATGAACTATGCAATAAACCACAGAAGGCCAGACCCATTTTGGCCACCTGGGCCTTCTTCACTGGTCACCAATATACAAGCTTATAATCCTCATCCCAATAGTATACATTATAACATATTTTAGGAAACCTGACCAGGTGGTTGTTCATTTCCTATTGTGTATGGCTTAATATGGATTTCTAAAAGAAACCATGGGTCTTGTATTCCAATATCAACACACAAATAGTGCAGTGTTTTATATAGCCTGGTACAGGTTTTACAATTCTTGTAGGATGTGATGTCATCAACCAGAAACCATCAACTGGTGCACACGGAGAGCCAGCGTGGTGTAGTGGTTAAGAGCGGTGGTTTGGAGTGGTGGACTCTGATCTGGAGAACAGGGCTTGATTCCCCACTCCTCCACATGAGCAGCGGAGGCTAATCTGGTCAACTGGATTGGTTTCCTCACTCCTACACATGAGGCCAGCTGGGTGACCTTGGGGTAGTCACGGCTCTCTTAGCCCCACCTACCTCACAGGGTGTCTGTTATGGGGAGAAGAAGGGAAGGGGATTCTAAGCCGGATTGATTCTCCTTAAAAGGTAGAGAAAGTTGGCATATAAAAACCAACTACTACTACTATGAGCCCCGTGGCGCAGAGTGGTAAGCTGCAGTATTTCAGTCCAAAGCTCTGCTCACGACCTGAGTTCGATACCGACGGAAGATGGTTTCAGGTAGCTGGCTCAAGGTTGACTCAGCCTTCCATCCTTCCAAGGTTGGTAAAATGAGTACCCAGCTTGCTGGGGGTAAAGGGAAGATGACTGGGGAAGGCACTGGCAAAACCACCCCGTAAACAAAATCTGCCTAGTAAACATCAGGATGTGACGTCACCCCATGGGTCAGGTGCTTGCACAGGGGACCTTTACCTTTTCCTGACTACTTCTTCTGCTTCTTATTCCTTCTACTTCTTCTCCTTCTCCTCCTCCTCCTCCTCCCTGACTTTTCTTCGTTTCAGTGGCAGTCAAGACAGAGTTGTGCAATGAAAATGACAGTTCAGTCGTATTGACAGAAATCATTGTTTGCTCTGTGGAAGCTAACAGGGACTTATGGTTTCAGGCTATTCATTTGTGCATGTGTCACTTGACGTGGGGATTACTGCAGTGAGTGAAACATTATAGCTCCTACAGTCGAGGAGTTTCCATTCTATGGATAGAGCTCATTAATGGTAGCTGAAACTGTGTGGGTGAAGCAGGGAAGGCAAGAACAATATCAGGCCGGAAAGAACGAGTGCACGAATTTTCTGTGCGTATTAGATGGAAAAGCTTATTGGCATTAGATAGGCCAGAGAGGAATGGGAGACGATTAACAATTTTGGCAAATTGTTGAAAAGGGGTATTGCTTTCGGGAATAACCATCATCAAAGCACAGCTATATATTTTATGTGTTGCGAAGATGTGTTTCAGATATTGGCTTTCGGTTTCCTTTTTAAACTTAAAAAAGAACATCAGCACTGTCCTTCAGTGTTACTCCTCTGAAGATGCCGGCCACAGCTGCTGGCGAAACATCAGGAAAGACAATACCAAGACCACGGTCACACAGCCCGGATAACCTACAAGAACCAGTGAACTCTGACCGTGAAAGCCTTCGACAATAACATCAACAATGCTACCATAATTTTGAAGGACACCGGTTATACATAGAAATTTGTTTTTTATTATTATTATATTCCGCTATGATTATATTCCCAAATCTTGCATTTAAACATGAGGCATTTTCCATTGTTGTTTTATGTCAGGCGTCTGAGGCAATATTTTGGTGTGCTTCCCATGATTATCATATAATTAATTATGCATTTCCCTCTTGCAAACAGATATACTTCTTGAAATGTATTTCAATAAAGGAGGCTTTGTTTCTGTGAGGCAAATTCAAAACAAAGCAAGATTCAACCACAGATGGGAACCTTGGTTTGCAGAGAAGAAAACAAACTATAATTCAAGCCTTGACCATTTTTCTTTGGCTCTAGGAACCAGCCTAGAGAGATCTAGGGTTGTCAACCTCCGGTGATGGCTGGAGATCTCCTGCTATTGCAACAGATCTCCGGGTGGCAGAGATCAGTTCATCTGGAGAAAATAGCTGCTTTGGAAGGTGGACTGTATGGCATTGTGCCCCATTGAAGTCCTTCCCCTTGCCAAACCCCGCCCGCCTCAGGTTCCACCCCCAAAATCTCCAGGTATTTCCAAACCCGGAGCTGGCAACCCTAGGGAGATGTCCAGCCATCACCTGGAGGTTGGCCACCCTGGTGGCAGCCATCCCGTTCTATCCTCACAACCACTCTGTAAAATAGATTGTGCTGAGAGCGCCGTCCTGAGAGCGCTTGCCTGAGAGTAAGCCCCGTGGAATAGATCTCAGCAGACCTGCTTCAGATCCGGCTTGTGCCGTCACCCAGAGTGTTTCACGGTTGAGATTGGTCTCCGACCTAGATCCCCTTTGGCCCCCGTCCAATTATCCCGTAAAGTCTCTCTGTCCCAAGGGGATGGGAAGTGTTTCTGAAGAAGGCGGAAATCTTTTCTCTTTCGTGTTTGGGGGCAGGGAATTTGCATGCCTTGGCCTCTCCCTGTGTGTGTGTTAGGTGTCGTCAAGTCACTTCCGACTCATGGCGACCCTATGAATTAATGTCCTCCAAAATGTCCTATCTTTGACAGCCTTGTTCAGGTCTTGCAAATTGAGAGCTGTGGCTTCCTTTATTGAGTCAATCCATCTCTTGTTGGGTCTTCCTCTTTTCCTGCTGCCCTCAACTTTTCCTAGCATGACTGTCTTTTCTCGTGACTCTTGCCTTCTCATAATGTGACCAAAATACGATAGCCTCAGTTTAGTCATTTTAGCTTCTAGGGTCAGTTCAGGCTTGATTTGATCTAGAGCCCACTGATTTGCTTTTTGGGCAGTCCATGGTATCCGTAACACTCTCCTCCAACACCACATTTCAAAGGAGTCTGTAGAATCATAGAATCATGATTCATAGAGTTGGAAGGGGCCATATAGGCCATCTAGTCCAACCCCCTGCTTAATGCAGGATCAGCCTAGAGGATCCCTGGCAAATGCTTGTCCAGCCTCTGCTTAAAGACTGCCAGTGAGGGGGAGCTCACCACCTCCCTAGGTAGCTGATCCCACTGTTGAACAACTCTTAAAATAGTTTTTTCCTAATATCCGGTACCTTTCCCCCCGAAATTTAAACCCATTATTGCAAGTCCTGTCTTCTGCTGCCAACAGGAACAGCTTCCTGCTCTCCTCTATGTGACAGCCCTTCAGATACTTAGAGCAATCATGTCCCCCCTCAACCTCCTCTTCTCCAAACTAAACATTCCCAGCTCCCTTAGCCTTTCTTGTAACAGAGTGTGGAAAGGAATTCGTTGAAGTCTGTTACATAGAAATCTGTGCAAGCCCAGACGTGCTGCCTCCGTCTTGCGATGTACAGCTCGTGTTGATAATTCAGATTTCACAATATCACTCGGAGAATTGGCTCTGCGTTACCTTTCAGAAATCCCCGACGGTTTTCAGTGGAGATTGGCACCCAAGGTGAAGCCTTCCCCTCCCCTCCTTCCTCGCTATTTTATTTACGCGAAAGCCACACGTAAAGCGATGCTGAAAACAATTCCTCCCGAGCCGGGCTAATTAAAACGACGTCAAGGTTAAGGCACGCAAATGGAAATGCACGCGAATGAGCCGTGCCAAGTTCAGATTGACCTGGAGGTACGGAGCGTACAGGGCCATTGCCATAGTCACTGGGGATGGTAGCTATTGACTTTAAATGACAGTAACTGGCATTAATAATGCAGTTGCAAAAAAGAAAAGAAAAATCTCACTCAAATTATGAAATCCCAATGCGTTCTCTCTTGCCAGCAACTGTAGATGTGAAAATCAATTTCCATTAAGCTAAAATGGAAAACGGATAAACTAAATGACATTGTTTCCTGATGGGGGGGAGGCAGAGAGCCCAGAAAGGTAAGCAGGGAAAGGACAAGAAGTTTGTACAGAGGGTACAGATCACGATGGGTAGCCATGTCAGTCTGTCACTAGCAGTAGAAAAGAGCAAGAGTCCAGTAGCACCTTAAAGACTAACAAAATTTCTGGCAGGGTAGGAGCTTTCGTGAGGCACAGCTCACTTCTCACTTTTCATGAAAGCTTATACCCTGCCAGCAATTTTGTTTGTCTTTTTTAAAAAATATAAAAGGGGTACAGAAAGGAAAAGAAGGGAAGGGGGGAAAGATGATAAAATATATGTCGTCCTCCAAGCTTCCGCATAAATTTAAAAAATTTAAAAATAAAAGATATTACAAAATATTGTATCATTCTAAACATTACTCCATCTCAAGATTCTCTAAAGTGAACAAAATTATATTTCAGCCTCTGAGCTTCCACATCAACTAAACTTAAGAAAGTCTAATACCATATCTTTATTAAACATCTTAAACATATGTATACTTTATGTACCTCTATTAATTCTTTTTGAAGTTTCATTCAACCTTATTGAATAATTTATTTACCACTTAAATGATAATCATAATAATTGTTTGTCTTTAAGGTGCTACTGGACTCTTGCTCTTTTCTTCTGTACAAAGGATAATGATGGCTAGATGCCACCCCCCACGTACACACACACTGTATCTTCATGTAGATAGATCATGATGGGTGGCCGTGTTAGTCTGTCTGTAGCAGTTGAAAAGAGCAAGAATCCAGTAGCTCTGACCTGAAGAACCGGTGGACTCTAATCTGGAGAACCAGGTTTGATTCCCCACTCCTCCACATGAGCGGCGGAGGTTAATCTGGTGAACTTGGTTGGTTTCCTCATTGCTACTCAGGAAGCCAGCTGGGTGCCCTTGGGCTAGTCACAGCTCTCTTAGAGGTCTCTCAGCCCCACCTACCTCACAGGGTGTCTATTGGAAGGGAAGGTGATCGAAAGCCAGTTTGATTCTTCCTTAAGTGGTAGAGAAAGTCGGCATATAAAAACCAACTCCTCCTCCTTCTTGCTGTGACTCACGGAAGCTCATATCCTGCCAGAAATTACGTTCGACTTTAAGGTGCTACTGGACTCTTGTTCTTTTCTACTGTATGTTGATGTACTATATGTTGATGATTACTTCTGTATGTTGATGATTACTTCCCTTTTGTTTTTTCTGCACAAAACTTTGACTCTTAACTTGCTTTAATGAAACTACTCATTCAGCCTAATTAGTTGGACTCTCCATGGCCAGCACAGAATAAAGTAGGGAAGAAGGAGTGTATTCACAGTAGCAGATTACGAATGTATGAAGCTATCTTACACTGTGAGACTGTTGGGCCGTCTAACCCATTGTCTGGCAGCAGCTTTCTAGAATGTGGAGTCTTTCCCAGACCCTGCTGCCTGAGTTTCTTCCAACTGGAGATGCAAATGTTCAACCACTGGAGAGCCAGCGTGGTGTAGTGGTTAAAAGCGGTGGTTTGGAGCAGTGGACTCTGATCTGGAGAACCGGGTTTGATTCCCCACATAAACTAATGCTAATTTGGTGAACTGGATTTGTTTCCCCACTCCTCCACACGAAGCCAGCTGGGTGACCTTGGGCCAGTCACGCTCTCTCAGCCTCACCTACCTCACAGGGTGTCTGTTGTGGGGAGGGGAAGAGAAGGTGATTGTAAGCCAGTTTGATTCTTTCTTTTTAAAATATTTTTTTTTAATTTTCTTATTTAACACATCAACATACAAAACAATATCCAATATTAAAGAATAGCAATAATACTAAAAAACAGCTAGTACTACCAAATTAACAATAAATTGACTTCCCCCTCTCCCTCTTCCATCCAAAAATAAATTGTATAAACTTTTGCTAATGGAACTACGGTAATCCCAATGCTGTTTTAATAAACATATTCTTATCCTATCTAACATCATTAAATCGGTACTAATTTAAAATTAAAAGGTGTAGATAAGGGATGAGATCAAAAAGTATTCTTTAAATGGTCCCATTGAAAATTAAAATTTTCCAAAATTATTAAACACGTGGCTTAACAATTAAAATAATCAATAAAAAATAAAAACAGATAGGAAACATTAAGAGATAGTTGTACTGGTTTGATTCTTTCTTAAGTGGTAGAGAAAGTCGGTATATAAAAACCAACTCTTTTTCACGCAAAGCATGTGTTCGTCAGTGAAACTTCAGGCTGTAATTTAAATAACGTTTTTAGAGGCAGCAGAGGGTACAAGATGGGTTTTTTTATTTACCTGTGACACCCTGAATGATGTAGTCAGAATGCTGTTCCACCTATGGGTTACTTCCCATGCAGATAGTGAAATCCACATACTGGAGCCAGGCATGAAGGAGGGGGAGAGGGTTTTGGTTATCGGGGGGGGGGGGAAGTACCAGATATGCACACGCACAAAAACGTTCGTCGAACTCACAGGTACCACATTTTGTGCTGAGCTGGGGCTATAGAGCCAAGGCACAAATGCATAAGTCTTAGCACCCCCCTCCCCATGTGAAAAGCAATAGAATGTTTAGTAAAGGCCCCCCACCCATTATGCACTTTATTCATACCTTCCAAGGTACAAGCAAAGAGTCTTAGAACATGGACAAAGTGCATAATAAGGAATAGGACTGTAAACCTCCAGGTGGTAGCTGGAGATCTCCTGCTATTACAACTGATCTCCAGGTGACAGAGATCAGGTACCCTGGAGAAGACGGCCGCTTTGGCAATTGGACTCTATGGCATTGACATCCCTCCCCAAACCCCATCCTTCTCAGGCTCCGCCCCCAAAATCTCCAGTTATTTCCCAACCTGGAGCTGGCAACCCTAATAATGAATCAAGGTCAACTCTGGAGCTGTGCTAACATTAGGGTTGCCAGGTCCCTCTTTGCCACTAGCGGGAGGTTTTGGGGGTGGAGCCTGAGGAGGGTGGGGTTTGGGGAGGGACTTCAATGCCATAGAGTCCAATTGCCTAAGCGGCCATTTTCTCCAGGTGAACTGATCTCTGTCGGCTGGAGATCAGTTGTAATAGCAGGAGATCTCCAGCTACTACCTGGAGGTTGGCAACCCTAGCTAACAGACCTCCCCATTGCTAGGGAAACACGTTGAGAACTTGCCAACAGTCAACCTGCATTACCAATGCCTATCTCTACTTTATGCAATAAATATCCAGGTTTGTTGAGCTCAAGACGGCTACATCAGTACTGCGATCTTGCCTGTTTCTCGATAAAAATCGCCAGAAGCCCGTTGGGTTTACTGCGCTGCAAAGTACACAGAGCTGTATAGCTATTGGTAACTATTTACCCGCTATTAATAATTAGCAGGTTTCGAGCTGGACTCTTAGCAAGGAGCCTGGGATTCGGCACAATGGGAACTCAGCTGCGCACGGCCGGGGTCAAATTACAGTAGGCCGGGACAATAAAAGCCAATGGCCCCTCCACTTGAGTTTCTGCCACAGCAAACAATGGGATGTTGGCCCGTTTCATTTTTTCATCGCCTTTATTTATTTGAACAGGTGCAAGCTGGCCAAGTAAAATTGGATATTATTGGTGATAACCGCCAGATACCTTTGCAGCGTTATCTGATGGTCGCATAGGGATAAGCAGAGCCATGCATAGGCCTCTGTAGCATTAATCTATTTATAACTTGCATTGCTGTAAATCAAAAGAACCCCCCCCCCCGTACCTGGAGGTTGGCAACCCTAGTTGAGGGGTGTCCATGCAAGGGCGTTCTTTGCTGCCTCCTTCCTTTAATCCACAAGAGCCAGCCAAGGACGCATCATTATCATGTGCCCCCCCCCAAGCCACAAATAAAACACCAGCTGTGACTTGACAGCAACCCCCCCCCCAAAAAAAAACCTCTGCTTAGGACTGCACTATAAAAATAGTTAACATAGGCCTGCCAACCCTGTGCTGGCAACCCCCCCGCAGATGAGGGATGTCATCACGGTGAACAGCATTGCACTGACGCAATATAACTTTCAGCGCAAACCTGGAAGTGAGGTCATCGTGTTGCTCCTTAGAATTTCCCTGTTTTTCCAATGGGAAAAAACAGAAAAAGTCCTCAAACATTTTGAGTACGGAAATCCCCGCCTTAACCATTTTATTCATTCTAAAAAAGAAACCGCTCATAGGCCTTTCTTCTCAGAATTCCCCACATTTCACAATTTTTTTCCATCACAACAATAGAAAATAAGGCCGTGGGGAGGGGGGGGAATGGGAATTTCTCCCACTGAATTTCTCCTTAGCCTCCCCCATCCCTTGGGCCATAATGTCTCTACCCGCGCCAAAGCAGGCAACCTGGTTAACCTAAGTTAACACATGGAATGACAGTAGAGTTGCCAGGTCCCTCTTCGCCACCGGCGGGAGGTTTTTGGGGCAGAGCCTGAGGAAGGTAGGGTTTGGGGAGGAGAGGGACTTCAATGCCATAGAGTCCAATTGCCAAAGCAGCCATTTTCTCTAGGTAAACTGATCTCTGTCGGCTAGAGGGCAGTTGTAATAGCAGGAGATCTCTAGCTAGTACCTGGAAATTGGCAACCCTAAGAGACTGTTCTGAAATGTTGGTATCAGTGGAGGGAGTTGGCATTCAAGAGAATTTTTGGTGGACCCTGGGAGGTGAGTGGGGGCGGGGCAGCAGCTGGTTTTTTCATATGGATTGTTATTTATTATCTGCTATTATTAGAACATAATAACATAAGAAAGCCCTGCTGGATCAGACCAAGGCCCATCACGTCCAGCAGTCTGTTCACACAGTGGCCAACCAGGTGCCTCTAGGAAGCCCACAAACAAGGCAACTGCAGCAGCACCATCCTGCCTGTGCTCCACCGCACCTAATGTAATAGGCATGCTCCTCTGATCCTGGAGAGAATAGGCATGCATCATGACTAGTATTCGGGTTGCCAGGTCCCTTTTTGCAACCGGTGGGAGGTTTTTGGGGCGGAGCCTGAGGAGGGCGGGGTTTAGGAAGGGGAGGGACTTCATTGCCATAGAGTCCGATGGCCAAAGCAGCCATTTTCTCCAGGGGAACTGGTCTCTATCAGCTGGAGATCACTCGTAATAGCAGGAGATCTCCAGCTACTACCTGGAGGTTGGCAACCCTAGCTATTATATTTACTGTAGGCTCTGCTGGCAGGCCAGCAGCACCCAGTACAGACTCCCTTTGCTTCTGGGTCGCTCAGCTGCACCTATCGATGTCTGTTCGGTCATCCTGGTGCGTTCCACAAAAGGAATTTTCCCTTTGCAAGTCCTGCCAGTTTTAGCAGATGGTGAAATCGTGCCCTGTCGTAAGGGGTTCGACAACTGTTTCATCGTCTCGTCTGCGAAAGTCACGAGAAAACCCAGCCACTGGGCAAACACTCGCCCTTTCCAAAAAGGGGGTGGGGGAGGGGAAACCCTCTGTTAAATTTACAAAGCCTAGACGATGTATTGTCCCAGGCAATTGTGGTAGTTACCTAATCCCCGCCAACTGTTCTTGTGTTCAGTTGTCCTGGCAAAATCTGGATCGAAGCCCCCAGGCCTACATGTGCCGAGTGGCATCTTCGCCCACCCAGTAGCTCAATTTCTTTCTTTGCTGTTCTTGCATACCTGCCTCAACGTTTTCACAATATTTTCCACAAACTTGTTTTTTTAAAAAAATATTTTTTTTATTTTCTACAGTTAACATAACAACATAAAAACAATATCCAATACTAAAAATAATAGTAATAATAAAAAAGACAAGTAATTAACAATATAATCACTTCCCCCTCTCCCTCTTCTGTCTAAAAATAAATTGTATAAACTTTTGCTAACGGAACTAATCCCTATATAAAAAGATTTTTTATATATATATATATATATATATATATATATATATATATATATATATATATATATATATATATATATATATATAAATCTTTTTTTTTTTTAATGTTTATGTTCTTATTGTGTTGAGTGAGGAAGGCCCGGTTGGGGTAAAACTTAATGATTTGTTTAACCTCAGGAAATGAAGGGTTGCCAGCTCTGGGTTGGGAGATGTCTGGAGATTTGGGGGTGGAGCCTGAGGAGGGTGGGGTTTGGGGAGGGGAGGGACTTCAATGCCAAAGCGGCTATTTTCTCCAGGGGAACTGATCTCTATTGGCCGGAGATCAGTTGTAATAGCAGGAGATCTCCAGCTAGTACCTGGAGGCTGGCCACCCTAATAATAACACCATTGAGTCCACCTTCCAAAGCTGCCATTTTCTCCAGGTGAGTTGATCTCTGTAACCTGGAGCCCAGCTGTAATTTTGGGAGATCTCCAGCCACTACCTGGAGACTGATAACCCTAGGAGGTTGTGAAAAAAAGGTACATTAATGGCTGTGGAAACTTAAGACCCAGGGGCGGGGGGAAGCGGAAATTCATCCTGTGCTATACTTTCCAGCCCACCACTTTAAGACCCTTTTCTCAAGCCTTGCTGTCTTTCCCTGCCAGCAGAAATGATAACGTTCAAGACAAGGGGACTTTTCTGCATGTTTTTTTTTGTCCTTGCCCTGCACAGTTCCTTGTCATTCACCCCCCATGGTTGCCTGATCTGGGTTGGGAAATAACTGAAGATTTTGGGGGTGGAGTCTGGGGAGGGGTTTGGGGAAGGGAGAGACATCAGCAGGGTGTAATGCCTTAGAGTCCACCCTCCAAAGCCGGCATTTTCTCCAGGGAAAATGATGTTTTGGTCATCCAGAGATCAATTGTGATAGTGGGAGATCTCCAGGTGCCACCTGGAGGTTGGCAACCCTATGAACTGTTTGGGGGAGGGACAGGGAGTTGTGCTTCATCTATTTCCTTGAACACATGAAGCTGCCTTGGTCCATCAAAGTCAGTATTGCCTACTCAGACTGGCAGCGACTCTCCAGGGTCTCAGGCAGAGGTCTTTCACACCACCTACTTGCCTAGTACCTTTAACTGGAGATGCCGGGGATTGAACCTGGGTCTTCCTGCATGCCAAGCAGAGGCTCCACCACTGAGCCACAGCCCCCTCCCCTAAAAGAAGCTACTCTCCTGGTTAAGAGTAGGATGTGGAATGCTCAAATCCCACTCTGCCGGTCACTCCTTATCTCAGCCTAAGCTACCTCATTGGGTTGTTGTGAGGATGAAATGGAGGAGATGAGAATGATGTGCAACCATCTGAGCTCATGGGAGAAAGAGCAGGGTAAAACTTTATTAAATAGATAACAAAGCACCCACTTTGGGGAGGGGCCATGGCTCAGAGGTAGAGCCTCTGCTTGGCATGCAGAAGGTCCCAGGTTCAATCTCCGGCATCTCCAGGCAGCAGGTGATGGGAAAGGCCTCAGCCTGAGACCCTGGAGAGATGCTGCCAGTCAGAGTAGACAGTACTGACCATGCTGGACCAAGGGTCTGATTCAGTAGAAGGCAGCTTCATGTGTTCGTGTGTGTTCACTCCTGTGGCTTTCCACAAACAATGCAAAACTGAATTATTAAAGAAAGCTTTCCTGCACAGGTAATAGGATTGCACTGTACAAAGTGGTTCCCAAACCTACTTGGATAAATGATCAGGGACTATGGTCTATACTGCTGTGTATAGATTATTGTAAGTAGGGCCCTGTTACGTAATTTTTGTACCGTTTAATGTGTCATGTTAACATGCTGTGCTTCGGTTCTTTCTGGTGGTTCCAGACATCTAAAATCTTAATGTACTGGTTACTGAATGTCCCATTTTGTTGATTGTACTGATTCACTTTGTGTAATCCTCCTTGAGTCCCTGTGAGAAAGGTGGGCTATAAATAATGTAAATAAATACTAAAATAAATTTACTATTTCAATCTGTGCCAAAACATTCTAAATTAAGTATGAGAATGCATAGATAAATGCAACATTTATTGACTGCATGAAATCAAACTGTACTAATCTTTAATAATGTTTTCTTTCTTTCTTTCCAGAATGGAGTTTCAAAGATCTGGGACTTCATGAGGACGCATGACAGGTAAACATTTCAGAATAGCTTTGGTAGCAACCATTATTTTCCTTTAATGTTCTTTTCAAGTGATCCCTTTCTCTCTTTCTCTTACATTTAACACTTGAGAGTATTCAAAGTTCTTCACATGCAGTGAGGCTTCATAGGAAGGGGGAAATGGGGGTAGGGGTCCCCAAGGGTCCCAGCATGATAGCTGTCATGCCTATACTTCTGTGTGGGTGCAATGGAATCAGAAGATGAAGAGTTGGTTTTCTATACCCCGCTTTTCTTCACCTTTAAGGAGAATCAAACTGGCTTACAATCCCCTTCCCTTCCACTCCCCATAACGGACACCTTGTGAGGTAGGTGGGGCTGAGAGAGTTCAGAGAGAACTGTGACTGGCCCAAGGTCACCCAGCAGGCTTCAGGTGGAGGACTGGGGAAACAAACCCTGTTCTCCAGATTAGAGTCCACTGCTCTTGTGGAGGAAGGGGGAATCGAACCCAGTTCTCCAGATTAGAGTCCACAGCAAGTTTCCATGGCAGAGTGGGGATTCGAGCCTGTGTTTCCCGATCCTAGTCCAACACCTTACCCACTATACCATTCTAGCTCTCTCTCTCTCTCTCGTACAGAGTAATAATTCAAAAATTTCTAAATTTGGAGCTCCAGGTTTGATTCAGATATTGTTGCGCACCGTGCAAAAGCAAAGGATCTAGAAGCCGTCGTGGTGGAATGTTGATGTGCTTGAAAAAAAAAACACAAAACAGAACTGCCAGGTACATCTCAACATCTCATCCTGTAATGTCACTGTTCTCGTAGAAAACAATGCAGAGACTCAGAACAGACAGTTTATGATACGTTAGGGGAGGAAGCGCACAGTGCAGGCAAAGTAACCATTCAGAATTGCCATGCGGAACATTAACTTGAAAGTTGAGACGAGGAAGCTGCCTCGTTAGCACTGGCAAAGAAAAGAGCCTTGCCCATATTAGCATTTCCCATCAAAAGGTCTACAGTCTAGTCTGCCAAAGTCTCACGTTGGTGATCAGACAAAACTGCCCCCCAAACATCCCCCCCTCTCCACCTGGATACTTAACCTCTCTTAAGGTAAAGGTCCCCTGTGCAAGCACCGGGTCATTACTGACCCATGGGGTGATGTCACATTCCAACGTTTACTAGGCAGACTTTGTTTACGGGGTGGTTTGCCAGCGCCTTCCCCAGTCATCTTCCCTTTACCCCCAGCAAGCTGGGTACTCATTTTACTGACCTCAGAAGGATGGAAGGCTGAGTCAACCTCGAGCCGGCTACCTGAAACTGACTCCCGTCAGGATTGAACTCAGGTCGTGACCAGAGTTTGGACTGCAGGACTGCAGCTTACCACTCTGCGCCACGGGGCTCACCTCTCTTGTGTGTGTGTGTTAAGTGCCGTCAAGTCGCTTCCGACTCATGGCGACCCCTTGAATGAAAGTCCTCCAAAATATCCTATCTTTGTCAGCCTTGCTCAGATCTTGCAAATTGAGGGCTGTGGCCTCCTTTATTGAGTTAGTCCATCTCTTGTTGGGTCTTCCTCTTTTCCTGCTGCCCTCAACTTTTCCTAGCATGACTGTCTTTTCCAGTGACTCTTGTTGTCTCATTGTGTGACCAAAATACAATAGCCTCAGTTTAGTCATTTTAGCTTCTAGAGTCAGTTCAGGCTTGATTTGATCTATAACCCACTAATTTATTTATTTTTGGTGGGGGTGGGGGCGGTCCACGGTATCTGTAACACTCTCCTCCAACACCATATTTCAAAGGAATCTAATTTCTTCCTATCAGCTTTCTTCACTGTCCAGCTTTCACACCCATACATAGTAATAGGAAATACGATGGCATGAATCAATCTAGTCTCTCTCTTACCTGGGAAATATTCCCAGAGCTCTGAACTGCCCAGACCACCTCTTCAACCTGACAGATGACACACCTGATCATCCCTCTTGCTAGCTCCCCTCTTTCCAAACTTCAAAAGAAAACATTTTGTTTAGAATCCCTCTCGCTGGCATAGGTGCCACTGTATTCTGTGATAAGGTGGCACCTACGCTGGCACGGGGTTGCAACCGCTTCTAAGGAGCTTCGGCACCCCCTTTCAGGAATGCAGACTTAGTCTTGGCTTCATTTCAACATGCATTTCAGTGTGAGCTTTTCCCCAAGGTAGTCCAGTCCTGTATGGGTGGTCCTTAGGGTTATCAGCCTCAGTGTGGGGCCTGGAGTTTTCCTGGTATTCCCGGTATTCTCAAGACTGCAGAGATCCATTCTTTGGGAGGAAATGGCAACTTTGGAGAGCTGACTCTGTGGCGCCACATCCCTGCTGATCTCCCTCCCTTCCCAGGCACTGCCCCAAATCTCCAGGAATTTCCAAGCAGGAGTTGGCAACGCTCACTGTTCCACATGCCCTTGCTAGGAATTTGAATCAGCTTTGAAGAAGAAGAAGAAGAAGAAGAAGAAGAAGAAGAAGAAGAAGAAGAAGAAGAGTTGGTTTTTATATGCCGACTTTCTGTACCACTTAAGGAAGAATCAAACTGCCTTACAATCCCCTTCCCTTCCCTAAAACAGACACCCTGTGAGGTAGGTGGGGCTGAGAGAGTATGACTAGCCCAAGGTCACCCAACTGTCTTAATGTGGAGGACTGGGGAAACCAACCCGGTTCACCAGATCAGCCTCTGCCGCTCATGTGGAGGAGTGGGGGATCAAGCCCGGTTCTCCAGATCAGAGTCTGCCGCTCCAAACCACCGCTTTTAACCACTACACCACGCTGGCTCTCTTTTAATTCATGCTTTTCATGGCTGCTGTGGAAGTGAGTTTCAAAATTAGGGAAGGCGTTTCAAAAACACTCTACCGTGTTCGCTGTGTTACACTTGGATAATGCAGGAGCCAGGGGGAATCTTTGAGTAGGTTGCTTTAGGTGGATTAGAAAGATCAGGGAGAATTGCTGGGAATTTAGTGCCTTGCTACGCTTTGCAGTTTTAGGCATAATTTCTTTAATTGGCCCCAAATTAACGCTTCATAAATATTGCCACTAACTTGAACGGAAGCCCTTTGGGGTTGTGTAAAAATGGTTGCAGAGAAGCGCTTGCAAGAGATCTGTTTTCCAGAAGGTTTCTGACAATTATCATTTTTATAGGAGGTTTTTTTTTTTCCTCAGGACATTTTTAAAATAGCTGGGAACATGATTGCATAAGGTGCACATGTCATGCCAGTCATCTCTGGTCACATAACATTTGTTGCCTTTACATGTTCAGCAGCTGTCATCTGTAACTTTTTTAGTGACTGCGTTGAACTGGAGAGAGAGGGAGAGAGAGAACCAAGCCAACTTGCTCCACAATGCATATTTTTTTGCTTCTTTGCAGGAATAAAAATGACGTGCGCCCCCACACCTCAAATATGTCAAATTGTACCATTCCACACTATCTTCCTCAACAAATGTATTCCTGTGTAGACCCACTAGAATAGGATTGCCAGCCTCCAGGTTCTGCTTTCAGCGTATCACATCTTGGGAGCACTGCTGTCCGGGGCACTGAGGATAGTTAGTGGGAGGTGGGAGGTTGTTCTGGTCTCCAGTAGAAGTACCCTGCGGGGAAGAGCATGCAGGGTTGTACCCAGGGCCAGTGCTACCATTAGGCAAACTAGGCAGTCGCCTAAGACGCAGATGTCAGACGGGCGCAGACCTGGCCTGAGGGGCACAGTTTTAAACAGATTTGTTTCTTGAAAAAAAAATGCAACTGACAATTTATATATTTTTTTTTATTTTAAGATAACGTACCACAACAGTGCAATGGAATATAATTAATTATAACGTCTCATAAGAAGTTTTGTGCTTTTATTTTTCTGCAGGATATCTGTTTTTGAAAATTGGTTAGCAATGGGGGGGGGCACAAGTAGTTAGCCTTGCCTAGGGCGTGAAAATGACTGGCGCCAGCCCTGGTTGCAGTGCCGGATTTACGTATAAGCTAAACAAGCTATAGCTTAGGGACCCACTCTCTTGGGTGCCCCCAAAAAATTTAAAGGAAAAAAAACAACTGGATGTACATTTCCAAAATATAAGATAAAAAACAAATAAAATAAAACCTACATACAGCAACAGTGTTTTGTTATGTGCAAATGGCTTTAGATACCTATTAGGTCCATAAATTACCATATAGCATATATTCAACACAAAAAACAGCGACAATTTTTTGTTGACAAAGGACAGCTGGACATATAAAGGGCCCCATTACCTTCAATAGCTTAGGGCCTCATTAAACCTAAATCCGGCCCTGCCTGGTTGTACCCAAAGGTATTGGTAACTTCAACCTCTTCCATTACAGAGCGACATTGTTAAAGCAGCGTAGGCCCGCCTCGTTTTATTGTTCTTCGCTGTATTGCACCTCGCAGACATTGCGCTTTTGAGCAAGTCTTGATCAGCGCCATTTCCCCAACCAGCCATGTGCTCACTTCGTGCCTCTGTGTCACATCTTGGTAATTCTCGCAGCATTTCAAACTTTTTCATTATTATGACAGTGCTTTTAGACGTAATGCTATTGTTCAGTTAATAGACAACTGTATTGTTTAAGCATCACTTTTATATGCACTGGGAAACCAAAAAATTTGTGTGACTCGCTGTATCGTGATAGTCGCTTTATTGCAGTGGTCTGGAAACGAATCCACAATATCTCCGAGGTGTGCTTGTACTCTGTTGGCAGCTTGTGTTTATCTCAGTAGCGCTTGGTTGATTGGTCCTTTGGGTTTGAATGAGTGAAATGATTGTTCTGGTTTTATTCTGTTTTTGGTGTGTTTGTTTTTTGCAGATTCATTCATAAGTCTTTTTTTACATTATTCACTCCCCCGCCCCCCATGATTACAACGAAAGATCTGTTGCTGACGGGGAATTATTTAGCGTCTGTTTCTCTCGTTGCCGTCCTCACCGTGACGCAGTGTGCGTTAAGCTATGAGTTCACGTTAAAAGAAAGTTGCCTTTTTTAGTAATGATACATTAAGATTGTCAAAAGATGTTTTGAACATGGCCGTAAAGTTCTAAATTTGAATGACCACAATGATAACATGACTGAAAAATGACTTGGCCAGAAACTCCTCCCATGTCTACATCGATTGTACAAGCGACTAAGAGCAGTGGCTAGAAGAAAGCGTGTACGAAATCAGCTGGCACAGGCATATCCTAAATAAACAAGTTTGTCCGACAGAAACAGAGAGAGCGTGGACTCCATCGCAACTTGGGCTGTATCAACAGAGGTGTAGTGTCCAGATCACGCAAAGTCATGGTATCACTTTACTCTGCTCTGGTTAGACCTCACCTAGAGTACTGTGTTCAGTTTTGGGAACCGCAATTTAAGAAAGATGTAGACAAGCTGGAACGTGTCCAGAGGAGGGCAACAAAGATGGTGAGGGGTCTGGACACCAAGTCCTATGAGGAAAGGTTGAAGGAGCTGGATATGTTTAGCCTGAAGAGGAGAAGACTGACAGGGGATATGATAACCATCTTCAAGTACTTGAAGGGCTGTCATATAGAGGGTGGTGCCGAGTTGTTTTCTGTTGCCCCAGAAGGTCGGACCAGAACCAACGGGTTGAAATTAAATCCAAAGAGTTTCCATCTAGACATTAGGAAGAATTTTTTAACAGTTAGAGCAGTTCCTAAGTGGAACAGGCTTCCTCGGGAGGTGGTGAGCTCTTCTTCCCTGGAGGTTTTTAAGCAGAGGCTAGATGGCCATCTGTCAGCAATGCTGATTCTGTGACCTTAGGCAGATGATGAGAGGGAGGGCATCATGGCCTTCTTCTGGGCATGGAGTAGATAGGGGTCACTG
Organism: Euleptes europaea; assembly: GCF_029931775.1. NCBI lineage: Eukaryota > Metazoa > Chordata > Lepidosauria > Squamata > Sphaerodactylidae > Euleptes > Euleptes europaea. Next base: position 13,084,884 of record NC_079317.1, read on the forward strand.
GGAGTGTGTGTGGGGGGAGGTAGTTGTGAATTTCCTGCATTATGCAGGGGGTTGGACTAGATGAACCTGGTGGTCCCTTCCAACTCTATGATTCTAACTTCTGGGGTTTTTCTCCCTGTGACAGAAGTGTGAGTTCATTGCTACAATGTTGTGGGTTTGATCCTGCGTTGCACAGGTGCAAAGACCGTGGATCTTTTCCACTCCCCTTCCTCCCCCCCACCCCCGGAGCCCTTTCTGACCCTGGAAAAGTTTACTGCCAGGGTTTGGGGGACTTGTGTGCACTGATAGCCAAGCAAGCCAGGCAGCTGCAGTGAGGAGGAGGAAAAGAGTGAAATGGCTGCTTTCTCTTCCCTGAGTGGAGCTCTGCTCACACAAGAGTCAGAAAGGGTGAGTTCGTTCCTTTTCCCCTCCCTGCCACAGCTGTCCAACTGATGCAGCTGTTTGTGCGTTTGAGCGCCTTAACCCTGGCAAACCTTTTCCCAGATCAGAAAAGGTCTCTGAGGGCAAACTAGATCTTTTGGGGCGAATGCTAGAGTGTCATGCTGATGCGGTGATATCACTTCCAGGATTGTGGTGGAAGTGAAGTCACGGCATTGGCGCAGTGCCAACCCCCACCCCCATTTTCCTCCTGCTGCTCCACCGAATCTCAGCGAGAGAGGTACTCTAAATAAATAATGAATTGTGTCAACAAACACTTCCTTATGTGTGTCCTGAACGTTATGTGCCCTTCAGTTCTAGCACTACGGGAAATAGAGAAAATATTATCTCTCCCACCCCCTCCTGCATTCACTGTATCATGCACAGTTCTATAAATATCTTCATGTTGCACCTTAAATGTCTTTCCCCCCTAAAGTAAAAAAAAAAAACACCTTCAAACTCTTTAGCCTTTCCACGTAGGAAGAAGGTCCCTGGGCATTTTTTTAAAAAAGTTACCGCATCTCTAGGGATAAGCATTTAACTGGAACTCTTTGTTTTCATCAAAAGGCATGAGTTGATGGTGGAGGAAGAGAGGCTTAAAAGCAGCTATCACTGAAACACCAATGCAGATTTTTATACTGGATAGCAAAAATTGTGAAACTATTTGTGGGGAGAGTAGAAGTCCAGGTCATAAGATTTCTCAGAGCCTTGGGCTGTCGAGGTTGATTGCTCCGCTAAATCCCGTCTTATTTGTACCTACAGCTGACAAGTTAATGGCAGCGAACATCCTATTACCGTGTTTCTAGACGAGATTGCAAAACAACCAATAGACAATAGGGCAGCCCTTCCACGAAGTAACTGTCTCTTCGCCATTTCAACTGGGTACAGCATGATCCATTCTGTTGCAGGTGTGGCTGCACTCAGATTCTCTCTTTGCAGCTGGCTCTTCACTATGTGCACATAACACTGTGTGCACGTAATAATGGCAGTGTGCAGGAGGAGGAGGAGGAGGAGGAGAAGAAGAAGAAGAGTTGGTTTTTATATGCCGACTTTCTCTACCACTTAAGGAAGACTCAAACCGGCTTACAATCACCTCCTTCCCCTCCCCACAATAGACACCCTGTGAGGTAGGTGGGGCTGAGCGAGCTCTAAGAGAGCTGTGACTAGCCCAAGGTCACCCAGCTGGCTTCATGTGTAGGAGTGGGGGAACCAACCCAGTTTACCAGATTAGCCTCTGCCGCTCATGTGGAGGAGTGGGGAATCAAACCCGGTTCTCCAGATCAGAGTCCACCACTCCAAACTACCGCTCTTAACCACTACACCTCGCTAGCTCCCATAGGTCCACCTGTATTATGGGCCCAGGTAGGATTGCCAGGTCCTTCCTGGCAACTGGTGGAAGCTTTTGGGAGGCGGGTGCAGGAGGCAGCGATTCTTGGGGCTATACGATGATGTCACTTCCAGTGTGATGCAGAAGCGTTGGCATCACACCGAGGAGATGCTCTACCACTTGCCCCAAAACTCTATGGTGTCCATAGAGCTTTGGGAAGAGTAATAGAGTATCCCCCGAATGCTGGAGCTTCCGCACCGTGTGAGAAGTGACATCATCGCTCGGGGACGCGGATCACTCACCCTCTTTCTGCCAGCCTTCTTCCACCCGTCAAGCATCTGAGTGTCGGCAGGCAGTGGCAGGAATCGGCGGGCAATTGCCCGCCACTAGCGGGCCCCTGGGAACCCTAGACCCAAGTCATACAGATACCAATGCTTGGTGGAAGCTTGGTGCACCTCCCATAATTTATGACATGAATCCTTCATGTGTGCACACTATTTACGTCACAGTTTCTGAGAGGTGCCTGGGGGAGAATGGCAAGCACCTGCCTTTCCATCATGGGAAAGGATTGGACAGTCCAGGTGTTCTACAGGTTGGGCCTATAAAATGTGTTAGTTAAAGTTATCCACCGGTTATCCACATGATATCCACCTTTTCCAAATGGAAGGGATTTCAAAGGAGCCCAGGTGAAGAACTGTTAAAAGAGCAAGGCATGCTTATACTTGGGCTGGTAAGACTTAACTGAAGATGGGTGCTTTTTTTTTATAAACATGTAAAGAGATCTTTAACAGAGGCAGGTATCAATTATCTCCCTTTGCTATTGAGAACGGTACAAGGCGAGATCTTAAGAAGAAGACAGAACATTTCAGGCTAAGCATTAAGGAAAAGCTTTGTGAACAAGCCGTGAAGGGATGGGTTGCGCAATAGCTATAATTGAAGTTAATCGAGTGTAGACTTGACACCTCTTTATCTGGGATGATACAGGGATAAGGAATCCCATCCTACAGGGTTTGATTCAGTATAAGGCAGCTTCATGTGTTCATGTGTGAGAGTCACAGTAAAAGCCCATTCCTGAAAAGTCAGCATCTGGAGTCGGTAGGGAAGAGGCGCAGCGGCGCCTCTTCCTAAGCCGATTCACGCACACCGCGGGTACAAAAAAAAGCCGTTTCGCTGCTTTTTTTTGCTTTCAACGGGGCCAAAAGCCCCATTAAAAACAGCGAGGCTGCGCCTGCTAAAAAGCCTCTGCCCCTGTGGTCCTATTTCCTCCTCGTGTTTTTTTTGTTTTGTTTTGTTTCTTTGTTTTTGTAAATCAGTACTTGAATATTGTTATATTATTATAGCAATTGGTGTATCAAGTGCTCTGAATTCCCAGTTTTCATTTTTTTTTTAAAGAAAGTCTCTAGTCCCTTTCATTGAGGAGCTTTAAGGGGTAAAGGATACATCTGCAAAGATAGGGGTTAGAGACTTATAAACAAATAAAGATGGTACTTCAGAGATCACAGATTGTTGTAAAACAGTATTCTGTTGCCTATTTAAAAAAAACACACAAAAGGCTGTGATTGGCATATGCCATAAGATATTGTCGCTATTCTGTATCAGCAGCTGCAGAAGCAAGGGGGAAATCACTCCGTCCCTTTGTGACACTTTAGAAGCAAATGTCACTCTTATACCCCCCCCCCAAAAAAAGTTTTAGAATACTCAGTAGGTTTATTCCCTGAGTTTCTACGTAGCTCATTGGCCGGCGCTAGCATTTTGATTGGTAAGAAATAATCCCAGAGCAATAACTCATGCAGAGATGCATCAGAGAGCCTCCCCTGACAGCAGGCAATTCTAGCACCTCCTCTGCATTACGCTCCGATGAAAATTTCCTGTCCCACACTAAGAGCTGATGCGATCGAGCCAAGACTGAAGCCGTGGGTTATGTAGAAATGAGGTGGGCAGTCATCTTAGTGGGTGGGGATTTTGCGCTTAGGAGAGCCTTCCGTGATTCACTGAATTGCTCGTGGCACATTAGAGTATGCCAGCGCCGAGTCTGGGAATGGCTAAAATGGGATTTAGGAGGTCTCACCTGCCCATCACTCTGAAAGAATTTCTGCTTCTACACGCTTGACAGTCAGGTTACCCCGGCAGGCAAGAGAGATCAGATTCGGCGCTGCTGCGGAACCAGCACAAACTGTTTTGTGTGCCGCTGCAGCTTTGGATATTTTTTTCAGGGTAATAACACTTAAGGCCTTTTTAGAGAAAACAACTTTCGCAAATAACGAAGGGTTATTACAAAATGTGTTGCAAACAACACCCACGGGGAGCTTGGTGAAGCTAAACAGGGTAGGTTTCAAGTTGTATTAAAGGTTTTTTTTCAGCTTGAGATATTTTTTTTATTGCAAGGTCTTATTGCCTAGCGGATCCTGGGAAGCGGGCCAGAGTATCACAGAGACAGAGAGAAAATATTATATTTTAAAATGCCCTGGCAAGTACAGTGTATTGTATACAGAATGTTGGCCCGATATTTCATTTCCCTTTATGTTTTGTTGCAATCGAGTTTTTACACGCTATCCTTTATCTGTTATTGCATGTGAACCACTGCCTGTGAGTATCTGCTTATTTTAACTTTTCCCCGGCACCTCATCCTTTTATATGCTGATTAAATAAAATATTGCTCACAGCTCAAGCGGCAGTAACAAGTAGCTGGAGTTTATGTTTCAAAGATAGATGCTTATGGGACTGTTAACACTTCCAGAAATTTATAGCTACTCCTCATTCTCTTGACTGGGCATTTTTGCTTGCGGCATCGCAAGAAAGTTCTTGCAAGGCTCCAATAATTTCTTCTAAGGAACTATTTGCAGGTGATCTTCTATGCCAGGGATCTCCAATGTTTTCTTTAACGAGCGCTAATTTTGTAAGTAATGAAAAATATCCCAAGCTACTCCCCGCCCTCTTCCCCTGGCATATTACCAAGTGTTGCTCTGTCCAAGAAACCGAACACGGACCAGGAAGAGCTCCGGAATTGAAGTTATCATCTAAACAGCACCGAGAAAAATCTTGTGAAATAAAAGCTTGTATTTTTAAAAATAAAAGGCTGGGATTAGGGTTGCCAGGTCCTTCTTCGCCACCGGCGGGAGGTTTTTGGGCAGGGTTTTTTTTTGGGGGGGGGGACTTCAATGCCATAGAGTCCAATGGCCAAAGCGGCCATTTTCTCCAGGTGAACTGATCTCCATCGGCTGGACAGCAGTTGTAATAGCAAGAGATCTCCAGCTAGGACCTGGAGGTAGGCAACCCTACCTAGAACGGATCTTTTAAAGGTCTTTTTCCTGGATCTTCTGAAGGAGGGGTCTCCAACCTTTTTAAGCCCTTAAGAAATCCTGGCACAGGGTGGTGGGCGCAACCGCAAAATGGCAGCTGCGGGAAGGCAGAGCCCCACACAGAGGGAAAGCCCAAGTGCAGGGGGAAAGGGAAAGGGGGATAATTTAAAAAAGACACGGGAAAGAGGAGCGAGAGGGAAAAAAACCAGCGCTGTGGCGGCAGTTTTATTTATTTATTTATTTAGGACACTGGAACAACATTATTTTGATCTGCCCAGCCGATTGACTCTCCAGTAGCCAATAGGAAGCTCTGCTGGGCAGTGCCTGACCTAGCACCCACTTTCTAAAAAAACCTTGGTGGTCGCCAGGAAAGGTGTAGGCAGGCACCACGCTACCCATGGGCACTATGTTGGGGACTCCTGTTCTGGAGGATTCGCGAGCTACTTTGCGGTAACCAGTGAGTTACCTGTTGGTGTCCCCTGCTCTGTGCATTTGGAGGGAGGGTATTCATAACTGATCTACACCCCCACACACTCACACAAAGTGTTAACAAATATAATTTCCTCCCTTTTAATCTGTGCACTCTTCATACTCCATGGCCATTTATGCAGGGTCAATTTTGATGCTCGCTCAAAGGTCTTTTTAAAAATGCAACCTTTAAAATGCCTATCCAGGAGAAATTCCACCACCACCCCACCTCGCCTGCTCCTTCGTTCTTCCATTTGCATAGTCATTAGCAATCGCCTTTTGCATGGCTAACGCGAGGCTGTGATTTTGCATGCTTCCTTGAGGGGATTCTTCGAAGCGGGGGCCGAGCAAACAAAAGGCCACGATAAAGGGGGTCTTAAGAAATGCGAAGCAGGTATGTACCGGCTTCGCAGTCACTTCCTGAATAACGGTTCAGCATGAAAAACTCGAAAAAATATGCAGGGCACTTCAGCCTGGAACGCGCTGCTAATTACCAAGCATAAATGGCCCATGTGTTTTTCCTATGACAGAGGGGATTGTTCTGTAATTTTTCAGCATGTGTGTGTGTGTATGAACAAATTGAGGACTTACGGCTTCGTAGGGTTGCCAGATCCCTGCTGGCTACTGGCAGGGGATGGAGGGGTAGGGTTGCCAAATCCAGGTTGGGAAATTCCTGGCTATTTGGGGATGGAGCCTGGGGAGGACAGGAACCTCAGTGGGGCACAATACCATAGCTCCCACCCTCCAAAGCCCCCATTTTCTCCATGGGAACTGACCTCTGCAGTCTGTAATTCCGGAGGATCCCCAGGTCCCACCTGGAGGCTGGCTTTGCCTTTGCAGAGGGCTGCATCTTTAACTAGCCATTTGAACTGCCATTGATTGGCCTTTGGAGGGAGGGTATTCACAGTATGCTATGTCAGAAAGCTCAGAACAGGCCAGTAAGGCCTGCGCAAGAGCGCACACATTTAATCCCTGGCCCTGCTTGCATTATACTGAAAGCTCTGGAAAAGTAGAGGAGCTGTACCAGATGAGAACCAAAGGCTTGTCGCTGTGGTGCATCTGGAATCCTGGAATCCGACGGCTGTTTATTTCCAGTTTAAGCTCCTTGATATACTTTCCTAATAAAAGGAGGTAACAGCACTTCGTTTATCACAGGGTACATTTACGAGGCGTTGGTCTAAGTAGTCGTCTTCAAAAGTTAAGCATTAATTTGTGTTGAGAACCTGCTCGTGAATCTGTCGGCTTTGGCTTTTCTCTTCCCTGACCGTTTTCCGACGTTTGCCACCTGTCCCGCTAAATAGAACCTTAGCTGGAGGTCAGACGTCAGGGGGAGGGCTTGGCCATCATTGCCTGCGTTTTGGAGGAGGAGGAGAAAAGGAGGAGGAGTTGGTTTTTATATTCCGACTTTCTCTACCACTTAAGGAAGAATCAAACCGGCTTACAATTACCGTCCCTTCCCCTCCCCACAACAGATACCCTGTGAGGTAGGTGGGTCTGAGAGAGCTCTAAGAGAGCTGTGACTAGCCCAAGGTCACCCAGCTGGCTTCATGTGTAGGAGTGGGGAAACCAATCCAGTTCCCCAGATTAGCCCCCGTCGCTCATGTGGAGGAGTGGGGAATCAAACCCGGTTCTCCAGATCAGAGTCCACCGCTCCAAACCACCGCTCTTAACCACTGCACCACGCTTGCTGCCCAGCTGCAGATGAATGCAGTGGCTTACTGGGAAGGCTACTAGGTTTCTTTTCGATTTGGGTCCAGTAGAACCACAGAGACCGACCATATTTTCAAAGTGTGAGCTTTCGGGAGAAAAAAAACGCCTTTGTGTTTGATCAAGAGACCTTTGGCTCTCGAAAGTCCGTACCCCGAAAATCTTGTTGGTCTCTAAGGTGCTACTGGACTTGAATCTAGCTGCTCTGCAGTTGATTACCTTCTAAAGCAGGTTTCTTTTAGAGCACTGGTTCCCAACCAGGGGTCCGTGGACCCCCAGGGGTCCACGAGAACTAAATTAAGGTCCGCGAAACAAAGTTATAAACCCATAATAAATTAATATTTTCAATTAAAAGTTCTCTATTATAAATATATATATTCAAATATTATTCTAAGCTTAATGTTTAACTAACAGTTATGATTAAAGTTTATTTTCAAATTCTCAGAATTTTTATTTTGAACCTTGGGGTCCCTGCACTGAACAAAAAGGTCCTAGTGGTCCCTGGTCAAAAAAAGGTTGGGAACCACTGTTTTAGAGGGTAATAGAAGCAGCGGCAGGCCTGATTATCTGCGTTCCGTCATTAGGAGTGTATGTACCATGTGGACCAGCCTCTAGGAAAACAACTCCGTGAGAACAGTCGTCGGGAAGGTACTGTTGTGTCTATAGTTTCAGCGGTTAAGAAATTGCTTGCAAGACTTGAGATTTTTTAAAGACAAACAACCTGAAGCAATTTTAGTCTCTGGGAGCAGTCACTTATTTTGGCGCCTGCATTTAAGCAGGCAGGTCCCCCATAGTTACGCCATGTGGTTTCTTCATAATGGCACTAACGTTATGACATAGTGATAAGAACGAAAGAAAGGCCATGCTGGATCAGACACAGGCCCATCGAGTCCAGCAGTCTGTTCACACAGTGGCCAACCAGGGGCCTCAAGGAAGCCCACAAACAATACGACCGCAGCAGCATTATCCTGCCTGCGTTCCACAGCACCTAAGATAATAGGCATGCTCCTCTGATCCTGGAGAGAATAGGTAGGCATCATGACTAGTATCCATTTTTACTAGCAGCCATGGATACCCCTCTCCTCCGTGAACATGTCCACTCCCCTCTTAAAGCCTTCCAAGTTAGCAGCCATCGCCACATCCTGGGGCAGGGAGTTCCACAATTTAACTAGCCGTCTGGAGGAGGTCTGTAAGAACCCCTTTTGGGGGTTCCAGCCTCCCCCCTCCACACACCCACATCTTCCCTAGGGCCAGGGAACAACATGAGATGACTGTGGGGGAGGCAGTACCCACGGAGGTGACTCCTGCCATACAGCAGAGCACTGGCCACATACCTACTTGCAGTTGGAGATGTATCACAAGGAGACATGGGCCGATGATTCATCTGCTTCACCAGGCTTAGCTTAGTATATTTATTTACAGTCATTTGACCAGCAGATAAACCAGCCAAAAAAGACATGTACAGGCTGAGCGGATTGCCAGGGATGCTGGGAATATCATAAGAACATAAGAAAGGCCATGCTGGATCAGACCAAGGCCCATCCAGTCCAGCAGTCTGTTCACACAGTGGCCAATCAGGTGCCTCCACAAAGCCCACAAGCAAGACAACTGCAGCAGCATTATCCTGCCTGTGTTCCACAGCACCCAATATAATAGGCATGCTCCTCTGATCCTGGAGAGAATAGGTATGCCTCATGACTAGTATCCATTTTTACTAGTAGCCATGAGTAGCCCTCTCCTCCATGAACATGTCCACTCCCCTCTTCAAGCCTTCTAAGTTGGCAGCCATTACCACATCCTGGGGCAGGGAGTTCCACAATTTAACTATCCTGGGGTAGGGAGTTCCACAGTTTATATCCTCCCAGGTTTCCAGGAAATGAGGAGAGAAGGAGCTGAGGAACCTAAAGCCAAAGTGTGCCATCAAGTCACAACCGATTCATTCTCTCCAGGATCAGAGGAGCATGCCTATTATATTAGGTGTTGTGGAACACAGGCAGGATAATGCTGCTGCTGTCGTCTTCCTTGTGGGCTTCCTAGAGGCACCTGGTTGGCCGCTGTGTGAACAGACTGCTGGACTTGATGGGCCTTGGTCTGATCCAGCAGGGCCTTTCTTATGTTCTTATGTTCTAGAAAATGTAAATAAATCAGCAAATAAATCAGCAAAAGTGAAACAGTCTAAAGTTAGGCTAAATGATTTCTTCCTTCGTAATCCAGCGTGCTCCATTTTAGTAGCTCATGAAGGCAGAATGGAGTTCTTCCTATTTTTCTGAAAGTAACATCTGTTAATGAGATTCTGAGGCAGTTCATTGAAAGGTTGTCATGCTGAGGAGAAGGGATTGCTGTCTCCCAAATGAACCTTTTACACACCAGATCAAAGGCATCTCCTTCCCACAGTTTGAGCCAAGAGCAGTTTGCAGGATATAACTGGGCAAGCTAGGTAGGCCTTGTGTGGTGTAGTGGTTAAGAGCAGTGGACTCTAGTCTGGTGAATCAGGTTGGTTTCCTCACTTCTCCACATGAAGCCAGCTGGGTGACCTTGGGCCAGTCACAGCTCTCTCCAAACTCTCAGCCCCAACTACCTCACAAGATGTTTGTTGTGGGGTTGAGGAAGGGAAGGAGATTGTAAGCCGGTTTGATTCTCCTTAAAAGGTAGAGAAAATCGGCATATAAAACCCAACTACTCCTCCTCCTCCTCCTCCTTCTTCTTCTTTGTCTTCGTCTTCCAGGAATCCCTCAAACAAGTATTCTAACAACCTGGCGTATGCCCAGGTTAATCACAAGGTCCCATCTGGAGTAGGCAACAATTTATATCAAATGTAGCTGAAATGCATTAGTCCAGAAACCTGTCCAGTGGTGGGACTGGCCAAGAGTAAGAAGAAGGGGGTGCATATAAACATTTGATGCCTGCTTATATCAAGTCACTCCATTAGCCAGCTAGTTCAGTATTGTCTACTCTGTTCAGCAGTAGCTCTCCAGATTCTCAGGCAGAGAAAGGACTTTCCACGCAGCTGCTACCTGAGATCATCGAAGCCACAGATGCCAGGGATTGAACCTGGGACCTTCTGCATGCAAAGCATTTTTACCCCACTCACTCAATGCAGATGCAGGAAAAAGAACCAGAGTGGAATGACAAGGATGAAAAGCAGGCCGCTGTGCTCAAGCCGAGGGAATTGTTGCTTCAACAAAGGACACCAGGCCACTCCAGAAGCATTCCTTTCAAAATGTGGTCTGCTTTAGCAGAGGAGCCATGCAAAATGGAGCAAGAGTCGTATTGGACCTGGGTTCCGGTCAGGTAAACCAGAGGATTGGAACAGGTAGCAAACTGCCAAAAACTAGGCTCTCGTTCCTCAACAACAAATTCAGGAGCAATCCAGTGCCCACAAAGATCTTAAGGTTTGGTCTGGGTGGAATAATTCCCCATGCCGAAGTAATACCCATACAGCATTACTCCCTTCAGAGAACAAATGAGCAAGGCTTTGCAAGTGGGGGAGCCCTGCATGCAAATTGTGGTACCCACATCAGCAGAAGAGTGATTCTCTCTCTCTCTCTCTCTCTCTCTCTCTCTCTCTCCCCCCCCCACCACCACTCGTACACATGAAGCCAGCTGGGTGACCTTGGGCTAGTCACACTCTTTCAGCCCCACCTGTGGGGAGGGGCCGTGGCTCAGTGGTAGAGCCTCTGCTTGGCATGCAGAAGGTCCCAGGTTCAATCCCACCATCTCCAGTTAAAGGCAAGTAGGTGATATGAAAGACCTCTGCCTGCGACCCTAGAGAGCCGCTGCCAATCTGAGTAGACAATACTGACTTTGAAGGACCAAGGGTCTGATTCAGTATAAGGCAGCTTCATGTGTTCATGTGTTCACTACCTCACAGGGTGTCTGTTGTGGGGAGGGGAAGGGAAGATGATTGTAAGCTGGTGTGATTCTTCCTTAAGTGGTAGAGAAAGTCGGTTTATAAAAAACAACTCCTCCTCCTCCTCCTCTTCTTCCTCCTCTTCTTTTTCTTCTTCTCCACCCCCTTTAGACGGTTTCTCCAGGCTGTGTCATTATTCATAAGGCTATCAGCATCCCATTGTACCTGAAACATGGTTTTGTTGACTGTTTAAATTCTCCTGGGAGGGGAGCAAGAACAAAAACAAATTGTATGCATTTTTGGCATGTTTGCACATGAGACCTATTGTTCGGGGCCGTTTGATGTCGATTTCAGATTAAATTCTTGCCTGGGCCTTGTGCATTCCAAGGAAAGTCTACTCTTTTCCTGCTCTTGTGTTCTGTTTTGGCATTCTGATAACATAATGCATTGGTCAGGCCTAATCTTTTGCACATTATGTTGCCGAATATGTTGCCACTACAATATAGGGAAGCTGTCATTGGGTTCTCTGTTTTTAATAAGCTTTTAACCTGCTTGTGTTCTCGTTGCGATGGTGAAATCCACCCCACCGCTTGTTATTGACCAAATCCTAGTTAACTGGAATTCACGCAGCATCAAATCTAATTGTTTTTCACATCGCCTTCAGTTTTTCTGAACTCTTCATTTGCCTAACATTTCTGGATGGTGAACGCATGAAGCTGCCTTATATTGAATCAGACCCTTGGTCCATCAAAGTCAGTATTGTCTGCTCAGACCGGCAGCGGCTCTCCAGGGTCTCAGGCAGGGGTCTTTCACATCACCTGCTTGCCTGGTCCCTTTAACTTGAGATGCCGGGGATTGAACCTGGGACCTTCTGCATGCCAAGCACAGGCTCCACCACTGAGCCTCAGCCACCCAACCAAGGCTTCGTTGTATTTAATGGAAACCACATTAGAAGAAGAAGAATTGGTTTTTATACCCTGCTTTTCTCTACCGAAAGGAGCCTCAAAGCGGCTTACGATCACTTTCCCTTCCCCCTCCTCCACAACAGGTACCTTGTGAGGTAGGTGAGGCTGAGAGAGTTCTGAGAGAACTGTGACTTGCCCAAGGTCACCCAGCAGGCTTCTTGCGGAGGAGTGAGAATCAAAACTGGTTCTTCAGATTAGAATCCACCACTCTTAACCACCACCAGTGGTGGATCTACTATAAATCTAATGAAGCTTAAGCTTCAGGTCGCCAAATCCCAGAGGAGCCCTGAAGCAACGTTTTTTTTTCTAATGAGTGAATTTTTCAACAAAACTGATGGAGTTTTTTTTAAGTGCTTGTTATTAAAATAAGGCTGCTTTGGTGATAGAATCATAAACCAATGGGTTGAAGTACTTAATATTGACCTTAGAATATGCTCTAATTCCCATTTCATATGGCCTTAAAATGTCCCTGCAATTGGTCAAATTTCAAAATTTTCTCGGGGGGCTTGCAGCGCCCAAACCCCCAGCTGTATGGGCTCACTGAGCTCACCAGAATCTATTCATAGCCTACATTTTGGCAGCTGGATCCTCGAATCCTTTGTTGGTGCACGGCTTAATAGTTCTATAGCTCAGCCCTTAGGCTGGAGCCAGTCGGAACCATAAAAAGACATCTGAATTCTCAATTCAGGCTGCACTCGTCTCGCTTGTGCATTTTAACACCAAAAACCAGATTTTCACCTCTTTATCCTAACGAGCCCCCTCTGATAACCTTCTGCCTCTCTGTTAGAGAACAAACCAATACATCTGCCATAGAACAACCCCATTGAAGAAGATAACAGTGGGTACCCAGACCTCGTTGCTGATTGCGAAGGGGTTTTGAACCTGGGACCTTCTGCACACCAAGCAGATGCATAACAGTTCAAGATTCAGGGTCCCAAAAATGTAGGTCCACCACTGACCACACTGGCTCTTCAAAAAATTATCTGAACCCCAGCTATCTGAATCCATTTTCAGTACCGGAGGGTAAACAAAATCCATTTCAGTCCCTTTTGTCAGCTTTTGAGAAAATTAGATCATTGCTCAAATCGCTGACTAATTTTGTTTTTGTGCAGATAATTTGGTAAGCTTCGCAACTCTTTGGTGTTCCAGTGTTCCCTGTTGTCTCAAGATGGCACAGAAAGGAGACAGTTGTAATGACAACACTGTTTCATTCAAGTTTAAATTGATCTTGTTCCTTAACTTTGACAGATTGGTTCTCTGATTGTTCCATCTGTTCTGAACACGTCTTGAAGTGGCTGAATCTTAGGAAAAATAATAACCCATTCTTCCGTTACTTGATGCATGTTAACCCAGTTTTTTCTACTTTATCCTTATTATTTCTTTCTCCCTCAATATAAATGTTTGATTTCACGCGCTGATTATTTATTACTGGCCATGTAATGGTGGTTGTGTCAGATATAGTTTAGAAGAACCCCCAGAAACCACACACCCTCTTGGTGGAAACCATTGGGGATTGCTTGTGAGCCGGCATGGTGTAGTGGTTAAGAGAAGTGGTTTGAAGCGGTGGACTCTCATCTGGGGAACCAGGTTTGATTCCCCACTCCTCCACATGAGTGGCAGACTCTAATCTGGTAAACTGAATTTGTTTCCCCACTCATACACATGAAGCCAGCTGAGTGACCTTGGGCTAGTCACAGCTCTCTCAGCCCCACATACCTCACAGGGTGTCTGTTCTGGGGAGGGGAAGGGAAGGTGATTGTAAGCCAGTTTGATTCTTCCTTTAAGTGGTAGAGAACATCGTCAGATAAAAAAACAACAACTCCTCCTCCTCTTCTTCTTTTTGATATTTTTTTGTCCAGGGTTGGGAGGTTGGGTGGGAGAAGAAGAAAATTTGGGGAGAAAATTTGGGGAGAAAATCTGGCTGCCAAAAACACCTGAATTTCCAGTGGTCTCTTCAGGAGCTGAGAGGCTTCCTCAATGAACTCACTGCCTGTCCTTCTCTTCACATAATGACCCTGAACAGAACTTCAAAACTTTGCTTATAGGATGCTATAAATGATCTGTTATTTTTGCCAAGGTATTTAAGTTTCAGTTGATAATCTAATTAGGTGTCGGGATGTCAGCAGATTATATGACTCGTGCAAACAGCTCCTCTTATTCCAGCCGATTGGTCTTAATGTGCATGCGTCACCCCCTCTAACTTCTGTTAGCACGCATGTGGTTTCTCTGCCACCACATTGCACACAGTCTGGCCATGTCCAGTCATACAAAGGAACCTTATGAATGATCAGATGATAAATGATCCGGGCAGCCATAGGTTCCGAAGAAACGATGGCATGGCGATGAATGCATTATGCTGTGCAGGTGGACGGACTTTGACCGCTGGCTTTGGCCCTGATCCTGGAACTATTTAGGACTTGCTCACACATTGCGGCCAACATCAGTGTAACCTCATGGTAAGGAAACCATGGCTGTATGTAGGCCATTTAACGTTTCTTGAGACAGCATGTTCAGCGTCCTGAGAGTTACTGGAAATGTTTAATGAGCTGGGGGAGGTTAGGGGGGACAGAGCTAATTTAAATGTCTTTGGCATTCTGCTTTCAAGTCATCCAAATGAGGCCTTTCATCATGGCAGCCCCACGATTGTGGAACCACCTCTCCAGGGAAGTGCGCCTGGGGCCCTCCCTTTCAGTCTTGAGGAGGCAGCCGAAGATGGCTTTATTTAGGACTGTCTTTCATTAAAGTAGACCTAAATTGTGATTCTTAAATCTTGGTTTTATGTTGTTGTTTTTAACGTAACCTATTTTATGTATTTTCCTAATATTGTAATCCACCTTGAGCTGTGTAAGGAAGAAAAATGGCTAAGCCAGCAAGGTGTAGTGGTTAAGAGTGGTGGTTTGGAACGGTGGACTCCGATCTGGAGAACCGGGTTTGATTCCCCACTCCTCCACATGAGGGGCAGACTCTAATCTGGAGAACTGGGTTTGATTCCCCACTCCTACGCATGAGGGGCGGACTCTAATCTGGAGAACCGGGTTTGATTCCCCACTCCTCTGCATGAGAGGCGGACCCTAATCTGGAGAACCGGGTTTGATTCCCCACTCCTCTACATGAGCGGCGGACTCTAATCTGGAGAACCGGGTTTGATTCCCCACTCCTCTACATGAGCAGTGGAGGCTAATCTGGTGAACCGGGTTGGTTTCCCCACTCCTCCACATGAAGCCAGCTGGGTGAGCTTGGGCTAGTCACAGTTGTCTCCAAACTCTCTCAGCCCCACCTACCTCACAGGGTGTCTGTTGTGGGGAGGGGAAGAGAAGGTGATTGTAAGCTGGTTTGATTCTTCCTGAAGTGGCAGAGAAAGTCAACATATAAAAACCAACTCTTCTTCTAAATATGATTGATATATAAAATATCAGTTCTTCTTTTGTTCACTCATACACATGCATGTGTCTCATTGGACACAGGAGCCAAATGAAGAAATATTGTTTATCGGGGAGGGGGGGAGACCAACAGCGCATTCCTGACCTTCAAGGGTGAAAGTGCTTAGGTGCCGTCTAAAAATGGGGCAAAAAGCCCCATAGAGAATAGCAGAGAATAGCAACCTCGCTATTCTCTATGGGGCTTTTTGTCCCATTTTACACGAAAAAAGCCGGTTTAAGGCTTTTTTCGTGCTTTCAGCGTGCGGGGAACTTTTTAGGAGGTGCCATGGCAGGTAGCAAATCCCCACACGCCAAAAGCTCAGGAATGGGCTGTAAGGCTGAGACTTCAGAGAGAAACTAAGCCTTGAGGTGAGGTTTTCGGAAAGTGAGCTTTAAATACGCATGCAATATCCTGGACCCCGAAAGTACGGCAGGTAGCAAAATCACCAGAGCTAAATGCACTAATACAGCTGAGACATACCGTTCCGTGTGGTGTGAGTGGATGATTCTAGCACAGGTATTTGCAGTGCCTGGTTGAAGACACACACACCCCAGCTCCAACACTGGCTTTGCAAGTGTACGTTGTTTCCGTTGGAAGAGACACCCTTTATATGTACCCGAGCACGCCTTTGAAAATCTCTCCCCCCAAGATCAGAAAGCTCTAGCCTCTCGGAATTAACTTGCTCACTCGTAGAACTATAATTTGATAACTGCATCCTTCGCTCGTGTGGCTGACTCATCCTTTCTTCTAAGGCTGGGGCTAAACCCAGTAAAATGATGACTCGGCAGCATGGCATGTTGCTTCCTCCCCCCCCCCCTCCCCAGTGCATTGATCTGTTGTTTTTTTACTTTTCTTTCTCTTCTCAGTGTGTCCATTCTGATCTTTAACACTTCTCGGCAGTGCTTTGTTGTGGTGAAGCAGTTCCGTCCAGGTAATCCTTTTCCTTTGCTTTTTTTTGTGTGTGTGTGTGTGTCTTTTTACCCTCCAAATGAAGCAAGCTATTATGTTCTAGCAGTAAAAGGCTGGTGGCCCTGTGAATAGTTGCGGTGTAATATCGGTTCCGCGGCCAGAGGAAGCAATACTCAATCTTCTGGTAAACGCCTGTGCAGTAAGCTGCCTGCCAGGACATTTCCAACCTGAACCTGGAGACCCAGCCCTACGAGGAAAGGCTAAGGAAGTTGGGAATGTTTAGTCTGGAGAAGAGGAGGGGTTTTTTTTGGGGGGGGGGGACACGATTGCTCTCTTGAAGTATTTGAAGGGCTGTCACTTAGAGGAGGGCAGGGAGCTGTTCCTGTTGGCAGCAGAGGATAGGACTCTCAATTAAGGGTTTAAATTGTGGGCGGAAAGGTAACGGCTGGATATTAGGGGAACATTTTTTACAATAAGAGTTGTTCGACAGTGGAATCAGCTACCTAGGGAGGTGGTGAGCTCCTCCTCACTGGCAGTCTTTAAGCAGCGGCTGGAGAAACAGTTGTCAGGGATGCTCTAGGCTGATCCTGCATTAAGCAGGGGGTTGGACTAGATGGCCTATATGGCACTTTCCAACTCTATGATTCTATGAACTCCGCCTGGTTTGCTGACAGCTTATGCCCTATATTCCACTGACAACTAACACCGTATAGGATGATTTGGGGAGAGGCCCGAAGAATTGGCTGGTATCCTGCCATTCCCTTCAGCCTTCCAACGGCCTAAGGTAACAACTCTAATAGTCCAGGCTAGCTCGATCTTGTCAGAGCTCAAAAACTAAGCCGGGTCAGTACTTGGATGGGAGACCACCAAGGAAGGCAGGGCCTGGCGTACAGAGGAATGCAGCGGCAAACCAGCTCTGCTCATCTTTTGCCTCGAAAAACCCCACGAGGAAGAACTTTACGGGGTCGCCGTGAGTCAGTCACAATTCGACGGCACACTAAGAGCCTTCTTTCTGTGAAAGAGTCGGGTTGCCATGTCCCTCTTCACCACCGGTGGGAGGTTTCTGGGGTGGAGCCTGCGGAGGGCGGGTTTTGGGGAGGGGAGAGACTTTGATGCCATAGAGTCCAATAGCCAAAGCAGCCATTTTCTCCTGGGGAACTGATCGCTATCTGTCAGACTCAGGCGTCCATCCCTAGCATCCCATAAGCATACAGGCTCAGGCAGGTGATCCTAAGCAATGCTACTTTATTAGGAGCAAAAAGACAGATAGAAGAAGTTGACTGCCTTACACGCAGGTAAGGCTGCTAATGACTCTATGCATGTGGGTTACAGTTTAAAAGCATTCTAGGCTGAGAAAGTAAAACAAAGTGAAACCATTCCGAGATAAGTGCTTCCCAGGAAGGGAAGTCATAACATTGGCACATCTGTGGTAAACAGGATAAGCGGGACTGTACCAGGGATTGCAGGCATGGGAACCCAAAACCTTGTCATGTAGCCAGGACTAGGCCTACTCATGTCAAGAGCCTTACTCCAGCTAGCAGCCAAGGCCTGACACTATTGGCTGGAGATCTGTTGTAATAGCAGGAGATCTCCAGCTAGTACTGTAGGTGCGGGGCTGTGGCTCAGTGGTAGAGCATCTGCTTGGCATGCAGAAGGTCCCAGGTTCAATCCCTGGCATCTCCAGTTAAAGGGACTAGGCAAGTAGGTGATGTGAAAGACCCCTACCTGAGACCCTGGAGAGCCGCTGCCGGTCTGAGTAGATAATACTGACCAAGGGTCTGATTCAGTATAAGGCAGCTTAATATGTTCATGTGTACCTGGAAGTTGGCAACCCTCTGAAAGAGGTTTGCGTCAGAGGAAAGCTCCTTAGGCCAGAGAAACAGTGTTATAACCACAGCAACTCTGGCCCCAAATGACTCAAAGAACTTCGACTCCAAACAGAGATGTGAATCAGGGTTTCCACACTCTGCGGCCGGTGCTGCATATCTGACCTACACAACGTGACCTTCCAAACCAGACAAGAGTCTCAAAAAAAAACAAACCACCCTGGTTAGTAGGGTTGCCAGCTCCAGGTTGGGAAATACCTGGAGATTTGGGGGTGGAGCCTAAGGAGGGTGTGGATTAGGGAGGGGAGGGACTTCAATGGGGCGTAAAGCCATAGAGTCCACCTTCCAAAGCAGCCATCTTCTGTCACCTGGAGATCAGTTGTAATAGCGGGAGATCCCCTGCCACCAGCTGGAGGCTAGCAACCCTACTGGTTTAGCTGCCTCCCTGGGACTGCCAACCTCTGTCTGTGCCCTTTTTTCATAACAAGCTTTAACAAGGTTACCAAGTAGGATTACCAACCTAGTCATGACACATACCTATTCTCTCCAGGATCAGAGGAGCATGCCTATTATATTAAGTGCTGTAGAACACAGGCAGGACAATGCTGCTGCAGTCCTCTTCCTTTGTGGGCTTCCTGGAGGCCCCTGGTTGGCCACTGTGTGAACAGACTGCTGGACTTGATGGGCCTTGGTCTGATATAGCATGATTTTGCTTATGTTCTTATGAGTGGCATGTTCATGGAGGAGAGAGCTATCTGGATACCAGTCATCTATCTGGATAACAGTCATGATGCATGTATATTTTTCTAGGATCAGAGGAGCATGCCTATTATATTAGGTGCTGTGGAACACAGGCAGGATGGTGCTGCTGCAGTCGTCTTGTTTGTGGGCTTCCTAGAGGCACCTGGTTGGCCACTGTGGAAACAGACTGCTGGACTTGATGGACCTTGGTCTGATCCAGCATGGCCTTTCTTATGTTATGTTCTATTGGCCCCAGTTCCTCAGCCTTAACAGCAGCCTGACTCACACAAACTGTAGCAGGTGACGATTTTTCTACTGCTACACTCCAGGCCATTAAAAACTGTGCAGCCTCTGGCTGGCAATTGTGTGAAACAGGATACTGGACTGCATGAATCATTGGTCTCGTCCAACACAGTTGCTCTTGTGCTCTTTTGTCCCATCACTTAGGTTCGTCCTTGTCAGGTTGCCGCTGAAGCCCAGGCCGTTAAGAAGGCTAACAGCTCTACAACAAAGGCTACCGGCAGTGGTGGTCTGATTTGAGTAGGCCTGCACGTCCACATGGACTCAAGCAGTAGCGTAGAATCCATCTTTTTCTGTTTCCTTTGATTGTATTACGTGGTTCTTAGAGTTTCCTTTGGCAGAGTATTTCCCACGACAACTGTTTCTAGATTAATGCAAAAGGCCTGTTGCAAATTGCACTTGGCGATCTGTGTGAGGGGGGTTCTATATGTTCAAAAGGGGATTTAAAAAAAGAAAAAGAAAAACAAGCATGCATGCTTCTCATAACTCCACCAAAACAGCAGCTGAGGTGACAGGCCGAAATGCTCATCATTTTGCACATGGGTACATCACGTACAGCCCAACATCAATAAATCCTGTGAAATAAGCCGTGTTGGCCGACAATTGGAGGTTTCCTTGAGACATAAGTTGCTCCCAAAGAAGAAAGGGAATTCGAAGAACCATCTTGCAGAAATCTAACTTGCAAAAACAAATTCAGCATGTCTTCCATTCTGCTAAATAGCTTTAATTGGTTTTCCTCCATTCGTTTTCAAAAGATACTGAATGTTGGGTGCTCTGTTAAGAACATAAGAACATAAGGAAGGCCATGCTGGATCAGACCAAGGTCCATCAAGTCCAGCAGTCTGTTCACACAGTGGCCAACCAGGTGCCTCTAGGAAGCCTACAAACAAGATGACTGCAGCAGCATTATCGTGCTTGTGTTCCACAGCACCTAATATAATAGGCATGTTCCTCTGATCCTGGAGCGAATAGGTATGCATCATGAACAGTATCTGTTTTAACTAGTAGCCATGGATAGTAGCAATGGATATGCATCGTGACTAGTATCCATTTTTACTAGTAGCCATGAACAGCCCTCTCCTCCATGAACATGTCCACTCCCCTCATCAAGCCTTCCAAGTTGGCAGCCATCACCACATCCTGGAGCAGGGAGTTCCACAATTTAACTATGCGTTGTGTGAAGAAATACTTCCTTTTATCTGTTTTGAATCTCTCACCCTCCAGCTTCAGCAGATGACCCCACATTCAAGTATTATGAGAGAGGGAGAAAAGCTCCCTGTCCACTCTCTCCATACCATGCATAATTTTATAGACCTCTATTGTGTCTCCCCTGAACTGCCTTCTATCCAAGCTAAACAACCATAAGAATTGTAACCACTCCTCATAGGGCAGTTGCTCTTGTCCGCTGATCATTTCGGTAGCTCTTTTTTGCATCTTCTCAAGCTTCTAAATTCAGCTATTAAAGATTAATGATTGCTGACTAGCCCAATTTCATCAGATTTCAGAAGCTAAGCAGGGTCGGCCCCGGTTAGTATTTGGATGGGAGACCACTAAGGAAGTCCAGGATTGCTAGGTAGAGGCAGGCAATGGTGACCCACTTCTAAACCTCTCTCGCCTTGAAAACCTTGTGTGTGTGTGTGTAAAGTGCCTTCAAGTCGCAGCCGACTCATGGCGACCCCTTTCTGGGGTTTTCATGGCAAGAGAGTGACAGAGGTGGTTTTGCCAGTGCCTTCCTCTGCACAGCAACCCTGGTATTCCTTGGTGGTCTCCCATCCAAATACTAACCAGGGCTGACCCTGATTAGCTTTTGAGATCTGACGAGATCAGGCTAGCCTGGGCCATCCAGGTCAGGGCTGAAAACCCTCAGGGGGCATCATAAGTCAGCTGCAACTTGATTGCCCCTTTCCACCACCAGTTGCATCATCAGTTATCAGAAATTAGGTGTGCAAATTTCACTGAAGTTGGTTAACGATTATTTATACAGAGGCTTCGATGCTTCCTTAAAGCTCTTTGCAGTCTCGTAAAGTACACAAGGCGTTGCGCCTGACTGCTTTGCTTTATGAATTCTACCACTTGATTCCGCAGTGACAATGCCGATCAGAGACAGGGATGGATTACCGTGTGGTTTGCTCAACAGATTACGCCATGGCCATTATAACTGCCCTTACTGCACGTTTGACGTTTGCTGTGTCTTTCTCCTGACTTGAAGACATTTGAGCCTTTGATTGTTAGGCTGGGCAAGACCCAATTATGTATAATCTTAGAGGAGGTGAGATTTGCTCTAACCTCTTTTGACCCAGACAGGTAGCCATCAGCCCACATTCATTTTTTATTTTTCGGCGGGAATATGTAGGTGAAAGGAGCCCCGTGGTGCAGAGTGGTAAGCTGCAGTACTGCGGTCCAAGCTCTGCTCACGACCTGAGTTCGATCCCTACGGAAGTCGGTTTCAGGTAGCCGGCTCAAGGTTGACTCAGCCTTCTGTCCTTCCGAGGTCGGTAAAACGAGGACCCAGCTTGCTGGGGGTAAAGTGTAGACGACTGGGGAAGGCAATGGCAAACCACCCCATAAACAAAGTCTGCCTTGTAAACGTTGTGATGTGACCATCACCCCATGGGTCCGTAATGGCCCAGTGCTTGCACAGGGGACTACCTTTACCTTTACATGGGTGAAAAGCTCGCCTGTCTCAGGTCTATTAGAAGGCCTAGGCAAGGCCGAGAAGAGAGGCAGACAGAGAGAATACAGGGCAGGCAGTCAAGCTGGGAAGTGCAAGAGGTTTGAAGGATCTCAGGAAGCTTTCCATGAATGCCGAACTGGTTGGCCGTTGTGGGAGACAGGAGGCTGGACTAGATGGACCACTGGTCTGATCCAGCAGAGCTCTTTTTATGTCCTTACGTTGTTGGCCCTCCAAAGGAACTGATCGGCCACTGTGTGAGACAGGATGCTGGACTAGATGGACCTCTGGTCTGATCCAGCAGGGCTCTTCTTATGTTCTTATGGGCTCCCAAGCTCAGTGTTGTCTACTCTGATGAGCAGTGACTCTCCAAGGACTCAGGCATAGAAAGGCCTTTCCCAATAGCCGTTACATGGAATCCTTTGTCTGAGGATCCTAAGGGTTGAACGTGGGACCTTTAACATGCAAACCTCATGCTGTAATACTAAGCTGCGGCCCTTCTCCCTCCCTCTCTCATAATACTAAGCTTTTCTCCCTCTCTCATAATGCTAGAATGTGGGGTCATCTGCTGAAGCTGGAGGGTGAGTGATTCAAAATGGTTAAAAGGAAGTATTTCTTCACACAACGCATAGTTAAATTGTGGAACTCCCTGCCCCAGGATGTGGTGATGGCTGCCAACTTGGGAGGCTTTAAATGGGGAGTGGACATGTTCATGGAGGAGAGGGCTGTCCATGGCTACTAGTTAAAATGGATGCTAGTCATGATGCATACCTATGCTCTCCAGGATCAGAGAAGCAGGCCTATTATATTAGGTGCTGTGGAACACAGGCAGGATAATGCTGCTGCAGTCGTCTTGTTTGTGGGCTTCCTGGAGGCATCTGGTTGGCCACTGTGTGAACAGACTGCTGGACTTCATGGGCCTTAGTCTGATCCAGCATGGCTTTTCTTACATTCTTCTCCAAGCATAGCACCGTCAGTGACTAGATATGCCTGTTGCATGCTTTCAGCTGTCTACATGAGTGAGATGGTTCAGCACTTTCCTCAGGACTTTGAGAGCAACTGCCCGGAGAACTGGCGTCCTCTTGAAGGTCGTTTGCCAGCTTCGGTAGGAGTGACGTACGAGCTCTGCGCCGGCATCGTAGACAAGCCGGAGCTTTCTCTGGAGGAAATCGCTCGCCAGGAAGTCTTAGAGGAGTGCGGCTACGACGTCCCTCTAGCTAGCCTGAAGAGAATTACGTCATACCGGTAAGTAGGCTCAGGATCGGTCATTAGAAACATAGAACTGGAAGGGACCTCCAGGGTCATCCAGTCCAATCCCCGACACAGTTCAGGAAATTGACAATTATCTCCCCCGCCACAGCCCTAGTGACCCCTGCTGTATGCCCAGAGGAAGGCAAAAAACCTCCAGGATTCCTGGCCAATCTGTCCCGGAGGAAAATTCCCTCCTGACCACAAAGTGGCGATCGGCCTTCCTTGGGCATGTAAGAAAGTGCCACAAGAGCCAAGCACTGGCTCATCCTGCCCTCCCTCTCCCGATCTGCCTAAGGCCATAGAGTCAGCATTGCTGACAGGTGACCATCTAGCTTCTGCTTAAGAACCTCCAAAGAAGGAGAGCCCACCACCTCCCGAGGAAGCCTGTTCCACTGAGGAACAGCTGTAACTGTCAGGAGGTTCTTCCTAATGTTTCGTCGAAAACTCTTGATTTAATTTCAACCCGTTGGTTCTGGTTCAACCTTCTGGGGTGACAGAAAACAGAGGACAATTGTTAAGAGACTCTCATAGAGTTGAAACCCACCAAGCCTCCCCCCCCCCAGCAACCAACTGTGCTTTGACAATCCTTCTGTTGCTGTCCTCTGTGGCTGGTGAGCTGTGGTGTAGTGGACAGAGTGGTGGACTGTGGCCTTGGGCGACCCGGGTTCGAATACCCACTTCTGCCATGGAAGCTCGCCGGGTGACCTCGGGCCCCTCACAAACTCTCAGCCAGGCCTACCTTGCAGGGTTGTTGTTGTAAGAAAGTGGAGGAGGGGAGAACAATGTTCTAAGCCACTTTGAGTCAGGTCAGTCGACAACAACCATAAAGAAGAAGAGGAGTTGGTTTTCATTCCCCACTTTTCTCTACCTTTAAGAAGAATCAAACCAGCTTACAATCACCTTCCCTTCCTCTCTGCACAACAGACACCTTGTGAGGTAGGTGGGGCTGAGAGAGTTTGGAGAGAACTGTGACTGGCCCAAGGTCACCCAGCTGGCTTCATGTGTAGGAGTGGGGAATCAAACCCTGTTTCACCAGATTAGAGTCCGCCGCTCAAGTGGAGGAGTGGGGAATCAAACCCGGTTCTCCAGATTAGAGTCCACTGCTCCTAACCACTACATCACACTGGCATAAAGCAAATCAAAGGAAAAGCTGAGGGAGGCAACAGAAGTTTAAACATAATCTCTTCCCTTTCCAGGTCGTTCCTTGTCTGACCCTTTCATTATCAGAAATGTTTATCCCTTAAAAAAAACAACTGCAAAATTACAGAACTAGATTTTGTGCTCCGTTCAGGGCTGCTGGAAATAGCCCTCAGTAAAGTCCCGTCTGTCCCTGGGATGTTTAAGCATGCCTATGTCATCATGTGTGTTGTCATGCCCCTGGCTAGAGCAGCCAAGAATGTAGAGCAGGGGTGGAGAAATGCGCCATGTGATGTGATCATGTCATGGTTAAGAGTACCTAAACATTATGCGGAGAGCTTGACATTGTTTTGGCAGCAACTCTGTTTCAGACATAAGGTCTAATTCCTGTCTCTCCCCCCACCCCTTAACTATCTTCTGTAATTTCTTCTGCTGATTTCCCAAATTAAAAATCTAACTCCGCAAGCCCAAGAGGAAGGAAATATGTGTATGGCTAACCCAGCACGAATTATGTTAAGACAGTAAAGAGTAAAATGAAATTAAAGTGAATATGATGTACATGTTTTCAAACCCCACTCGCAACAACGTGGTCAATATACTTGGTGAGTATTGGGACTGATCTTTTTGGGAGGTGACAAATGATGCAGAATCTCAATATTTCTGAAGTTTCCCTTAAGATTTAGTTATATGGGATGCTCTTTAACAGCTGGGGTTAAAGTAGGTACATGGGGATTTTTAATGCAGCATATTTTTGATGAATTATTTTATGGTTTTCTTTGGAATGCTGTTTTAGTTCCGTTGGTGGGGCGGGGTGGGACGGCCCATCACGATGTCTAGGTCCCACGTCTCACCTTGGCCTACAGAAGCCAGCCCCGAGCCCTTCAGCAGTTAGCAAAGAACACCCAAGCTCAGACGTTGGCAAGTCTCCAGGGGAGGAGAATGCCGCAGAGAATGCCTGCCTGTGCATTTGACACCCTAACCAGGCAGACATTTAGGTTTCTGTTAGGCTGCCCCGTGGCGCAGAGGGGTAAGCTGCAGTACTGACCACCACCTGAGTTCGATCCCAAGGGAAGTCAGTTTCAGGTAGCCGGCTCAAGGTTGACTCAGCCTTCCATCCTTCTGAGGTCAATAAAATGAGTCCCCAACTTGCTGGGGGTAAAGTATAGATGACTGGGGAAGGCAATGGCAAACCACCCCATAAAACATAGTCTGCCTAGTAAACATTGGGATGTGACATCACCCCATGCGTCAGGTATGACCCAGTCCTTGCACAGGGGACTACTTTTACCTTTACCCTAGGCTGTTAAGCTGTTAAAACCAAGTGGGGTATATCGGGAGTAGTTCTTATGTATGTGTGTGAATTCATTCATTCATTCATTCATTCATTCATTCATTCATAGTTCTTATGTTATGTTCTTTTGTTCTGCTCAAGGGTGGCATGATCACAAAGAAAAAGACAAATAGGGCCACACCAAGCAACCAAAAAAGGGAAAAAGATGTCAGGTGACTGCTTGTGAGGGTCTGTACGCCTTTGCCTTGTGTGTTCTCCCCCCCCCCCCCTGGACTCGTAAAAGCAGTCCAGGCCTTTTGCCTTTCCTTGGTTCAGGCGCTGCGTCTAGCAGGCCCCAGGTTGGAATGTCTCTTCCCACGTCCACCTCCCTTCAACTTAATGTGAGGGTTCCCAACCTCCCTGTGCAAACTCCATACAATCACTTGCTCAGACGGTCATGCAGAAACAAGGAACTTTATTGGAAGCTTCAGGTTAGTATAGGCCTTACACTGGTAAAGTTGCAAGTGCTCACGATTTCACAAAGACAGAATTATAACCCCTACAGGGAAGCAGATGTCAAATGTATGTTATGGGAATCTACGAGATAATTGTGCATGGTACAGGAACATCAAAGACCTCAGGGAGCTCGTTATTGCTATCTACCCACCAAGGCCATAGCTGGTGGGAAGGAGTCGGAGAGAGCAAGGGAGGTGGACGTGGGAAGAGACATTCCAACCTGGGGCCTGCTAGACGCAGCGCCTGAACCAAGGAAAGGCAAAAGGCCTGGACTGCTTTTACGAGTCCAGGGGGGGGGGGAACACACAAGGCAAAGGCGTACAGACCCTCACACTGCTTTATTGTCATGTAACGACCCTACACCTTTAATTATATGATGTTCATCGGGGCAATCAGAGGTCCTTTGTGCTGAACCTTTCCACAGAAATTGAGCTGCTTGGAGAACATATTCAGGCTGAATCTGACAAATTTTGTTTTAAAACATCAACTTCAGGAGCTAACCTCAACAGCCTGTACTCGCCATAGAAATTCTGGCTTCTGTCAGTTTAATAAAATTAGGTGTGTCCCCCCCCCCCATAAATGTCCTATGGTTTGGTTAATCAGACAAGCTTGGGATCTTTCCAAAGTTACACTAAACAGATTTTGGTTGTGACCAACAAATACCCTGTATCTTACTTCCAAACTTGGTCCCAAGGTATGACTCAAAAAAATCAGCATGATGGGGCCACATACAGACTCAGGGGCTGGGGGGGGGGCATTCCCTGGTTGGCAGAAAAATCTGAAACCTTAAAAAAGGGGGTTAACACCTCCCACCAGATCATAGAAACTATGTCTGCACAATTGATACAGCCTCCGCAAGGATTGCTTGGTGCAGTGAATCATGCAGAGATGCAGTGGGCACTCCTGCGAGGATAGCTTATAGGAGACTTAGGCCATTGATGCTCGGGAGGTTTTGCCTTGGATTTGCCACTCTCTACATGCACATTTTTCCCATCCAGATTCTCAAAACTCGAAAATAAGCCCCCATGCAGAGTTTTGAGAATTCGGATGGGGGAAACGTGCACCTAGAGAGTGGCAAATCCAAGGCAAATCCTCTCATGCACAAATGACCTTACGTTTGTAGTTCCTCACAATACATAGTTTAGAAATTCCTGGAGTCCGCGATTTTGTAGCATTTGGAGTGTTGTACAATGACCTCTTTAAAAAAAAAACGAGGTGTTTTAGTACATAGTTTGCTATCCCAACGTTGTGGTTTTAAGAACTGACTATTTTGCAAGGAATGTATTTTTTAAAAAATGAAATTCAGTCAGAAATCAGAGAAGTAGCCAACTGGGCGTGCGTGCAGTTTGTGTCTAGTATTTGGAATTAAGGAAATGTCAAGAATTAAATAATCTAAAATGAAAATGTGCTCCCAGCCTTCTGCCTCCCCAGATTGTGGGCTCGCGGAGAGCGAGAAAAAAGCATCTGTTCTCTACTTGGAAACGCGCGTCTAAACGTATAGAAGGTGGCCGCTTTGAAGCAAAACAAAACTTTCTCGGTCTTTCCTCTTGACAGCTCCATTGAGGTGGACGCTGGCATACTTTAAAAAAAAATAATGGAGGGGAGAGGGGAGGAAAAAAACCGGGAATTGAATACAAATCCACAGCTGTCAATCCTGGCACATGTCGTTTCCTGCTGGATTAACAAGCTTTTGCTAGGGGGAGGGGGGGCACGAAACAGAGGAGATGTCTCTCGCTACTCCTCGGAGCCAGATTAGAGAGCTGGTTGGCGAGATGAAAAGATGCTTTCTTCGACATCGAAACAAAGGCTGCAGCCTCAGGCACGCTTAAGCCTTATTAAACTCCCCGGGACTTACTTCTGAGGAAGCATCCGTAGGGTTGGTGTAAAAATTGTCCCTAGCATTTTTTTTATGATCCTTATAGCTACCCAACAAGAGATGGATGGACTCTATAAAGGAAGCCACAGCCCTCAATTTGCAAGATCTGAGCAAGGCTGTTAAGGATAGGACACTTCGGAGGACATTGATTCATAGGGTCGCCATGAGTCGGAAACAACTTGACGGCACTTAACACACATACATAGCTACCTGTCACAGCTACTGAGACATTGAGAACATTGTGTCACATGCTCCCTTTTCCTATCGAAGCAAATAGAGCAGGGGTGTCAAACTCAGTTGTTACAAGGTCAATGTCACTTGGTTGGGCCAGGCCATGTCTCACCAGTAGGGTTGCCAGGTCCCTCTTCACCACCGGTGGGAGATTTTTGGGGGCGGAACCTGGGGAGGGTGGGGTTTGGGGAGGGGAGGGACTTCAATTCCGTAGAGTCCAGTTGCCGAAGCAGCCATTTTCTCCTTGTGAACTGATCTCTATCTGCTGGAGATCAGTTGTAATAGCAGGAGATGTCCAGCTAGTATCTGGAGGGTGACAACCGTACTTGCCAGCCCAGATTGAGAGTGCGGGGAGGGGGTGGCTGCCTTGGCTGGCTCGCGGGCCGGATAAGAGCTCCCAAGGCCCTTGGGCCTTACGTTTGCCTACCCTGAAATAGGGGATACTTTTTGGGAAAGGAAGCTTCATAGGTGTGCTGAGGCCAGTTTACAAATAGTAACAGAGCCGTTGTAACATACAGTTTCAGGCCCAAAATTCAGAACAGCCTTGAGTAATGTGCATTCTGGAATTATTGTTTTTTTTTAAGTGCAGGAAATATACTTGGTGTCTGTTGAATATGAACTCGCAAGCATAGATGGCTTTGAAAGGGGGTTAGAGAGATTAATAGAAGATCGGTGCAAAACGTTGGAACTCACTCCACAGGGAGATTCATCTGTCTCCCTCTATTGGTGTCTTACGCCATCAGTCAAAGGCTTTTTTGTTAGATTTGGCATAGACCCAATAACAGTTATTGGCCTTCTTCCCTGGTTCTGGTGTTGTTTGTTTATGTGTTTTTATTGAATTATTTTGTCATTTTAAATGTTGTTTTTAACTGTTCAAATAAAATCATACAGTCAGAGTTAGAAGGGACCACCAGGGTCATCTAGTCCAACCTCCTGCACAATGCAGGAAATTCACAACTACCTCTCCCCCCCACCCACACACCCAGTGACCCCTACTCCATGCCCAGAAGATGGCAAAAAATACCCTCCAGGATCCCTAGCCAATCTGGCCTGGAGAACAATTGCTTCCTGACCCCAAAGTGGCAATCAGCATGACTCTGGGCATGTAAGAAAGGGCCATGAGAGCCAAACAGTGACACAACCCTTCCTGCCCTCCCTCTCATGATCTGCGTAAGTTCACAGAATCAGCATTGCTGTCAGATGGCCGTTCAGCCCCTGCTTCAAAACCTCCAAAGAAGGAGAGCCCACCACCTCCCGAGGAAGCCTGTTCCACTGAGGAACCGCTCTGTCAGGAAGTTCTTCCTAATGTTTTTATGTGTGCCGCCTTAGAGACCCCGACCAGGTAGAAAGGCAGCGTAAAAATGTTTTAAATACAGAGGTCTACCAGTGGCTACTTGCCATGGTTTTTATATGCTGCTTATGGAAGAATCAAACCTGCTTACAATCACCTTTCTTCCCCACAACAGACACCCTGTGAGGTAGGTGGGGCTGAGAGAGTGTGACTAGCCCAAGGTCACCCAGCTGGCTTCTTGTGTAGGAGTATGGAAACCAACCCGGTTCACCAGATTGGCCTCTGCCGCTCATGAGGAGGAGTGGGGAATCAAACACGGTTCTCCAGATCAGAGTCCACTGCTCCAACCCACTGCTCTTAACCACTACACCACGCTGCCTCTTCAGAAGTCCAGAGTTTGCATCTCACTTCATCTGTTTCAGTATTGTGAATGGGGCTGGGGGTTCCTTTGATGTTTTCAAACATTAACAGTATACTAACCATCCCCCATAGAGTGCAATGCAATATTCTTCTTGATAGCCTATGAATAAGTACCGTTTTAACCTCACCACAACACACTTTACAACGAGTCAGATCACCTGCCGGTACACCTGTCTGCGGATGGTATAATATAATATAATTTTGGGTCAATTGCTTCTGTCCTGTATTTTTATTTCCTGCACCTGCCACTTATAATCTCCGAACTGCATGAAAGGGCCGACAGATTTACCTTGGGAACAACCCTTAATTGCTCATCAGCCCGCCCATTGTATGAGTGCAAAGGTTTGGATTGTAGTACAAAGAAAACCGTGATTTAGTATTTGCTCATAAACATGGCGTGATACATGCTTGATAATGCTGGATTGTACATTCGCCTAAATTGCATTTTATTAATGAGCAGGATTTTTACCACAGGCTCGCACTTTTAAAGCACAGAACAATCAACAAGTCCCAGCTTTTATGCGCGCATACCCAACTGAATGCTTGTGAGATTAAAATGGAATCAGTAAATAATATATAGTACAGCAGTTCCCAAACCTTTTGAGTCATGGAGCACTTTTCAGGAGAGAAATTTGTCACAGAGCACTAACTTTCACCTAGCACCTGTATACAAAACCCAATGACAGCAGTATTTTTCTTTCCAATCTCTCCGTGGAGCACTAGGAGATGTTTCACGGAGCACCAAGTGCTCCATGGAACACAGATTGGGAACCGCTAGTAGATTTGTAGGTAACTTATGGAGGGTCCACAATGCAATATAGTAAATTGAGAGATGTGTGCAATTTACATTATATATTTATGGGGAGGGGCTGTGGCTCAGTGGCAGAGCATCTGCTTGGCTTGCAGAAGGTCCCAGGTTCAATCCCCAGCATCTCCATTTAAAAAGAACCAGGTAGCAGGTGATGTGAAAGACCTCAGCCTGAGACCCTGGAAAGCAGATGCCAGTCTGAGTAGACAATATTAACCTTGATGGACCAAGGGTCCGGCTTAGTATAAGGCAGCTAAGGTAGGGGTTGAGGCTCAGTGGTAGAGCATCTGCTTGGTTTGCAGAAGGTCCCAGGTTCAATCACCGGCATCTCCAGTTAAAGGGACTAGGCAAGTAGGTGATGTGAAAGACCTCTGCCTGAGACTGGAGAGCCACTTCTGGTCTGAATAGACAGTACTGACCTCGATGGACCAAGGGTCTGATTCAGTATAAGGCAGATTCATGGGTAAAACACATTAAATAGTGAAATTCTGAAACAGAAACTTCAAGTTATAAGAAACACAGGGCTCCTACCAAATATGGCAGCCCTGTGTCCAGTTCCTCCCACGCACTCGCTTCCGTAATACAACTTAGTGTACTCCCTGGCATCATCATTGCACTATTAGCTGATGAGGAAACCACTTGGCATGATGACACCAAGATACAGGGCAAGATGTACAAAAAGAAAGTTAAAGATATGACATGGGGTTGCGGTTTTCTCCAGCAGCTCTGTGTTTCTTTAAAAGTGTGGTTAAGAACATAAGAAAGGCCACGCTGGATCAAACCAAGGCCCATCAAGTCCAGCAGTCTGTTCACACAGTGGCCAACCAGGTGTCTCTAGGAAGCACACAAACAAGACGACTGCAGCAGCATTATCCTGCATGCTCCTCTGATCCTGGAGAGAAAAGGTATGCATCATGACCATTATCCATTTTGACTAGTAGCCATGAATAGCCCTATCCTCCATGAACATGTCCACTCCCCTCATCAAGCCTTCCAAGTTGGCAGCCATCACCACATCCTGAAGCAGGGAGTTCCACAATTTAACTGCGTTGTGTGAAGAAATACTTCCTTTTATCTGTTTTGAATCTCGCCCTCCAGCTTCAGCAGATGACCCCGCATTCTAGTATTATGAGAGAGGGAGAAAAGCTTCTCCCTGTCCACTCTCTCCATACCATGCATAATTTTATAGACCTCTATCGTGTCTCCCCTTAAGCGCCTTCTCTCCAAGCTAAACAGCCCTAAGCATTTTAACTACTCCTCATAGGGCAGTTGCTCTAGTCCCCTGGTCATTTTGGTTGCTCTTTTCTGCACCTTCTCAAGGTTCCGCCTTTGGTTGAGTATTTGAGTCATGTTACCCATTTTCATCAGGTAAAGTGGTTTAAAAAACAACAACAATGACTAAATATTACATTTTTTTTTCCTGTCTTCCCCTCCTTTCCTCTGAAGATCTGGAGTTGGTGTGACGGGATCAAAGCAGACGTTGTTCTATGCAGAAGTGACCGATGAGATGAAAAGCGGCAAAGGAGGGGGCTGCCCAGAAGAAGGCGAGCTGATCGAAGTCGTGGAAATACCTCTACAGGACTCGATGGATTTTGCGTTTGATGAGACTTTCCCTAAAACTATGGGCGTCATGTTCTGTTTCATGTGGTTCCGAAGCAACGTTGCCCCAAAGCTACTGGAAAAATTAGAATAGCGTCAAGGTGCATGGGGGCGGGTGGGGGGAACAGTATAAAAATCAAACCACATACAGGGAGCCTGTTTTAAGGAAGGTTCACCAAGACAAAGGGCAATAGGAATCTGATTCCTTTTTCTTTTTTTCCAAATAAAGAGAGAGTTAAAGTCTTTATCACTGTTTGCAGCCCCTGGCATGATCCTCTTGCCATCTTTTATGCATGGCTATTTCACTCGCCATCACGCCTCCAACGACTTCGGGGTTTTTGTGTTGATTATGTGTGCCGTTTCCGATCGTCAGAGGTCGCCTCGCTCTCCCCCTGCATTTCCCCGTGTTTTGTCCACGTTTTCAAATTCGAGATAAAACAGGCCTCTGAAAACGTGGGCAAAATGTGGGGAGATGCGCCCTTCCCTTCCCCCTCCCCCCCAACGTTCATATTAGAGTGTCCAGATCACTTCAGGATACAATGGTTCCATATTAACATACCATAACCTCATTAGCACATTATCTTGATACTTACAGGACAATGATTAGCACATTACTTTTGCAGGACAGTACTCAGCTCAAACCCAACCCCTTTCTGACTATATATTACTCTTCCTACACACTTGACACTGAGAGACACTGTCCTTCAGTGTTACTCCTCTGAAGATGCCTGCCACAGTTGCTGGCGAAACGTCAGGAAAGAAAATTCCAAGACCACGGTTACACAGCCCGGATAACCTACAAGAACCAATGTCCAGAATAGCTTAAAGTCACAGGAGCCCACCCCTTGCATGCCACTCGGATACTGTAAACCTTTCTTCCCACCAGGGGAAGCTTTACGGCCCCATTAAGACTGAGGGGTCTAGCAAAATGACAGAAGGTAGTGATGGGGCTGAAACATTCCACTCACTCTCCTTGACCCTTGCTGTTTCCCACCCGCAGACCATCCTTTCTCTTGCCATGCACCTGGGTTGCAATACTCAACATGAGAACTTAGGAAGATTGTGAGAAGGAGGGCAGGAAGGGTTGCATCAGTGCCCGGTTTTCGTGGCCCTGAGAGCCAGCTTGGTGTAGCAGTTAAGAGCGGTGGTTTGGAGCGGTGGACTCTGATCTGGAGAACTAGGTTTGATTCTCCACTCTTCTACATGAGTGGTGGACACTAATCTGGTGAACTGGATTTGTTTCCCCACTCCTACACTTGAAGCAGCTGGGTGACCTTGGGCTAGTCACAGCTCTATTAGAGCTCTCTCAGCCCCACCTACCTCACAGGGTGTCTGTTGTGGGGAGGGAAAGGGAAGGTGATTGTAAGATGGTTTGAGTCTCCCTTAAGTGGTAGAGAAAGTCGGCATATAAAAACCAACTCTTCCTCCTCCTCCATGCTCAGGGTAATGCCGATTGCCACTTTGAAATCAGGAAGCAATTTTCCTCCAGGCCAGATTGGCCAGGGATCCTGAAAGATTCCCCCCCACACACATCTTCTGGGCATGGAGTAGGGGTCACTGGGGAAGTGGGGGGAGGTAGTTGTGAATTTCCTGCATTGCGCAGGGAGTTGGACAGTGGACTAGATGACCTGGGTGGTCCCTTCCAACTCTATGATTCTGTTATTCTATTCTAGGATTCAACAGCTTCCTGAAGACAAAGCTCTTCTCTTCCCCTGGGCTTCTACTGATTGACCTCCTCCCTTTTAATTCTGCATTCCTCCCTAATGGAGAGCCAGCATGGTGTAGTGGTGGTTTGGAGCGGTGGACTCTGATCTGGAGAACTGGGTTTGATTCCCCACTCCTCTGCCTGAGTGGCGGAGGCTAATCTGGTGAATTGAAATTGTTTCCCCTCTCTTACACATGCAGCCTGCTGGGTGACCTTGGGCTAGTCACAGTTCTCTTAGAGCTCTCTCAGCCTCACCTACCTCGCAGGGTGTCTGTTGTGAGTAGGGGAAGGGAAGGTGATTGTAAGCCAGTTCGATTCTTCCTTAAGTGGTAGAGAAAGTTGGCATATAAAAACCAACTCTTCTTCTAACGTGTCTAGTCTTAACTTCAGATTGTAAGCCTGCAGGCAGGGCCTGTTTTGTTTTTTGTTGGTTGGTTGGTGTTGGTTTTAAAAATTGTATGATATCCTTTCATGTTTGGTGCTTCATAAATAATAGCAACTCATTAACAATAATTCCAGATAGTCTGCTGCACAGCTCTTTCCCCAGCCCAGTGACTGGCAGGATCTAAATAAATGGGGCAAACTGAGCCAGAATATATGGATTTGCTTGATTATTGCATCTCACAGAACTTCTCTGGGTGCAGCACGCTGACCGTTCTTATTTGAAGAGCCTGATTGTCTCTGGCCTCGCCACTACGGGCAAGGAATGGCTATCGCATGATTCGGACCAACAAAATCCTTTTTTTCTCCATCTCCTCATTCCCAAACGAAGTCACCGGGATCTTCACGCTGGAAGGGTGTAATCCAGACCTTGTCATACTGACTTCGATGGACCAAGGATCTGATTCAGTATAAGGCAGCTTCATGTGTCATGCAACCTCCCGCCATGGTGTGAAACTTGCCATCATGGTAGCCGCAGAGTAAAACAGCTGTCCTCTGAAGCACAGGAAATCCAAAAATGCTGAGAAAGGAAGAGGCGTGAAGCTCCCCCCCCCCCGCCGTAGCCCCCCCCCATTGCTTACCATATGGGCATTAATTACCTTGGCAATGCTATCTGTGTCAGTGGGGCAATTTAAAATGTGTGTGACGATGCCACTGATCTCTGGAGATGTGCAGCACGAGAGGTGTGCGTTTTATAGCCATGCTGCTACCATGACTGTATTCTGTGGGTAATGGTACTACAGGGAAGGGCTTCGTGCAGGACTGAATCCGAGCCCACAGGCACCTGCGTGCTGAGTTGCATTCACCCCTTCAGACCCACAAATGATACTTTCCTTCGAAGGAAAGACCTTATAAGATAGACCCATCTGCGTAGTTTATACCTGCTGTGTCGTGAGCCACTTTAGTGTAGTAGTTTTAGAGGGTAGCCATGTTGGGCTGCTGTAGAACAGCTGGATTCGAATCTAGTAGCGCCTTGGAGAGCAACAAGATTTTCGGGGCATATGCTCTGCTTTGACTCTCGAAAGCTGACACCCCGAAAATCCTGTCTGTCTCTTAAGGTGCTAGTGGATTCGAATCTAGCTGTTTAGCGTCATAGTTGGGGTTGCCAGGTCCCTCTTCACCACTGGCGGGAGGTTTGGGGGCAGAGCCTGAGGAGGGCGGGGTTTGGGGAGAGGAGGGACTGCAATGCCATAGAATCATAGAGTTGAAAGGTACCACCAGGGTCATCTAGTCCAACCCCCTGCACAATGCATAGAATCCAATTGCCATGATGGAGCGGCCATTTTCTCCAGGTGAGTTGATCTTTATCAGCTGGAGATCAGTTGTAATAGCAGGAGATCTCCAGTCACCACCTGGAGGTTGGCTACCCTAGTCATAGTTAAGATGGCAGGCTAGGACTATGAAGATCCGGGTTCAGATCCCCACACTGCCATGAAAGCTCACTGGGCGACTTTGGGCCAGTCACTATTTTTCAGCTTGACCTGCCTCACAGGATTGTTGTGAGGATAAAATGGAGGAGAGGAGAATGTTGTAACTCACCCTGACCTCTTTAGAGCAAGGGAGGGATTAAATGTACTGCATAAATAGATGCTATCTACCAACTATTGTCCTGATCCTAAAATCTTCTGCAGCCACAAGAGTATTCTGTGTTCCAGACTGGCCAAGGTGCCATCATCCTAGGCTTGTCATAACTGGCTTCCTATCAGGCCTAGAGACAAGCAGGTGGCTCGATATCTATCTTGGTCCATCATGCTCACATAGCATGAGGTTTGTCAATAAAAAAAGCAGTCAGCTTATTTCATAGAATCATAGAGTTGGAAGGGACCGCCAGGGTCATCTAGTCCAACCCCCTGCACAATGCAGGAAATTCACAACAGCCTCCCCCACACCCCCAGTGACCCCCTACTCCATGCCCAGAAGATGGCCAAGATATCCTCCCTTTCATCATCTGCTTAAGGTCACAGGATCAGCATTGCTGACAGATGGCCATCTAGCCTCTGCTTAAAACCTCCAGGGAAGGAGAGCTTACCACCTCCCGAGGAAGCCTGTTCCACTGAGGAACCACTCTAACTGTTAGAAAATTCTTCCTGATGTCTAGACGGAAACTCTTTTGATTTAATTTCAACCTTTTTTTGGTTTAATTTCAATTTAGAAGAGTGGGTTTTTTATACCCCGCTTTTCTCTGCCTTTAAGGAGTCTCAAAGCGACTTACAACACAATCCCTTCCCCTCCCCACAACAGACACCTTGTGAGGTAGGTGGGGCTGAGAGAGCTCTAAGAGAACTGTCACTAGCCCAAGGTCACCCAGCTGGCTTCATGTGCAGGAGTGGGGAAACAAACCTAGTTCACCAGATTAGCGTCCATCGCTAATGTGGAGGAGTGGGGAATCAAACCTGGTTTTCCAGATCAGAGGAGGAGGAGGAGAATGAAGAAGAAGACAGAACTTCCGCTCACACTTAATGTTTCGTAAGACGGTTGAAACCTACTGAATCTCAGTGCACACTTAACAGTGCTTTGTAAAAAGCATTCCCAAAAATCCTTCCAAAAGGTAAACTAGGGAATCAGTAGAGACAGTGATTTACCATGGGCTGTTGGGAAGCGTACGCTCAACTCCTTGGGTGTTTTTATTAAACAAAAAAGGGTGGTTTGGAAACACACAGTAAGGGGCTCCATTGTTTGAGAATATACAGATGAATCACGTCGTGTAAAAATACATCCTGAGATCCTTGCGCACCGAGTCTCGAATTAGCATTCTTTTTGGAAAGCGTAATTAGGCCTAATTAGATTTGCATCTGCCGAATCTGGGCAGTGGCCCAACAGCGTTAATGCAAGCGGCCACGTCACATCTGTAAACAAGGTTCGCCCGAGCCGTTCTGACAGGCTGCCATGCTTCCCGCTCCGTGTTCCAGAGAGTAAAACGTTTTAACATTCAGTGCAAGGGGCCAAACCTGTGGGGATGTTGTTCCCCTGGACAAGCCACATTGAAATGAATGGGGGAGTGGACAAACATGAGTGGGTTGTGACTGCCGTTTTTTTAAAGTGCTTCTTTAAAAATCTCCATGCGCCATTTGATTTTGCACCACTAATCTAATCTGCTGATCAAACTCCTGTCATCTGTCGTTCTTTAATAAGGATAAATTTTGTTCCCGTTCTAATTCGTATCCTAATTGGGCGCATCTTGAAATACATTTATGGGCCAGCCCATGAAAACAAGCAGGATTTTGCCAGGCTAGACTGGTGAATTCAGGTGCTGCTCATAAGAGGATTGATTTTGTGGAGGGTTACATGGGCAGCTGGGGAGGGAAGTGTGGTGGTGTAGAAGCCATTAACTTCCTTTGGGACCAATGGAAATGAAAGGGTTGTTCCATTGACCACAAGCACCAAACTGCCGCGTAGCTGAGTTACTCGGTACTTCTTGTATCAATGAGACGTGGATGCTGTGTTCTTCACAGAACCTTTATTAGACAGGGAATATGGAAACAACCATTTGTGTGTGTACTTGTCAAGGATTTGTCATATTTCAATAACCGCCATCAGCCTTATTATACTTGCAGCTGGGGAATTGGTAGGGTTGCCATGTCCTTCTTTGCAATCGGCGGGAGGTTTTAGGGGAGGAGCCTGAGGAGGGGGGTTTGGGGAGGGGAGGGACTTCAATGCCATAGAGTCCAATTGCCAAAGCGGCCATTTTCCCCAGGTGAACTGATCTCTATCGGCTGGAGATCAGTTGTCATAGCAGGAGATCTCCAGCTAGTACCTGGAGGTTGGCAACCCTAGCTAGCTAGTCACAATTCTCTCCAAACTCAACCCCACCTACTTCACAAGGGGAAGAGGAGGAAGGGTTGCCAGGTCCCTCTTCGCCACCGGCGGAAGGTTTGGGGGCGGAGCCTAAGTAGGGCGGGGTTTGGGGGGAGGGACTTCAATGCCATAGAGTCCAATTGCCAAAGCGGCCATTTTCCCCAGGGCAACTGATCTCTATCGGCTGGTGATCGGTTGTAATTGCAGGAGATCTCCAGCTAGTACCTGGAGGTTGGCTACCCTAATCTAGAGGCTGGCAGCCCTACAGCTGGGCCCCTTCTTTATTGAGGCCTACCTGCAGACACAGAAGCTCCCTGTCACACCAACCAGCATCTTACGAATACTACCAAGATTTGATTTAGGCCGGCTGTCAAAAAGGGGAGTCCGTGTCGTGGACTGCGGTGCCTCTAAAAATACACTCGTGACACACCCAGCCATAAAATCCAACTCCATCGGTGCACCTGGTACTGTCCGCAATCTTCTGAATAGTTGGCAGGTGCGAATCGCCCTTTGTGGCACGAAAACGCCTCCCGCCACAGTCCGGCCTTGTCTCTGTGTTACTTCCCTTCCTTATAAATGAGCCTGGCAAAGACACAATGTAGCCTTTATCTTATTATTATAATTGCCAGGGCTCGGGTGCAGTTTTGGATGTTGTGGTTGGAAACCCGGCAGCTCTGCTGTTGTACTGGGCGGAAGAACCACCTCTGCCCCAAATAGGCTTGCCAGCTCTGGCTTGGGAAATACCTGGAGATTTTGGGGGTGGAGTCTGAGGAGGGAGGGGTTTGGAGAGGGGAGGGACTTCAATGCCATAGATAGGGTTGCCAACCTCCAGGTAGCAGCTGGAGATCTCCTGCTATTACAAATGATCTCCAGCCAATAGAGATCAGTTCACCTGGGGAAAAATGGCCTCTTTGGCAATTGGATTCTATGTCATTGAAGTCCCTCCCCAAACCCCACCCTCCTCAGACTCCACCCAAAAAACCTCCCGCCAGTGGCAAAGAGGGACCTGGCAACCCTAGTCATAGAGTCCAGGGGAACTGATCACTATTGGCTAGAGATCACTTGGAATAGAAGGAGATCTCCAGCCACCACCTGAAGGTTGGCAACCCTAGCCCCAAAGGGGATTGAAATCTCATCCTCACGTTACCGTTTGGTCCACGCGAAACACAAATGTGTGTTAGGGATGCCAATCTCCAGGGGGTAACTGGAGATCTCCCAGTGTTACAACTGATCTCCAGGCGACAGAGACCAGTTCACCTGGAGAAAATGGCCGCTTTGGAAGGTGGACTCTATGGCATTTTATCCCATCAATAACAGAAGGATCCTAAAACATACTGCTTCTGAGGCATTCTTCTCAAAGTCTGGTTTTACCTTGAGAGTCTGAGGCATAAAAACAACCTGAAATCAGCCGAGGCCTGAAAAAGCAAATGGGGGAAAAAAACCTTGAGGGGGACAGGCTGAGGGTCCAGGCCTGGGTGGGGTTCAGGTAGGCCCCCCACCAATGATATGGGGGGGCACCACTATCAGTCTCTGCTGATCCAGAGTAGAACTGCGTACCTAAAGCACAGAAGAAGGCTCTTCCCAGGAAAATAAATTTTCAAAGCCTGAAATTTAAATTCCCTAAACATTTCTGTCGTTTTCGGTTAATCTAAGCAAAAGCTGAAATACTTAAGCAGAAGCTTACATGAAACCCCAAGATCATAATCACTAGTTAGGGCTGGCTCTGCCCGGGCCTGCCCAGAATTCCCTTCCCTTGGGATAGGAGTTTATAACCCTAATCATAATATTAGCTAACATTGATACAGTAATA
Organism: Euleptes europaea; assembly: GCF_029931775.1. Lineage (NCBI taxonomy): Eukaryota > Metazoa > Chordata > Lepidosauria > Squamata > Sphaerodactylidae > Euleptes > Euleptes europaea. The sequence goes on from NC_079317.1 coordinate 13,124,934, forward strand.
CTGAAGGTTCAAAACATTTCACATGCGGTAATCTTTAAATAGCTCAATGTTATTATCGGGGCATTGAGGGAGAGCCAGGAGAGTCATTTGGCCTAGGGATGAAGTATAAATAGGGTTTCCAACTCTGGGTTGGGAAATTCTTGGAGATTTGGGGATGGACCCTGGAGAGGGCAGAGTATGGGGAGGGGAGGGACCTCAATGGGGCATAATGCCATAGATAGGGCTGCCAGTTCCAGGTGGTGAAATACCTGGAGAATTTGGGGGTGGAGCCTGAGGGTTTGGAGAGAGGAGGGACTTCGGTGCCATAGAGTCCAATTGCTAAACTGGCCATTTCCTCCAGTGGAACTGATTTCTATCACCTGGAGATCAGTTGTAATAGCGGGAGATCCCCAGCCACCAGCTGGAGGTTGATGGAGCCCGCCCTCCAAAGCAGGTACTTCCTCCAGGGGAACTAATCTCTGTCATCTGATGCTCAGTTGTAATTCCAGGAAATCTTCGGGCTCTGTCCTGCTTAACTCACCTGAGCCCACCCCGGAAGACCTTGTCATACAAGCAAAGTCTGCATCTTCTCCACGAAAGAACATCTGGATCCATCTGGCAGAGAACATCCCCAGTCACAGCAGAGGACTTTGAGGTGGGGAAGTGGTAAGCTCTCCTTCCCTGGAGATTTTTAAGCAGAGGCTAGATGGCCATCTGTCAGCAACGCTGATTCTATGATCTTAAGCAGATCATGAGAGGGAGGGCATCTTGGCCATCTTCTGGGCATGGAGTAGGGGTCGTCAGGGGGAGGTAGTTGTGAATTTCCTGCAGGGGGTTGGACTAGATGACCCTGGCGGTCCCTTCCAACTCTATGATTCTATGAATTGATTCAGTTGCAAGATAGACCTGCTCCACAGATTCTGAAATGGCTTTTTTCGTTAGCGGCAAACAAAGAAAGCAGATTTAGATTAGCAACTGCAGATTTTTAGCCCAGGGCTGCCTGTCGCTGGGCTCTTCATGAAATCTGGCACTCTCCCGAGGATGGATAAAGTGAACATTTGTTCTTCCGCTTCCTCCTCAACATTGTTTCCCCCATGTTGGGAAATGGTCTGGCTCGTTCCATGGCTGTCTCTGGCATGGCTGCTGTTGTTTCCAAACCCCATCTTGCTCGCGTGGCTGTCGGCCGCGATACGTAGCAACATTTATTTAAGAAGCAAGAGGGCGAATAACAAGGCACCAAGAGAAGAGGGGATTTCCGTGACCCGGCTGCCAGGTGGCAAATGTGGGGCTTAGCCTGGCGCTTGGTCCTTGGTCCGACCCCACGAGGGATCGGCAAAGCTTTTTAATTCTAGGCCGTAAGCAGGATGAGCAGGATATCATCTGAAAGCCCAAAGTGCCTTAGAAGAGATAAAGAAACCAAGACGCCTCATAGCCACCTTGTTACTGCCTCGGGGCTTTTGGAACAGTCTTTCAAGAAGAGAGGGCTATGTATTACGGCAGGGGTCCCTGACCTTCTTGAGCACCTCTGGAATTTTGACACAGGGTAGTGGGCGAAACCCCCAAATGGCTGCTGGGGGAGGCAGGGCCAACTGCAAAACTTCCTTCGCCCCCTTGCTTTTAATATCTTGACTAGTTTGATTTAGCTTGGAAAAGGCAGCTTAGCTTGGAAAGAAGGCGATTAAGGGGAGGCATGATAGAGCTCTATAAAGTTATGCATGGAATGGAGTGGACAGGGGCAAGCTTTTCTTCCCCCTTCATAATACTTGAACATGGGGTCATCTGCTGAAGCTGGAGGGCAAGAGATTCAAAACAGACAAAAGGAAGTATTTCTTCACACAACACATAGTTAAATTGTGGAACTCCCTGCCCCAGGATGTGGTGATGGATGCCAACTTGGAAGGCTTTAAGAGGGGAGTGGACATGTTCATGGAGGAGAGGGCTATTCATGGCTACTAGTCAAAATGGATACTAGTCATGATGCATACCCATTATGCATAGTCATGATGCATAATGGAAAGCATTATTAAAGATAAAATTGTCAAGCATATAGAAGGGCAAGGTCTGCTGGGCAAAACCCAACATGGCTTCTGTAAGGGTAGGTCCTGTCTCACTAACCTATTAGAGTTTTTTGAAAGCGTCAATAAGCATGTGGACAGGAATGAGCCTGTGGATATTGTGTATTTGGATTTCCAAAAAGCTTTTGACAAAGTCCCCCACCAAAGACTGCTAAGCATACTTCAAGGTCATGGGATAAGAGGACAAGTTCTCTTATGGATTGAGAGCTGGCTGAAAAATAGGAAGCAGAGAGTAGGAATCAATGGTCAGTTCTCCCAATGGTGGGATGTGAGCAGTGGGTGCCTCAGGGATCTGTGTTGGGACCAGTGCTTTTTAACCTGTTCATCAATGACCTGGAATTGGGGTTAAACAGTGAAGTAGCCAAGTTTGCAGATGACACCAAATTATTTAGGGTGGTTAAAACAAAATCGGACTGTGAAGAGCTCCAGAAGGATCTCTGCATACTGGAAGAATGGGCATTGAAATGGCAAATGAGATTCAATGTGAATAAGTGTAAAGTGAAGCATATTGGGACAAAAAATCCCAGCTTCACATATACACTGACGGGATCTGTGCTGGCAGCAACAGACCAAGAAAGGGATCTTGGGGTGGTAGTGGATAGCTCAATGAAGATGTCAACCCAGTGTGCGGCTGCTGTAAAAAAGGCAAATTCCATGCTGGCCATAATTAGACGAGGAATAGAGAATAAAACTGCTGATATCATACTGCCCTTGTACAAATCTATGGTGAGACCACACTTGGTATACTGTTTACAGTTCTGGTCACCTCACCTAAAAAAGGATATTGCAGAGCTTGAGATGGTGCAGAAAAGAGCAACCAAAATGATTAAGTGACTAGAGCAACTGTCCTACGGGGAGCGGTTAGGACGCTTAGGGCTGTTTAGCTTGGAAAGAAGGCGGCTAACGGGAGACATGATAGAGGTCTATAAAATTATGCATGGTTTGGAGAAAGTGGACAGGGAGAAGTTTTTCTCTCTCTCCCATAATACTAGAACACGGGGTCATCTGCTAAAGCCGGAGAGCGAGAGATTCAAAACAGATAAAAGGAAGTATTTTTTCACACAACGCATAGTTAAATTGTGGAACTCCCTGCCCCAGGATGTGGTGATGGCTGCCAGCTTGGAGGGCTTTAAGAGGGGAGTGGACATATTCATGGAGGAGAGGGGTATTCATGGCTGTTAGTTAGAATGGATACTGGTCATGCTGCATACCTATTCTCTCTAGTATCAGAGGAGCATGCCTATTATTTTGGGTGTGGTGGAACACAGGCAGGATGGTGCTGCTGCACTCATCGTTAGTGGCTTCCTAGAGGCACCTGGTTGGCCACTGTGTGAACAGACTGCTGGACGTGATGGGCCTTGGTCTGATCCAGCAGGGCCTTTCTTATGTTCTTATGTTCTCTCTAGGATCAGAGGAGCATGCCTATTATATTAGGTGCTTTGGAACACAGGCAGGACGGTGCTGCTGCAGTCGTCTTGTTTGTGGGCTTCCTGGAGGCCCCTGGTTGGCCACTGTGTGAACTGACTGCTGGATTTGATGGGGCTTGGTCCGATCCAGCAGGGCTTTTCTTATGTTCTTATGTTGATTACTAGAAGGGGAGACCTAATAAATAAATAATAGAATAACTCTGATAGTAAACCTTCAAGATTTCAGGTAGACACTCTGTTTAACATGATGCCTTTTAAAATGGCCTTTTAACAAAAAAATGCTTATACCTAGAATCACAGAATCATAGTGTTGGAAGGGACTACCATGGTCATCTAGTCCAACCCCCTGCACAATGCAGGAAATTCCAAACTGACTCTCCCCCCCAAACACCACCAGTGACCCGTACTTCATGCCTAGAAGATGGCCAAGGTGCCCTCTGTACAGTTTTAGAAAGTGAAGTGAAAGCTGCACTCAAAACAACTGGGAGGAACAAATCACCAGGTATACATGGGATATCAATAGAGCTATTCCAAGCCACAGAAATGGAGTCCATAAAAAAAAAATCTTAGCAAGAATATTCCAACAAATATGGAAAACAAAACAAGGGGGCCACAGACTGGAAAAGCTCAATCTACATTCCAGTTCCAAAAAAAGGAGTCATCAAAGACTGCAGTAATTTTTGGGCTATCGTATTAATTTCTCATGCGAGTAAAGTGATGCTCAAAATCTTACAACAAACACTGTTGCCATATATTGAATGAGAAATACCAGATGTTCAAGCTGGATTCAGAAAAGGAAGAGGCAAAAGAGATCATACTGCAAATTTACATTGGTTACTGGAGTGTATGAAAGGATTTTAGAAGAAAATCAGTTTGTGTTTGATAGATTACAGCAAAGATTTTGACTGTGTACATCATGAACAGCTATGGTTGGTTTTTTAAGAAATGGGTGTGCCACAACATCTGATTGTTTTGATATGCAACCTGTACTCCAGACACAAGGCTACTGTTAGGACAGAATATGGAGAAACAGAATGGTTTCCATTTGGCAAAGGTATCAGACAAGGATGTATATTCTCTCCCTGTCTGTTCAATTCGCATGCAGAACATATCATAAAGAAGGTTGGATTAGATTTAGATGAAGGTGGAGTGAAAACTGGTGGAAAGAACATTAACAATTTGAGATAAGCGGGTGATACCACATTACTGGCAGAAAATAGTGAGAACATGAGATGATACTGATGAAGGTTAAAGCAGAAAGTGCCAAAGCAGTATTATAGCTGAACATCAAGAAGACAAAAGTAATGACTACTGAGGAATTACACAACTTTAAGGTTGACAATGAAGAAACTGAAGTTGTTAAAGATTTTCTGTTCCTTGGATCCATCATCAGTCAAAAGGGAGACGGCAACCAGGAAATCAGAAGGAGACTGAGACTGGGAAGGGCAGCCCTGAAGGAGCTAGAAAAGATTCTTAAGTGTAAGGATGTGTCACTGGCAACCAAGATCAAGTTAATTCATGCCGTTGTATTCCCTATTGCTATGTATGGGTGTGAAAGTTGGACAATGAAGAAAGCTGACAGGAAAAAAGTGGATTCAGTTGAACTGTGGTGTTGGAGGAGAGTTTTATGGATACCATGGACTGCCAAAAAGACAAACCAGTGGGTTCTAGATCAAATCAAGCCTGAACTTTCCCTAGAAGCTAAAATGCCTAAACTGAGGCTACCGTATTTTGGTTACAGTTGAAGGCAGCAGGAAAAGAGAAAGACTCAACATGAGATGGATTGACTCAATCATACATACATACTTTATTCGCAGGCATAGACCATCAAGTATCCTACAAAGTTAAAAATTGAATACATACATAAATATAGAATAATAATATAAAAATAAAATGTAATGGAAATTAGGAGAGTGTTACAGATACCCTGGACCGTCAAAAAACAACAACAAATCAGTGGGTTATAGATCAAATCAAGCCTGAACTGACCCTAGAAGCTAAAATGACTAAACGGAGGCTATCATACTTTGGTTGTATTATAAAAACAAAAAAAAACAAAACATGAGTCACTGGAAAAGACAATCATGCTAGGAAAAGTTGAAGGCAACTGGGAAAGAGGAAGACCCAACAAGAGATGGATTGACTCAATCTAGGAAGCCACGGCCCTCAATTTGCAAGACCTGAGCAAGGCTGTTGATAGGATGTTTTGGAGAACATTTAATTCATAGGGCCACTGTAAGCTAGAAGCAACTTGACAGCACTTAAAACAGTGGAAGAGATAGATTTAAATCCAGTAGCGACCAACAAGATTGTCGGGGTATGAGCTTTTGAGAGTCAAAGAGAGCTTCGTATCTGACTCTCGAAAGTTTATACCCTGAAAATCTTGTTGGTATCGAACAAGGACTCAAATCTAGCTCTAGTAATCTCCTGTGACACTTATAATTGGCTCAGTGGCCATTATTTTTTTTCAGCTGTCAACGTTGTGCACAAGGGCCAGAGAGAGGAGCAAATGAGGCAGTTTGGGTTCATGAAAAGGATCAACACTCAAAAGGATTCTCTTTTTTTCCCCTTCCCCTGATATACAACTGTTGGATGTTGAGTGATTATTTTCATTTCAATCCCTTGCACTGCTAGCCAGGTGATGCCAAGCCAGCAGTATTCAGAACGGGACTCGATGGATGCCATCTGGGCAGGTTAAGGCTGTCGTTCCCCCTCATTTCAAGCCGACCCTATTATTCCAGCTCACAAAAGTGTGACGGCCCCTCATCAGCGAGACGGAGGCATCCGGATCTTGTTGCACCTGCAGTAGCATCTGATCAAGGCCTGGACCAAGGTGTTCAGTGTCACTGTGCGATACAGTACTTAGCACATACGTCGGCCATCTGTACACAGATGAGCGAGGCCTCCAATCAAATTTGCCCTTACAAATATCCTGTAATTTTCCTCTCTTTTTTTGAATTTTTTTTTATTTTTCTCACACTATGTGTCACATAATAAACCAACAATACATACAATATCACAGTATCACATACAATAACACAATAAACCAGCAATACATACAATATCACATTCACAACACAACATAATACAACACAACTACTTACAATGCACTATAATATATCCTTATATACTTTACCAGGGTGCATTTGACACATTTAATTTCATTATTAATTCAGCTAACATGAAACATCTAATATACTGTTCATTACTAACAGCCTTATTATCCAAATATCCTGTAATTTTCCAATTGTTTCATATACCTATTTTTTTAAAAAAAAATTCAGCATTTTGAGCTCACATTAATGCATCCATCGGAAATCTGAAGGCGGGATTTCGAAAACAAATTAAATGTCAAAGCCCGGAAATGCATTCCAAGCCATCTCACGGAGCCGTTCTCAATGATGGGTTTCGGGTTTCATTCCCGCCGATGTTTTTGCATCTCCCTTGCAGAATTAAACTGCTGAGATGCTCGTGGATTTTTATCGTTTTTCGAATCGAGCCTGATCTTGATTCACAGGCAGGCTTTGAAAGTTTACCCTCCATAGATTATGGAAAGTAAAATATTAATCTGTTGGCTGAAACGCTGCTCTGCGCATTCATTCTCTCGTCGGGGCGCCCAAAGTGTGCGGTATTAAATGCCATGGACGTATTCCACCAATGTGCCTTATGATTAAACTGCTCCCGGGTTCTAAGAAAGCGGCTTATCTCTTTATAGAGGCTTAGACAACTCAAATGCCTTTTAATTATTAAAGGAACTGAATGATAGCTTGCGCCGCACTGAAATAATGTCATGGTGGCCCTCTAAGCAACTTCTTTATGAAACAGGGTTAATACGATGTTGCTATTTAAATAATTCTAATTTTCTTAGGGGATGGTGCTGGGCAGAACGTTGCTCAGTGCATATGATTCTATTTCAGGCGATGCGCGTTCTGAGTTTCGGTACCATGGCAGAAAAAGCATGCAGTGATCACTGGGTGCAGAATTTTGATTCTCAGCTTTTAAAGGACTTCGGTTATCCAGCCCTTATGGATGCAAATACGGGCTTCAAATGTCTGAAGAAGAAGAGTTGTTTTTTTATATGCCGATTTTCTCTACCATTTTCAAGGAGAATCAAACCGGCTTACTATCTCTTTCCCTTCCTCTCCCCACATCAGACACCCTGTGAGGTAGGTGAGGCTGAGAGAGTTCGGAGAACTGTGACTGGCCCAAGGTCTCCCTGCTGGCTTCATGTGTAAGTGGGGAAACCAACCCAGGTCACCAGATTAGAGTCCACCGCTCCTGTGGAGAAGTAGGGAAATAAACCCGGTTCTCCAGATTAGAGTCCACCGCTCTTAACCACTACACCACGTTGATGTCTTAAGTCGAAAGCAGATTTCCTGGGACTGGAAACCCTTTTGAAGACCACGGGCGCTTTTAAAGGACGCAGACTTCTATATACCATTCGTCCGCTGGAGCCCTTGGGATGAGGTGTGGCAGAAGTCTAAGTAAATAAAATGACCACTTGTGTAGAGCGCATGTAGCTGTGGGCTCCCAGCTTGGTCTCTCTGCTTGCATCTGGTGCTTCAAGCGTTTACACCCTCGCTCATCAGCCATCCCTGAATAACAGATTCCGACACCCTTATAGCCCTGGCAGGGAGCAAGAGTAGGACTTGCTTATCTTAATGGCCATGTGAACTGGGCAAGAGAAAAGGAACTTGGTGAGACCAAGTGGGATGGCCATTTCTCCACTAAACCCGTTAAGAAATTATACATTTCCACTTTTTACACTGCTGGTTGACTCTCTCGTTTCTGCAACTGCTGCTTCCTCCTTCCTGGATCAATCACATGAGTAATAGTTAAGGTTGCCAACCTCCAGGTACTAGCTGGAGATCTCCTGCTATTCCAACTGACCTCCAGCCGACAGAGATCAGTTCCCCTGGAGACAATGGCCGCTTTGGCAATTGGATGCAATGTCACTGAAGTCCCTCCCTTCCCCAAACCCCCACCCTCCTCAGGCTCTGTCCCAGAAACCTCCCGCTGGTGGCGAAGAGGGACCTGGCAACCCTAAATGATGTCACAGAGGGCAAGTGAGAGTAACGGTGATTGATGGTGTAGGAAGGCAGTACTTCCTGGATTAGTCATAGGGTTGCTTGGCAGCCAGTGGGAGACCTGGGCAGGGACACAGGGAGCAGCTGTCAGCGATGGCATGATGTCACTTCCTAGAAAATTTGGAAGTGATGTCACACCTCTCTAGGAATTGCCAAAAAGTCTATTGTAATACCATAGAGTTGAGGACTGATATTCACTTCCGGGTTTTTGCTAGAAGTGACACTGGGCTGTCACACCCACCCAATTATGGATAATGGAATGATGTTATAATACTAAGAAGCCAAAGGCAACACAGCTAAAGCAAGGGGCAGAGAGTGCAAATGAAAGCTAGTCAGACATTTTCACAAAGCAAGCCAAACCAAAAATATCAAGAAGGGGAAGTATTTTGCAGCACTGACAAAAAAAATCCTGAATGAAAATTCTACTTTTGGCTCACCTCTATGTACATTAGTGCCATCAAGTTGCAACCAATTTATGGTAGCCCCAGCAAGGGGCTTTCAAAGCAAGAGAGAAGCAGAGGTGGACTGCCATTTTCTTCCTCTGCAGAGTCTTCCTTGGTGGTCTCCGGCTAGGGCTGCCAGGTCCCTCTTCACCACCGGCGGGAGGTTTTGGGGGCAGAGCCTGGGGAGGGCGGGGTTTGGGGAGGGACTTCGATGCCATAGAGTCCAATTGCCAAAGCTGCCGTTTCTCCAGGGGAACTGATCTCGATCGGCTGGAGATCAGTTGTAACAGCAGGAGATCTCCAGCTAGTACCTGGAGGTTGGCAACCCTATCTCCGGCTCACCTCTCAACACATGTTTGTAAATGAAGAGCTACTAGCAAGACAGATGTAGCAGACATCTGATTAAATACTGTTGATCCAGAAAAGGATTTATTTCACCCGCTCCAAGGTCCGCAGACTGAGATTTCCCCCCAAATCAATCTGCTTACGGCCCAACCTAATACTTTAATACACTAATGCAATCTGGAGAGATCCTGACATCTAAGGTAATCATTTCACTTATACACCGGTGTAGATTGGGAGGGGAGGAGATTTGGATGGAGGGCCCTCCCCGTCTTTTATCCTGTTTTCTTCTTTAGTCTAGAAAAGATCCCAGTCACTGAAGGCTCAAGAACGACAGGAAACCACAACAGGTCTCCGAGACACCCCCCGCCCCTAGCATTGGCTGATTTGTGCTTGGCGGAGGCAGTGGATGTTTCTTGTCAATGCCTCTGTTGCCTCAAGTGTTGTCTGACATGAGAAATCGAGGAACCCCAGGAATGAAAATGCCACAAGGGGCTGAACTGAATTGACGCGGCTTTGTTTATCTTGAAAATCAGTTTCTGCTGCAAGCTTTGCCGTAAGAGCATAGACACTAGATACAGAAAGGCCAGGGGTTAAAAAAAAGAGGAAATAAATTCCAGATTGTCCAGTTATGTGGTTACAAAAACACCCTTTCTCCTGGCTGTAACCTTTTTCTTTTGTCAGAACGCAAGGAATGCTTGAAAAAAACAACAACCTCCTCTTGGCAAACAGAATTCAGCAAGGGTAGACTTTTCCAAGAGCCACCATGGTGTAGTGGTTAAGATTGGCAGACTCTAATCTGTTCGATTCCCCCCTCCTCAACATTAGGGTTGCCAACCTCCAGGTGGTAGGTGGAGATCTGCTATTAAAACTGATCTCCAGCCAATAGAGATCAGTTCGCCTGGGAAAACGGCCGCTTTGGCCATTGGACTCTATGGCGTTGAAGTCCCTCCCCTCCCCCAAACCCCACCCTCCTCAGGCTCCACCCTAAAAATCTCCAGGTATTCCCAACCTGGATCTGGCAACCCTACTCCACATGAAGCCAGCTGGGTGACCTTGGGCCAGTCACAGTTCTGTCTGAACTCTCTCTGCCCACGCAGAGGCCAGCAATGGCAAATCACCTCTGAACACCTCTTTGCCTCGAAAACCCTACGGGGTTGCCATAAGCCAGCTGTGACTTGACGGCACTTTCCCCCACCACCAATCTTTTCCAATGTGGCAACATATAGTAATAGGGGAAGCTATACCTGATGAATTCCTGCCAGTCGTAATACTGCCATAGGTGGAGCAGCCCGGCTGAAAAATTGGGAGGGGATCCCCTGATTATTGCTCCCCTCAATTGTTTTAAAGCACATCAGTGTGTGCAGTTAATGTGTACTAAGGCAATTCAGAATGGTGTAATTTATACTTCTTTTTAAATAATATATATTTTTATTAAGCATTTTCAAAAAGAAAAAGAAAAACACACGATACATACACAATCATTCACTTGCATACAGTATAGTCAGTCTTCCAGGGAGTTCGATTTGAGTTAATCTTCATATCTTCATATGCTGGATAATTGTTTAAATTATAATCTATTTAAAACCTAGATCAATATTTTCACTGCTCTCAGACTATCTATCAATACAATACTTAATGCAATTCATATTACCCATCCTATGCATTACTTGTATTCTTGATCTGCTATGCTAAACGTAACTATTTCATGTACAGAATAAGTCTACCGCCTTTATATTACTATTGTTTTACATATTAGGAAGCCTCCGCCCTTCTTTACTAATTTCTACTTTACATAATCAAAATATAACTCCCATTTCTTCTGAAATTCTTCCATCATTCTGCCTTTCACCAGATTGGTACAAGGCCAAAATCATGGGTGCCACCCTGAACTCCTTGTTGGAAAGGTGAGATGAAAATGGATAGGTCAACGTGCCCAAAGTTCCTGAATGGTTTCCCATAGCACCCTCGCCAGGGGCCATGGCTCAATAGTGGAGCATGCTTTGCATGGTGAAGGTCCCAGGTTCAATCCCCGGCATCTCTAGTTGAAAGGATCAGGTGGTAGGTGATGCAAAGGATCTCTGCCTGAGACCCTCGAGACCTGCTGCCGGTCTGAGTAGACAATGCTGACTTTGACGGACCAAGGGTCTGATTCAGTATAGGACAGCTTCATGTGTGCTTAACCCAGGTTTCTAACTCTTTACAGTAGCTTAGTCCCAGAGCCTGCACGCAGAGGTTCATGTGTATACTCTGGTGCCTAGAACTAGGAAGTATGACGATTCTCCCTTCTCCCTTCCTTTTTCTCACCATGGAATTACTTCACAGCGCTTAAAGTAATTCTCTCACAATACTTGGGCCAGGAATACCTCTTTCCTCAGAGACTATTCCTCCCCCCATGACTAGAGTAGGGACCTTCCCCCCCCCCCGGAAAAAAACTCTCTTTCATCACCCTTCAGTTTCCCCCCCCCCCCAGTCACACTAGTCACAACCCATCACACGGGAACCCAGAGTAAAAAAAGAAAACCTCTTTTTTCCAGCAGCTCAGAGTCTCTTCCCTTCCAAAGCAGCCGTTTACTCCAACTGAAATTATCTCTCTCACCTGGAGATCAGTTGCAATAGCAGGAGATCTCCAGCCACCACCTGGAAGTTAGCAACCCTATGCATCAACATATTATTGACACGTTAAGCACTGAGTATTTAAATTCTCTTCTACATATTAAAATCCCTCTGAACTGTGTTTGCATGCTGTTTATCTGACTGGCACCCTGTGGCTTTTCCCTTGTACAGAGTTTTTCAGTTATTATCAGGTGTAATTTCCTTTCATGATTATGGCCTTCTGGGTTTTGCCTTTGAAATCTTTTATCCATCCTTTCAACCCAGGCAGTTTACATTAAGAAGAAGAGTTGGCTTTTATATGCTGACTTTCTCTACCACTTAAGGAAGAATCAAACCGGTTTAACAATCACCTTCTCTTCCCCTCCCCACAACAGACACCCTGTGAGGTGGGTGGAGCTGAGAGAGCTCTAAGAAAACTGTGACTAGCCCAAGGTCACCCAGCTGGCGTCGTGTGTAGAAGTGGGGAAACCAACCCAGTTCGTGTGGAGGAGTGGGGAATCAAACCCGGTTCTCCAGATCAGAGTCCACCGCACCAAATCACAGCTCTTAACCATTACAAATATGAGAGAAGAGAGAGCTTTGGAGAGAAGGCGTCATAAATTCCCTTCCTTTGCTTTCCTTGGGCGAAAACGCATGGTCGCTTTATCCTCCTTTAATCCCTGTTTCAGCCAGGATTCATCCAGGATCGAACCCATGCGTTTCGCCTAATGTGCGTTCGATCCTGGCTAAAACAGGGATTAAAGGAGGATAAAGCGACCATGCGTTTTCGCCCCTAAGGAAAATGGACTTCTGGGGCAAGTTTTTAGTGTAATCAAGGAAGAACCAGGCGGGGAAGAATGCACAGAGGTAGATGTGATTCACCGAGGAGGACTGTAGGGCTGGGAGGAAAGGGGGAGAGAGAAAGAGAGAGAGAGATGGATGGATGGAGACAGTTAGACCTCAGGCCAAGCAGGTCCTGGCATTCCTTCACAGCAAAGAATGCATACTGGGGAAAGAGGTAACATCACTGGGCACGCAAAGAGCTGCCTTACGAAGGACATGTCTGAGCAGGAAGCAGAGGCACGTCCGCTCCTTGTTGCTGGTAAGAACGTTTCAAAGAAATGCCAGGGGAGAGAACAAGAAGCCTGTCCAGGATTTCCAGGAATGGGGAAACAGAGGTGTGGAATGACCCCCACCCCCAACAACATCTGGCAGACAGGGAGTCATTGTGAAAACATGAGGTGATGAGGTAGCAAGGTTGGGACAGACCCATCAACAGAAGGCTGTTGTCATGGTGCTAAGAAGGTAAGAAGAGCCTTGCTGGATCAGACCCCTGGCCCATCAAGTCCAGCTTGATTAGGGTTGCCCGGTCCCTCTTTGCCACCTGCAGGAGGTTTATGGGGTGGAGCCTGAGGAGGGCAGGGTTTGAGGAGGGAGGTACTTCAATGCCACCAAGTCCAATTGCCAAAGCAGCCATTTTCTCCAGGTGAACTGATCTCTATCGGCTGGAGATCAGTTTTAATAACAGGAGATCTCCAGCTAGTACCTGGTGGTGGTTTGGTGGACCAGAGAGCCAGCGTGGTATAGTGGTTAAGTGCGGTGGTTTGGAGCGGGGGACTCTAATCTGGATGACCGGGTTTGATTCCCCACTTTTACATATGAAGCCAGCTGGGTGACCTTGGGCTAGTCACAGCTCTTAGAGCTCTCTCAGCCTCACCTACCTCACAGGGTGTCTGTTGTGGGGAGGGGGAGGGAAGGTGATTGTAAGGCAGTTTGATTCTTCCTTAAGTGGTAGAGAAAGTCGGCATCTAAAAACCAACTCTTCTTCTATTGTACTGAGAAGGTAAGAAGAGCCCTGCTGGATCAGACCAAGGCCCATCAAGTCCAGCTTTGTGTTCACACAGTGGCCAACCAGGTGCCTCTAGGAAGCCCACAAAAAGGAAAAGACACGTCAAACACACAGGAACACATGAAGCTGCCTTATCCTGAATCAAGACATCGGTCCATCAGTGTCAGTACTGTCCAAATAGACTTGTCCAATCAAAGGAAACATTTTATTTTTATTTTATTTATTAGATTTTTTTAGTCGCCGCTCGCGGCAACTTACAACACTCCAACAACATCATAAAAATGTGAGCATGTTGGCAGGCACACATGGGGGGAGTGAACACTCCACTGGGCATTCATTGCAAAGTAGGGTTTCCAACCTTCAGGTACTAGCTGGAGATTTCCTGCTACCACAACTGATCTCCAGCCGATAGAGATCAGTTCCCCTGGAGAAAATGGCCGTTTTGGCAATTGGATTCTGTGGCATTGAAGTCCCTCCCCTCCCCAAACCCCGCCCTCCTCAGGCTCCGCCCCAAAATCTTCCCATTAGTGGTGAAGCGGGACCTGGCAACCCTATTACAAAGGCCTGCATGTGTTCTGCCACTCAGCTCTCAGTCCAACTTGGTTGATGGCTTTTATTGTTGGTTGGTGGCTTTTATTGTGTCCCCATTGCTTATTAGTTATTACAACTGAGTGACCCACAAGAAATCATGCGAAGGAGGGGAGAGGTCTTATCTCCATTCCTCTTTGCTCCTCCTTTTTTTCCTTTCCACTCCCCCCCCCCCCGCATTAGGGTTGCCTGGTCCCTCTTCGCAACCGGTGGGAGGTTTTGGGGGCGGAGCCTGAAGAGGGTGGGGTTTGGGGATGTGAGGGACTTCAATGCCATAGAGTTCAATTGCCAAAGTGGCCATTTTTCTCCAGGTGATCTGATCTCTATCGGCTGGAGATCAGTTGAATTAGCAGGAGATCTCCTGCTACTAACTGGCAGTTGGCAACTCTACCCCGCATATCTAGCAATTCCTGTTTAATTCCCCTGATGTCTGAATGTTTTGGAGAGAGACCTCAACTCTGCAGCAATTCTCCGCAATGCAATATGAGCAGATAGCTCAGAATCCTCAGCGTTTGCCTTGGCAACCAAAATATGGCATCTGAATTCTCACCTTGCAAGATTTTGGATGCCATTTTTGGTTGCCTTGGGAACTGTAACCATTTTCATCTGTTTTGCCTAGAATTGTGGGATAAGACTGGGGATTTGGGATTCTGGGAACCCCCCCCCCCCCGATATGCAGAACTCTTTCTCCTCTTCCTCTCTGACCCCTTTTTATAGCTTTCACTATCCAGATGGGGATCGTTTTATTGCTGGTGGGGTTACATTTACCATGCTGTTTTATTGGATTTTGCATTTGTTTTGCTTCTTTATTGTTAACTGGGTCGAGCTAATACAACCTTATGTATATGCACTGCAAACTCCAAACGGTCCCTTTGCGATTCAGAACAAACCAACATGTATCCTGGCACCAAGATTTTTCCTTAAATGAAGTGATTTAAAGGATGTAATGGGAATATAACACAGAGAATAGTGTTATAGCTGTTACAGGGTTCATAGCACTGGGGTTTAGGCTTACCGACAGGCCTGAAGAAAAATGTCCTGCTCCTTTAATACGATTTAATATGTGGAAGGGGATGGTAGGGTTCCCAGGTCCCTCTTTGCCAACGGTGGGAGGTTTTTGGGGTGGAGCCTGTGGAGGGCGGGATTTGGGGAGGGGAGGGACTTCGATGCCACAGAATCCAATTGCCAAAGCTGCCAGTTTCTCCAGGTGAACTGATCTCTATCGGCTGGCGAGCAGTTGTAATAGCAGGAGATCTCCAGCTAGTACTTGCCAACTCTAGTAGTCTGGAGATCAGTTGTAATTTCTAGGGACCTCCAGGACACACCTGGAGGCTGGCAACCCTAATTCAACAGCTTGAAGGCACTGAAGTACAGTGAAAGCTTCACCGTGCAACAACAGATGGCACAGCAGCCTTGCCCAAACAAAAAGTTGGCAACCTGACCTAAGCCTCCCATTGTTCCGCTTCCAGTACTGTTAATCCAGTTTATTTTCCGTGATCTGTTGCAATGCAAAGCGGGCACAATATAAACTTCATTGTCCCACAGAACTATAGTAGGAGCTTGGGGGGGGGGGTCTTTTATGCAATGCTACGTGAGCCGAGATGTTTAGTTTCGCCAAGCCTCTCCCCACCCCCCATAACCACACACACAATCTATCAACTCCTCTGCACCTGCTCCACTGGGCAGCCCATGCTTGTTTTAAACCAAGGTCATGCAATGAATTACCTCCTTGTTGCTGGGTTTGTCAGAAAGCTCTCTGGAAAGAAGGGAAGTTGTGAAACATTCTCTTCAACGCACCCAAAGCCAAGTGAAAACAACAGGCAAGACTCTTGTTGGGGAGAAGGAAGTCTATAAAACAGGCACTAAGAAATCAAAACAAAGTCAGTGGTGCTGAGAACCTCGCAGCAAACACATGAAGCTGCCTTCTACCGAATCAGACCCTCGGCCCATCGAAGTCAGTATTGCCTACTCAGACCAGCAGCGGCTCTCCAGGGTCTCAGGCAGAGAAGTCTTTCACATCACCTACTTGCCTAATCCCTTTAACTGGAGATGCTGGGGATTGCACCTGGGACCTGCATGCCAAGCAGATGCTCTACCACTGAGCCACGCCCCCTGCCCCAAACATCCCATGGTTGGCCATCATGTTGTCCATAATAGTGGTGTGTCAGTTTGCCCCGTTCTTTATCTTTCCTGCCCAACTTATACACTGATCTAGACATACCATTGCCAACCTGCAGGTGAGGTCCAGAGGTCTTCCAGAATTACAACTGATCTCTAGACTACAGAGATCAGTTCCTCTGGAGAAAATGGCTGTTTTGGAGGCCGGGGTCTATGGCTATCCCATGGAGGTCTCTCGCATCCCCAAACCCCACCCTCCCTATGCTCCACCTCCAAATCACCATGAATAGCCTAAATCAGAGTTGGCAGCCGTAAGACCAGACATCTATGATGGGTAAGTTTCGTTGTGCAGCTTCTGTGTGCTGCTTCAGAATTTCCAGTGTGTTCTTGGCCTAAGCAGTAGGCACCATCTTTGAACTGCAAGGCCTAAATTAATTGGCTGGTCATGAGTAGGGTTGCCAGCTAGGGTTGCCAACCTCCAGGTAGTAGCTGGAGATCGCCTGCTATTATAACTGATCTCCAGCCGATAGAGATCAGTTCACCTGGAGAAAATGGCCACGTTGGCAACTGGACTCTATGGCATTGAAGTCCCTCCCCTCCCCAAACCCCACCCTCCCAATCCAGAGCTGGCAACCCTTTTGCCAGCTCTGGATTGGGAAATACCTGGAGGTTTGGGTTGGAGCCTGAGTAGGGCAGGGTTTGGGTAGGGGAGGGACTTTAGTGGGTTATAATGCCAAAGATTCCACCTTCCAATGAGGCCGTTTTCTCCAGGTGAACTGATCTCTTTTGCCTGGATCTCAGTTGTGATAGCAGGAGATCTCCAGCCACCACCTGGAAGAAGGCAAACCTAGTCATGATCCTTTGTTTTTAGGCAGGTACCTGACCCAAAAACAACTATGGCGGGACGCTGTGTAGGGTTGCAAGGACCCTCTTGGCAACTGGTGGGAGGTTTTAGGGGCGGAGCCTGAGGAGGGCGGGGTTTGGGGAGGGGAGGGACTTCAATGCCATAGAGTCCAATTGCCAAAGCGGCCATTTTCTCCAGGTGAACTGACCTCTATCGGCTGGAGAGCAGTTGCAATAGCAGAAGATCTCCAGCTAATACCTGGAGGTTGGCCACCCTAGTGCTCTGGTTTTTGGGCAAAAGCTCTATGGTAAAAATGACCTCTACCACAGAGTTTTTGCCCAGATACCAGAGTGTTTCTAAGCCTAGTTTTCCTGTTTGTAATTCCCCCCCACCCTCACACCTCCTGCCTGTTGCCAGGGAGCACCTGGCAACCCTAGTATCAAATGTGTGTGTGGGCATCTTTCCCAGGTCTGCCGTCAGTTAATCCTTTAGCTGGAGATGCCAGCAATTGACCCTGGGCTCTTGCCCATGCTGGGCACATGCTTTACCACGGAGCCATGATCCCTGTTTACAAAGGACCCCTGAACGGCTGCCGAAGTTGGATCTAGCCATAAGATGCTGGGAGCCTTTTGCAGCGAGAGCCCTCGGAGTGACATTGCGATGGTGTGAGAAATCGTGTGTAACACAGCCTGGAGTGAGAATGCTTAGCTGTACTATTTTGGTTTCCTCATCTGTTGCATCACACCTGACCGAGGATTTTGTTTCATAGCTGTCATTGTTCATCAGCGAGTGAAACTCATACCACAGTAATGCATTTGAAGGTTCCTTCTTGCTCGGCGCTCCAAGATATTGGAGCCCAAAGCAAATGTGGGGACTGTTTGTTTAAAAATTAAATAAAGGAAAACATCCTGTTGCTTGAGTTGGGTAACTGGGGATGCAGAGGTGGACAAATCCAGCCTGAATGCCGGAATGATTATTTCTTGAAGTGCATCGTTATCTGCTCTTTGCACAGTTGAACCCACAACCTTCCTGGAGCTTTTCTTTTAAACGCTTGCTGAGACAAATAAGAAGGCGGCTAAGGGGAGACACGATAGAGGTCTATAAAATTATGCATGGTTTGGAGAGAGTGGACAGGGAGACGTTTTTCTCCCTCTCCCATAATACTAGAACACGGGGTCATCTGCTAAAGCTGGAGGGCGAGAGATTCAAAACAGATAAAAGGAAGTATTTTTTCACACAACGCATAGTTAAATTGTGGAACTCCCTGCCCCAGGATGTGGTGATGGCTGCCAAATTGGAAGGCTTTAAGAGGGGAGTGGACATATTCATGGAGGAAAGGGGTATCCTTGGCTGTTAGTTAGAATGGATACTAGTCATGCTGCACACTGATTCTCTCTAGTATCAGAGGAGCATGCCTATTATTTTGGGTGCGGTGGAACACAGGCAGGATGGTGCTGCTGCAGTCGTCTTGCTTGTGGGCTTCCTAGAGGCCCCTGGTTGGCCACTGTGTGAACAGACTGCTGGACTTGATGGGCCTTGGTCTGATCCAGCAGGGCCTTTCTTATGTTCTTATGTTGTTAAGATTTTTCTGTAGACCTGCTGTTTTCCTCATAGTGTTGCCATTTGACCGGTGCAAGTGGCGGGACTTCCCTTCCCCGTTCCCCCTCCCCGTTCCCTGCTCTCAGTCAGTCGGGCAAGCGACAGGGAGAAAATGCAGGGGTCAGAATGATGCCCCACAACATCACAATGCCATTTTTGGCCACATAGCTGAAAATGACATTACCAGGTCCAGGGACACTCTAGGATTCACCCAAAACTTATACAGCATCCTGCAACATTAGGGTTGCCACTGCCAGGTCCCTCTTTGCCATTGGTGAGAAGTTTTTGGGGTGGCGCCTGAGGAGGGCGGTGTTTGGGGGAGGGACTTCAATGCCATAGTGTCCAATTGCCAAAGCAGCCATTTTCTCCAGGGGAACTGGTTTCTATCAGCTGGAGATCAGTTGTAATAGCAGGAGATCTCCAGCTACCACCGGGAGGTTGGTAACCTTATGCAACATGCTGATCTCACTTCTGGTTATGCAGCTGGATATTACATCATGACTTTGCAGGATGCTGTCCTGGCAAGCCTCTCCCCCACCTCACCCCAACCAATCTCCCAGTCTGTTTCCTCATGGTTGACCCTGGTGCATAGGGTTTGCTCTATGCACATGGGTCAGCGCATCAAAATGAGATATAATGATAAGGAAGTGCCTTATGGCAAGACTGTATTTTTAAATCCTGCCCCCTGGTATGCATGCAAACAGGCCTGCCTGCAGACAGTACTCGAAGTGGGGCATGAATGGAAGCTGTACCCCCATGCAAAATCCACACATTGTCCTACCCACACAGTACAGGAATTGTGCGCATCGCGCTGTCAAAATACACTACCAAGGGGCTTCCGCTCCATGGATAGGGTTGCCAACCTCCAGGTAGTAGCTGGAGATCTCCTGCTATTACGACTGATCTCCAGCCGATAGAGATGCGTTCACCTGGAGAAAACGGCTGCTTTGGCAATTGGACTCTATGGCATTGAAGTCCCTCCCCTCCCCAAACCCCGCCCTCCTCAGGCTCCACCCCGAAAACCTCTTGCCGGTGGCAAAGAGGGACCTGGCAACCCTATCCGTAGGAACT
The DNA here is from genome assembly GCF_029931775.1 of Euleptes europaea. Taxonomy (NCBI): domain Eukaryota; kingdom Metazoa; phylum Chordata; class Lepidosauria; order Squamata; family Sphaerodactylidae; genus Euleptes; species Euleptes europaea. The sequence continues at coordinate 13,144,951 of NC_079317.1, forward strand.
GAATGCTAACGTAACTTCAGCAGATGGCTTGTGCGTGAGTGTATTCCTCTTGAATGACTTGGCCATATATATATTGTTAATGTAGTATACATTTGCTGGAAATTTGGCGGTGATTTTTCTAACAAGAAGGCTGCAAAAATATTATCAATAGAGACGTTTTTTAAAAAAAAATATTGTCTGATATCACTTTTTTGGGGAAAAATCAGCAATAAAACAAATTTCGTTAAAAGCATATTTATGGATATTTCAGTACTTATCTCCATATCCAGAATATTGACGTGTTGTCTTCCTATTTTTAGTTCAGGAAGCTGTTTTCTGAAGTGTCTGTACATTTCAATGTGAAGAACTGGTTTTTATTCTTACTTTTGTGTGCCGCCGTATAGATGCTGATCTATTTGCCATTGTGTGTAACACAACACTTATCTCATTTTGTCGCTCCTCTCGTGAACTGCTCTGAGAAAATTTACAAGGTTCCCTCCCACCTACCTTACAGGGTGTCTGTTGTGGGGAGGGGAACGTGATTGTAAGCCAGTTTGATTATTCCTTAAGTGGTAGAGAAAGTCGGCATATAAAGACCAACTCTTCTTCTTCGGTTCTTCTTGGTTTCCCCATTCCTCCACATGAAGCCTGCTGGGTGACCTTGGGCTAGTCACAGTTCTCTTAGAGCTCTCTCAGCCTCACCTACCTCACAAGGTGTCTGTTGTGGGGAGAGGAAGGGAAGGCGATTGTAAACCAGTCTGAGACTCCTTAAAGGCAGAGGATATCAGGGTATAAAAATCAACTTTCCTTTTTCTTCTTCCTCCTCCCCCCACTGCATTTGCTTTGCAGATGCAGCTACCCCCCACCCCCCGTTGCGCCGACATAATCTCTGTCTTACCCTGATGCTGCATTTGTGGATTCGAAAGCCTGATCTGAAACACAAATAAATCAAGCCAAACCCAATAAGTGGACTATTATAGTTTTTTTAAAAAAATTCCAATATGTGGTCGGTTTAAAAATATTGAAATGCCAGCAAGCAGCAGCAGCAGCCAGGCCCGGGTTCCCCATTAGCCCCAGCTTGCCGCGGTCAGTAATGGAGCCTTCATTGATTTCCGCCGCTGCCACCCTTCCATTTACTGTAAGGCAACTTGGAGGAAGGCTGTAACAGGAAACTTACAAATGCTCTTCGCGGGAGCTATATTTAGGCAGACGCTCTGACATGATACTGCGGAATAAAATAAACATGCAGGAGACGGCTGCTCCTTGGGGACTCACTGCTCCATCCTCCCGATACAGGAGGCACGGGCAAAATCGTTCCGCAGCCATCCAGCTTGACCTTCACTAGGGGAAACATGTAGAAACGGAGGTCTACAGGAAGAGGCCAAACATAGGAACAATACCCATGCAAGGCCTCTTTTTTATTAGGACCAACCCAATTGCAGTTGTGAGTTTCCTGCATTGTGAGCTGGGTTGGACTAGATGACCCTGGATGTCCCAACCAACTCTATGTTTCTATGAATTGATGCAGAACATTGCAGAAAGTTTTTGAGCCCACCAGTATTCTCCATCGGGCTGGATGTTGAAGAAGAAGAAGAAGAAGTTGGATTTTATATGCCGGTTTCCTCTACCACTTAAGGAAGAATCAAACTTGCTTACAATCATCTTCCTTTCCCCACAACAGACACCCTGTGAGGTAGGTGGGGCTGAGAGAGTGTGACTAGCCCAAGATCACCCAGCTGGCTTCATGTGCTGGAGTGGGGAAACAAATCCAGTTCACCGGGTTAGCCTCTGCTGCTCATGTGGAGGAGTGGGGAATCAAACCCGGTTCTCCAGATCAGAGTCCACCACTCCAAACCACTGCTCTTAACCACTACACCACGCTGGCTCTCAGCAAGCTGCTGCAAGATCTGAACAGATTGATCTAAACAGATGTTGCAAGGGTGGAAACAGATTGAAGGGTGGAAACCGGGCTCATTCCAGGTTTTGTGGGGCTCTGGGCAAACACTGCCCAAGGGCCCCCCATCTGCCCACCACCAAAGCCCCTCCCTCATGTCGCCATTTTCACCCACACACCTGCATGCCCCCCAACTGCCTGTGCACCCTTCTCTCAGTTGCAAGCCCTGCCCATGCTTTTGCCACCTGCGCACCTTTCCTTGACAGCACTGGGCAAGGCATGAAGGTTGGAGCGCTGCTGCCGTTGCTACCAAGAGTCCCGCCACTGTGCACCAACAACATGCCCGTCCTTAATGACAGTGGGCAGTCAGGAGCATGAGTATAGATGGGGGAGGGGAGTGGGTGGGGGTCAGCGGAGGTGGGCCTCACCAGAAGTCCTGGGCCCTGGCAGCTGCCCCACCTCAAGGTATGTTGATGGACCCTGGGTGGAAAGCAGCTCTCTCAAGCCATGGTGTAAAGGTCTGATCTCACCAGCTTCCCCAGTGAAATGCCCACTGGCTATAAGCTTAACTTTATCACTGCGGTGTAGAGTTACACAAGCATGTTCTCTGGGAAGCTATGTCCAGTTGAGCTCCACATAATTATGCATGAACACCTATGAAGCTGCGTGATATGAAATCTGACCATCAAGGTTGGTGTTGTCTACTCTGACTGGCAGCAGCTCTCCAGGGTTGCAGGCTGAGGTCTTTTGCATCACCTACCACCTGGTCCTCTTAAGGACATAAAAAGAAGAGGAAGAGGAAGAAGAAGAAGAAGAATTGATTTTTATATGCCAACTTTCACTACCACTTAATGAAGAATCGGCTTCCAATCACCTTCCCTCCCCCTCCCCACACAGACACCCTGTGAGGTAAGTGGGGCTGAGAGAGCTCTAAGAGAGCTATGACTAGCCCAAGGTCACCCAGCTGGCTTTGTGTGTAGGAGTGGGGAACCCAACCTGGTTCACCAGATTAGAGTCCACTACACCACGCTATGCTGGATCAGACCAAGGCCCATCAAGTCCAGCAGCCTGTTCACACAGTGGCCAGCCAGATGCCTCTAGGAAGCCCACAAACAAGACAACTGCAGCAGCACCATCCTGCCTGTGTTCCACAGCACTTAATATAATAGGCTCTTAACTGGAGATGCCAGGGATTGAACTGGGATCTTCTGCATGCCAAGCAGAGGCTCTGCCACTGAGCCACAGCCTATCTCATCTTTGTTCTTTCACTGAAACACAGAAACCAGCCAAAGTCCATCCAAAATTGTCCCAAATACAGAGGCACATAGGCAACTGTCCCATCCTCCCAAATCCCGGGAAATTATGATAAAACTTTAAGTCTATGTACTGTGATTTCATCTGCAGAAGGCAACAAGCTCCAGAATGACAGACCATGCATAGCTGAGAACTTTGAGGCATTGTTCTATATCTGCACTGTATGTGCTTATTTGATTTATTTGCTTTATTTATAGCCCGCCTTTCTCGCCGAGACTCAAGGGCTACACAGGGTAACACAATGCAATCAGTTGGCACGAGACATCCAACAAACAATGCCCATAGGAACAGGGCTCCAGAAATGAGAAACAATGCAAAAACATCAGACACGGCATCCCAAAAACAATACGTAAAATGGAATTACAAGAGTAAAAAATAATGCAGTCCCAAGGGAATGGATGAAAATACTGTTCCCTTTATAAAAGAGCCCTCCGTTCCCTTATGCAATAGCCTTATTTCTTTTCTACAGGTAAACCAGACTTGTTTCATTGTTAAAAGAAGAAGAAGAAGAGTTGGTTTTTATATGCCGACTTTCTCTGCCACTTAAGGGAGAATCAAACTGGCTTACAATCACCTTCCCCTCCCCACAACAGACACCCTGTGAGGTAGGTGGGGCTGAGAGAGCATGACTAGCCCAAGGTCACCCAGCTGGCTTCAGGTGGAGGAGTGGGGAAACAAATCCAGTTCACCAGATTAGCTTCCGCCGGTCGTGTGGAGGAGTGGGGAATCAAACCCAGTTCTCCAGATCAGACTCAACCGCTCCAAACCACCGCTCTTATCCACTACACCATGCTTGGCTAGGATTCTGAGCCAAGGAACTATGGAGATGTGGTTCTAGGAAGAGGTCTAAGGATCTCTTGCAAAAAGGGTTGCCAGCTCTGGGTTGGTAAATACCTGGAGATTTGGGGGTGGAGTCTGAGGAGGGTGGAGTTTGGAGAGGGGAGGGGCTTCAATGCCATAGAGTCCAATTGCCAAAGCGGCCATTTTCTCCAGGAGAACTGATTTCTATCGCCTGGAGATCAGTTGTAATAGCTGGAGATCTCCAAGCCACCACCTGGAGGTTGGCAACCCTACTTGCAAAGTGTTCTCAGAACCATCACAAAATACATGGAGCCGCCTAATACTGAATCAGACCGTTGGTCTATCAAGGTCGGTGTTGACTACACTGACTGGCAGCAGCTCTCTGGGGTCTCTGGTGGAGGTCTTCCACATCACATGCTAGTTGGTCTTTTAATTAGAGATGCTGTGGATTGAACGAGGGACCTTGCACGTGCAAATCAAACACTCTACCACTGAGACACAGGCCCTCCGTATGAAAACGTGACGCTGCTTTATACTGAGTCAGAGCATTTGTCCATCAAAATCAGTATTGCCTACTCTGACTGGCAGCAGCTCTGCAGCATTTCTGGTCAAGATTCATATCGCCTGCTTTCTAATCCTTTTAATTAGAGATGATGATGAAGAAGAAGAGTTAGTTTTTATCTGCCGACTTTCTCTACCACTTAAGGAAGAATCAAACTGGCTTACAGTCACCTTCCCTTCCCCCTCCGCACAACAGACTCCCTGTGAGGTAGGTGAGGCTGAGAGTGTGACTAGCACAAGGTCACCCAGCTTGCTTCATGTGTAGGAGTGGAGAAACAAATCCAGTTCACCAGATGAGCATCCACTGTTCATCTGGAGGGGTGGGGAATCAAACCCGGTTCTCCAGATCAGAGTCCACAGCTCCAAACCACCGCTCTTAACCACTACACCACACTGGATCATAGACGAGTCAGGTGCCCTACCACAGAGCCACTGGCCATCCCTAACAAATACGGGCACATGAAGCTATTTCATCCTGGGTTATCTATTCTGATAGGCAGCGGCTCTCTGCCTCCCTGTCCATCCTCCAGTTTCCCCAAATCTAGGTAACTTCATTTTGCATCCCATGCAAATTGCTTGCTAACTATGTCAATAAAGCACATCAATCGTTGCACTGTCGACCGGATGCTTTCTGCCTGCTCCTGGCAACCGCTACCTGAAAAAAAAAACTTGGGAAGGATCTGAAAAAGCATTTTCTTGTTTTGAGCTGGCGGATTAGGATTTGCTCGCATTTTCCTCTCCGTAAAAAGCAAGGGAGAGGCGCAGCCAGCGTATCAATCAAATCCCTGACCTCTCATTGGCTAAAAACAATGAAGGGTGGGAACAGGCTTTTCTGACCATGTTCCGGCAGAATAGTGCCTGCATATTTTTTAAAAAGAAAGGCAGGTGGGCTCCGTAGCATTCCTACTTCACTACTGCTTTGCACATGACTAGAACATAGGGGTGAAGATGATCAGACATGGAAGCTAGCTGCCTTTCTGAGAAGCTGGCCTTCCGTTGCTGGTCTTCCCATCAGGGAATCTCAGAGACCCCCTCAGAAGACTGAGCTAGAAGAGATAAACAGTCCCGTGTGTCCCCCCCCCCCCGCTGATGATGACAACACTATTAACAGATTGTAAGGCAACGGCTAGACAATACACTCACCATCTTCCTGACTGATGATGTGATGTCTGGCAGGCACTCTTCCCAGAAGTGTTGATTGTTGCACATGTTAAATTGTATTGTGTGCTATAAAACATTCTTTAAAAATACATATTTCCCCAGAGCGCTGGAGGACATATCCCATTAGTCATTGCAAGCTCTTGAAAGGAAGGTGCAGAAGCCAGTAATATAGAAGAAGAAGAAGAAGAAGAAGAAGAAGAAGAAGAAGAAGAAGAGTTGGTTTTTATATGGTGACTTTCTCTACCACCTAAGGAAGACTCAACCTGGTTTACAGTCGCCTTCCCTTCTCCTCCCCACAACAGATACCCTGTGAGGTAGGTGGGGCTGAGAGAGTGTGACTTGCCCAAGGTCACTCAGCAGGCTTCATGTGCAGCAGTGGCAAACCCTACCTGGTTCGCCAGATTAGAGTCGGCCACTCATGTGGAGGAGTGGGGAAATGAAACCCTGATCTCTATACTACAGTATTCTGCTCCTAACCACTATACCATGCTGGCTTTCAGCAAGGATAGGACTCACAATGATCAGTATAAATTATGGGAAGAAAGGTACCAGCTGGATAGTGAGGGGGGGGGATTATAGTAAGAGTTGTTCAACAGTGGAATTGGCTATGAGCTCCCTCTCACTGGCAGCCTTCAAGCAGCAGCGGGAGAAACATCGGTCATGGATGCTGTAAGCTGATCCTGCATTAAGCAGGATGTTGGACTAGATAGTTTGTATGGCCCCTTCCAATTCTATGACTCTAGGATCTACGTATGGTGTTTTCTATGATTTTGTGGTATTAGAACAGGGGTGGGGAACCTTTCTCCTGCCAAGGGCCATTTGCACATTTATAACATCATTCGGGGGCCATAACCAGGTGTAGATCTCCCGGCACGGGGGGGAGAGGCTAGAGTTGCCAGGTCTCCAGCCACCACCTGGAGGTTGGCAACCCCAGGGGAGGCCACGCAGAGAAGGCCTGGAGGGCACCCCCGCTCCCCCTCCCAGGTGGGAGGGCAGCCAGCGGTGGGCCCGAGCAAACGAGGCGCCAGGGGGGCGCAGCCAGCAGCCCACGGTCGATAGGCAGGGAAGGGAGGAAAGGGAGGGAGGAAGAAAAACAGAGAAAGAGGAAAGGGGAGGAAGGGAGAAAGAGAGAGAAAGGGAGAGGGGGAGAAAGAAAAGAACAGATACAAACAGACAAAGAAAGAGACAGAAAAAGAAGGAGAAAGAGAGGGGAGAAAGGAGAAAGAGTGACAGAAAAAGAGGAAGAGAGAAAAGCCCTCCATCCCCCCACACACACAGGCATGCCGGCCCCGCATGACCGAGCCCCAGCCTCTCAGCCTTCCCTCCTCCCCCACCCACACACCTACACCCGGCGGCACACGTAGCCCCGCACGACCGGGCCCCAGTCTCCATGCCCTCCCCCCCCCCAGAGTCCACAAAAGGCCCCCCGAAGCCCGATCGGCTCCCGCACGCATACTCTGCTGCCAGGAGCCGCAGGCCTCTTTCCCCCTCCCTCTCGCTGCTCAACAGCCGACACGCCGCGGCTGTAGGGGGCTGCCTTGAGGCAAGTGTTCCTCCCCCTCCACTCACTGACCAAGAGCCAACAGTTGGCGAGAGGAGGTCCAAAGGGCACCGCAGCACCCCTGCAAGCCGTGGCCCCAGGAACACCCTCGGGGAGGGCCGCCCTGTGCCGCGCCTCTGTGGCAGGGCCCCGGACCTCCTGAGGGCCACAAAAATGTCCTCAAGGGCCGCATACGGCCCCCGGGCCTGAGGTTCCCCATCCCTGTATTAGAAGAAGAGTTGGTTTTTATATGTTGACTTTCTCTACCATTCAAGGGAGAATCAAACCGGCTTACAATCCCCTTCCCTTCCCCTCCCCGCAACAGACACCCTGTGAGGTAGGTGGGGCTGAGAGCGTGTGACTAGCCCAAGGTCACCCAGCTGGCTTCATGTGTAGGAGTGGGGGAAACCAATCCAGTTCACCAGATTAGCCTCCACCGCTCATGTGGAGGAGTGGGGAAAATCAAACCCGGTTCTCCAGATCAGATTCCACCCCACCAAACCACCGCTCTTAACCACTACACCGCGCTGGCTCATTATTATTGGTCAGCCGTCCAGATCAGGACGCTGGAGAGGTGGCACATAAACCCCACAGATAAATAAAGACAAACCGTCAGGCCTGCTTGATCTTCCAAGCCGCTTGAGCTGTGAACCAGCTCCCAGATGCTTATTGTTGAAATGGCAGGGGGGCTGAGGTGGGGATAGAGTCATCAGCCTGACAATTAGCTGTGCCGGCTCAGCTCTCGTTATCTTGATCCATCTGAGCGCCAGGTGGGCCACCAAGGACTCACCCATTAAAAATAATGGAAGGAGTGACCTCAGGCCACTCTTTTTAGAAGCTCTCTTTCTTTCGGACGACCTATCAGAAGGCTCCTGTGGGTTGTCTTGTCGCCAGAACCGGCGACCTCCAGACGGCTGCTGCAGTCTGCATTCGTTCCAGGAAGACCGATTCCAGGAAGACGGCGATCCATCAGAGGAAAGATGGTTTGCTACAGCTTTTCTCTCCCCGCCCCCACAGTGTTTCAAGCCAATGGAAAGGAACATGGCAAAAATGGACAGGGTTCTGCCTGCGCAGTAGGATTGATGCATGGAGGAGGAGGAGGAGGAGGGTTGGTTTTTATATGCCGACTTTTCCCTACCACTTAAGGAAGATTCGAACCAGCTTACAATCCCCTTCCCTTCCCCTCCCCTCCCCACAACAGACACCCTGTGAGGTAGGTGAGGCCGAGAGAGCTCTAAGAGAGCAGTGATTAGCCCAAGTTCGCCCAGCTGGCTTCATGTGTAGGCGTGGGGAAACCGACCCCGTTCACCAGATTAGCATCCACTGCATCGTGTGGAGGAGTGGGGAATCAAACCCAGTTCTCCAGATCAGAGTCCACTGCTCCAAACCACCTCTTAACCACTACACCACGCTGGACAGAAGGAGGGAAGTCTTCAAGAGCCAATGTGGATGACAGCCTGTGAGGTGTCGTGGTTAGAACAGATTTCTGATGGACTACTAGAAATTTGGTTGGCCGTACAGATTTTTTTTTTTTAATGTTGCTTTGGCAGCAGCCGCCACCGCACCACAAGAATCTACACTGTATTACTGAAGTTAAGTTGTGACAATTATTTTGTGCCTGGCTCCTCCTCCTGTGGCTGCCATGTTATGAAAGCCATTGTGTTGCTGCGCCCACCATGTCGTCTCAGAATTCCAAACGTGCCGACAGGCTCAAAAAGGCTGGGGACTCCTGGGTTAGAGCGCTAGCCTTGGATCTGGGAGCGCCAGTTTCAAATCCCCACTCGGCTCCACCCAGTATTTCTTGCTCAGCCCAGCCTGCCTTGCAGGGTCGTTCTGAAGGTACAATTAGGGAACGGAGAGCTATGTTTGCAGGGTGGAAGGGTGGGATAACAAAAAACGATCAGCTAGATGAATATCAAGTTTACACCATATTGCCCAATTGAAAGCCGTGAGTCTAGGCTTGACTGCTTCAATGCCCCCTGCGTGGAGCTGCCTTTGAAGACTGTTCAGAAGCATCATTGATGCAGAATGCAGCAGCAAGGTTGCTGACTGATATACCAATGAATGAGTGTGGCTTGCCATTCTTACAAGGTTGCTGATTTGGTTCTGAGCTCAATTCAAAGCCCTGGCACCTGTAAACCCCTAAATGGTCTGGGAAGGGGAAGGAGGTACCTTAAGGATCTGCTGTAACATTTAAAAATGACCTGAACATAAATATCTGCCTCAGAGATGCTTTTGTGTGTGCCTCAATATTGTGTAGTAAACTGAGTGGCCAGGAGGCTCAGGGTCTTTTCTGCAGTGAAACTTGTTTTATTTAGGAATTGTTTTATTTAGGATATTTGGGAAGAACCTCTTTAATATCCTAAAAAGCTGGCATTCACTTAGTTAAATATTAGAAAACATTTTATTTTCTTGGGCACTTGATCATTATTTTGTGCTATGGTACTTAACTAGTGATTTATCTGTTTGAAAATATTATAAAAGAATCTCACAGCTCCGTTTGCAGTTAATACTAAAGTGGCATTTAAATTATTTTCAGTATTACAGCTGCTTTTTATTCCATTTTAAAAACTGATTGTTGATTCCTTTATCCTGCATTCTGCTTTGTCAGCCTATGGCTGAAAGTCGGTGTAGACCCAATTTAAATAGATGCGTAACTCCTGGCTGGTGGCAGCCGGTGAGACTAAGGTTGTTTATGCATGGGTACTTTCACTCACGTTCGCCCCGGTCTGTCTCGGTTGTTTCTTTGAGTTATGCATGAGTTTTCCATCCATTAGAGATGACCTCGCTGCCAGCCCTCACAAGTCCCAGGAATGTTCTGTTAACCCAATTCTTCCCTCTCCCCTGAGCTCAGCCCGGGTGAAATTCCCATGCATAATGCAAAGCGTGGGACACGCAAGCTTGGTTTCTCTCACAGCCAATTACAAACCAGTGTGTAAAGAGGTGGGGATTCAAATGCTTCCTGCTTCCTTGGAGCTCTTTCTGAGCAAAAGAAAGGCTTTTTAAAACTGAGGCTTAGATTTCTCTACCCCCCCTTCAGATTGCTCCATTTTTTGTTTTTTGTTCTAAAAATGCTTTTGGGGGCAGCAATTGGGTTTGGAAGGGGGTTCTCTCACAGTAAGCTCTACAAAGTAAGCGAATTACAAAGCAGCGTTTAAAGGGGCGGGGACTTGGTTTGAGCTTGGAGACTGCTGGTGCAGAGATTCCCAACAGGAAAGTGTGGATCCAGCGAGCAACGAACCTCAGGTAAAACTCCCATGCATAAATGACCTAAGATACTCCAGGACCTAGGAGAGCTCCCAGTGAAGGTGATCCCAGTAGTCCACAGCACAGCTGGGCCTTTATATGCCCAGCAGGCCCTGATGCTTGACGAAGCCCCGCCTCTCAAAGGAAGTGGCAGGAGACTGAGGGGAGGAGGCCCAGGACACCTGGAAACCATCTCAGATTGTTCCTTCCACCTTCAGCTGGGACCTTTCAGAGAGCGTGCTGCCTCAGACCCCTGGGGATCAACATGGCCTGCTTGCCTGTAAAGTCTGCATTTCTGGACTCAGGATCCGGTCACTTGTCCTCATCCTCTGAGAAGTCTGGGGGGGGGGGGTCTTCCAACTCTAGGCTTGCCGGACTTGGGCAACAGCAGGTGCCCTGGGTAAATGATCCTGGTTCGTGGTTACTTTGGTTACTATTGGAGTGGGATGGGCCACATTAATTTCCCACCCTATGACAGAAGAGTTGTCAAACACATGAAACTGACTTATAATGGATCAGGCCATCACGGTCAATATTGGCTACTCAGACTGGTATGGTAGAGGCTCTCCAGGGGCTCAGGCGGAGGTCCTTCACATCACCGACTGACTGGTCCTTTGTAACTGGAGACACCTGGGATTGAACCTGGGACTTTCTGCTTGCAAAGCAGAAGCTCTGTCACTGAGCCACAGCTGCTCCCTGAGAGCCAGCGTGGTGTAGTGGTTAAGAGCAGTGGTTTGGAGCAGTGGACTCTGATCTGGAGAACTGGGTTTGATTCCCCAATCCTCCACGTGAGAGGCAGAGGTTATTCTGGTGAACTGGATTGGTTTCCCCACTCCTCCACATGAAGCCAGCTGGGTGACCTTGGGCTAGTAACAGCTCTCTTAGAGCTCTCTCAGCCCCACCTACCTCCCAGGGTGTCTGTTGTGGGGAGGGGAAGGGGAGGTGATTTAAGCTGGTTTGATTCTTCCTTAAGTGGTAGAGAAAGCATATAAAAACCAACTCTTCTTCTTCTTCCACCCCCTGAAGGAATTAAGAGTGAAGTTCTTCTGAGCATGTGCTGAATGCTCATCATCCTTAAAATGCATCCTTAAAACGCAGCCTACACAGAAGCTCCAACGATGCCATCCTAAGCAGAGTGATACCCTTTGAAGACCATTTCCTTCAGCTGACTTAGAAGGGTGTAACCCCACTCAGGATGACGATACAAGATTCTCAGAGGTGCTGAAGTGCTTGGATTTCACCTCCACTGCTGCTACGGACAGGCAAACGTATTTTAAAAGCAATAAACTGCAACTTATGCCAGCACCTGATCAGTTAAGAACCAAACACTCAAGAAAGAGTTAATATCCCGTTTTCTTCCTGGTGAAAGGAACAAGCTGGTGCAGAGAGTCGGGGGGGGGGGGGAAGCAGGAACCTTCTGTTTAAAATTATAGCTGTAAGCAAAGGGTCCATCGAGCGGACCATATTAGGCAACGTGCAATCTTTTCTTGTAAAAACTCTGCTGAAAAGTAGCTCTACTGTCTCCTGCACCCCCGCCATCCTTGTAGTCTGTCCACTTGTTTTCATGAGTCAAGAAATACAAGAGGCAATGTCAGGGAAGCAGGGCTTCCCATTTGGGAGAGAGGCCCACGGGCTGTGGATTTGTAAGGTGGCATCGAAGATTGTCCGAGCAGTGGAACACCCACTGCCAGGGAATACGTTGATTTCCTTCCTATCAAACGTAAAAAAACTAGCACACCTTTTTTCAACCCAAGCTCTGGCTTGCTTGAAAAATCACGTGTAGGACAGATGCGTTAAAAAAAAAAAAAAAAGTCCTGAAAAACCAGCAGAGACAATTCAGCAATAATCTCATAGGAACGTAAGAAAATCCCTGCTGGATCAGACCAAGGCCCATCAAGTCCAGCACTCTTTCCAACCAGGTGCCTCTAGGAAGCCCATAAACAAGACGCCTGCAGCAGCATCCTGTTTCAAACCTTCATTTTGTTCTCACAACAGCCCTGTGAGGTAGGTTATGCTGGGAATGTGCGACTGCCCAGCCCAGCAAGCATCCATGGCAGAGTGGGGATTCGGACCTGGATCTCCCAGATCCTAGTCCGACACTCTAACCACTTTGAGTTCCATGACAAATTACTACTGGGAAACTACATAAGGGTATATTGTGGCATTCCCCTGCATCAGAGGAAAAGCAGGGCCTTTATGACGTCAACAGACATTGGACTAATCTCCATCTTCCCCTAAAGAGTTGTACAAAAAATAAATTTCGGTACATTTCGGGTTTGGGTTTATTGGGCCTGTTTTTTTATTTATTTATTTTTGTAAACTCAGAATAAGTGAATACCTATACCAGTACATTTTGGTATTTGGTGTATTACCAGGTTTACCAAAAAATTCAGGTCCATTATAGTCTATAAAGATTTTTTTCGATGCTCCTGGGGGGGGGCATTTTTGGATATAGAGACCCCAAATTTTCAGCATGGCTGCAAGGGACTCTCCTTGGAGGAGGAGGAGGAGGAAGAGGAGGAGGAGGAAGAGAAGAAGAAGAAGAAGAAGAGTTGGTTTTTATATGCCGACTTTCTCTGCCACTTAAGGGAGAATCAAACCGGCTTACAATCTCCTTCCCTTCCCCTCCCCACAACAGACACCCTGTGAGGTAGGTGAGGCTGAGAGAGAATGATCAGCAAAGTTTGGTGAACTTTGGAACAGGGGGTCCAATGTTATGGGACTGCAAAGAGGTTGCTCCTATCCTCCAGGCATCTATGAGCCGAGCTGTTTATTGGTTTTCAGGTTTAGAAGTTCAACATTGCCGAGGACTGGCAGAAAGAGCCGACTGGCAGTCTGGCGCCTCAAATTTTGGGGGCTGCCTTCGAATCTGGGGTGCATAGCATGATGTCCATGCAAATTAACTTGCAAACTGAGGAAAAAGGCTTAAATGCAAGAGAAATAAGGCATGGGAAACATTTCTTTTGGTGGCAAATGACATTCTGAAAACTGTCCTTTATTGTGGTAATAAAAAATCCGATTCCAGGAAATGGTCATGGTGAGGGGAAATGAAGCCTCTACTCGGGTTGACCTTCAGTTTCAGAGCAGGTTTTCTGGGAGGTGGGAGTGATATCGGAGCCAGCCGAAGTCTTGATCACGGGGGCTGTCTGAAGGAGATTGCTCATCTGCATGAGTGAGGGAGTCTTCTTCAGAAGCCTGGTGGTCATCAGTTGTTGAAGCTGGTGCTTTTAGTTGGAGGGTATATCCCTCTGGACGGGACTGGGTGAACCCCATCTTTTAAATAACTCTTCTGCTATGCAGACTAGTCTTCTGTTGGGTGATATACCTGGAAAGTTGGTCAGACAAAGTTGACTCTGATTACATGACACCGACCTCAAAAGGGCCCCAACTATGGGCCCCTAACAAAATCAGTCAAAAAAAGAGAGAAAAGGGTGAGAAAGCACAGAGCCGTGTCTCTGAGCAAAGGTGAGTAGCCGAACCCGAAATAGCCGAATATTAATTCAGCTTTTTCGGGAATCATCTATTCGGCTTCGGGCAGACCCCCAGGTTTTGGTGTTCTGTAAACCTGAAGCCCCAAAATTACCGAAACGGCTAATTTTGGGTTTATTTTCAGTTCAGGTTTATCAATATGCACAACCCCTCTAATCTATTTGCATGTCTAGCAATTGAGTGGCAATGGCTGCTGTAGTTAACAGCTCGGGAAACAAAGGGCAAAGGAGTGAAGGTACCTGAGCTGGGCTCCACAAATAAATGCACTTTTATATTGTGGGAAATTGCCATTTGCGTAGAAAAGTTCGACTACCCTCAAATTTTCCTTTCCCCCTCTTTTCTGTCCACCTGCTGACAACCATCTGTGTCAAGCCTAGCATGTAATGCCTTACAGATGTGTTATTGTATAATCGGAATAAACAATCATCTGCCGCCTGTTCTTCTTCCACCCTGTCTTTGGCTCCCAGGCACTTCAGTACCAAGCTAGATTTGAAACCACGTTAACACATTACAAAGTTACTGCATAAACAAACAAGAAGTAAGCAACCTTCCCCAGCAAGATGGGTGAAAAAAGAAAAGAAAAACATAAATTATCGAGCCTTTAAACAAACGGTAAAGGGTTTCCTTATTAGGCTTTAAGGTCTCCTGTGTGTATGTACACATCCCTTGTAAAAAACCCTGCCCTTTCGGGGTCTGCAAATCTGTGCACGCACATACACGTATTGTTATTTTTTTGCATAGATCCGAGAGCCTGCAATTATCATTCCCTGGAACAATCTGGATTTAAGGGTCACTTCAAGGTATTCTGGTAGTCTGGCAAAATAACAATCAGCATTGGTTTATGGGAAGACATGCTCCAGGGTCTGCCACTTGTGTCAAATTCTTCTTGTGGAAAACACACACTCGCATGGGACTCCATGAATACTGTGTCCATTGACTCCAGCAAACTGTTTCTTTGACATTGACCAGATCAAGTTAAAAGCCGCTGACCTTTGGCAGGCCTCCTTCTCAAGATCTACATTTCTAAGGGACAGATGGTATACAGGTATCAGCCAACAGGTAAGCTTCTGTCAGCTTCAGTCCATTGGGTGATCCTTCTCAGGGGCAAACTACATAAGCTTTTTAATGAGTCAACTGGCTTTCCCTGTAGCCACACAGAAGAAGAAGAGTTGGTTTTTATATGCCGACTTTCTCTACCTTTTAAGGAGAATCAGACCAGTTTGATTATATGAAGCTGCCTTATTCTGAATCAGACCCTTGGTCCATCAAAGTCAGTATTGTCTACTCAGACCGGCAGTGGCTCTCCAGGGTGTCAGTAGAGGTCTTTCACATCACCTACTTACCTAGTCCCTTTAACTGGAGATGCTGGGGATTGAAACTGCGACCTTCGGCAAGCCAAGCAGATGCTCTACCACAGAGCCACAACCCCTTCCCTTCCTCTCCCCACAACAGACTCCTTGTGAGATAGGTGGGGCTGAGAAAGTTCAGAGAAAACTGTGACTGACCCAAGGTCACCCAGCAGGCTTCATGTGGAAGAGTGGGGAAACCAACCCGGTTCACCAGATTAGAGTCTGCCGCTCATGTGGAGGAGTGGGGAATCAACCCCAGTTCTCCAGATTAGAGTCCACCACTCTTAACCACTACACCACGCTAGCTGTGGGGACTGTCAGTTTTAAAGCCTGAAGGGCCCCAATTCATCTTGGTACTGCGACGTGGAGGGGAAACGTCTGAAATGGGCTCTTGGGGGCCTTAAAAACAACATTCCCCAGCTGCAGTGTGGATGTAGGGAAAGTAAGTCGACTCATTAAAAAATGTATGATGTAGTCTGGCTCTCAGAGCTGCCCTAGATGTGACCCAGGAGATCTGTGATTAAGATTCTCATGATATTTTAGTTCTTTTTAAAATGAATGAATGGCTGCACGCAGCTTAGGGAGTCTCTCACAGGTCCGTGGTATTTTGTATGGGGAGAGAAGTGATGGAGGCCTTTGTGGCAGCAGGAATAGGGCTGGAGGGCAATCTCCCTTTTTTGTCTGGGAGAGGAACCTAGAGGAAGGGGAGTGCAACTCGTCCGTTCTCCTTTCAGCCTTGATCATCGGTGCTGCTAGGATTTAACAGCACGTGGAACAGTCTCACTCATTTTCCTTGTCCAGAGGACAATGTGTTCGCAAGATGTTATAGTTCTGCTGTACACTGCATTGGTCAGGCTGCACCTGGAGTTCTGGAGGCCTCACTTCAAAAAGGATGTGGACAGAATGGAGCGGGTGCAGAGGAGAGCGACGAGGATGATCAGGGGTCTGGAGGCCAAGCCCTACGAGGAAAGGCTGAGGGAGTTGGGAATGTTCAGTCTAGAGAGAAGAGAAGGTTGAAGGGGGACAAGATTGCTCTCTTGAAGTATTTGAAGGGAGGAGGGCAGGGAGCTGTTCCTGTTGGCAGCAGAGGATAGGACTCGCAATAATGGGTTTAAATTGCAGGTGGATAGGTACCCGCTGGATATTAGGGAAAATGTTGCTTACAGTAAGAGTTGTTCGATAGTGGAATCCGCTACCTAGGGAGGTGGTGGGCTCCCCCTCACTGGCAGTCTTCAAGCAGAGGCTGGACAAGCACTTGTCAGGGATGATCTAGGCTGATTCTGCATTGAGCAGGGGGTTGGACTAGATGGCCTCTATGGCCCCTCCCAACTCTATGATCATAAGGGAACAGCATGCTTGGAAGACCGCTGGAGGGATCTTGCTCCCACCCCCAACAAGAGCAAGCCCTTCTCCCACAAAGGGCTTTTCAAGCCCTCCCCACACACATGCATGGCACCTGTGGGAAAAACTGCCCCTGTTGAACTGGTCTCCGTTGTCCAGCTTTACAAGCACAGGAAACCCTGTAAGAAAGGGAAAAAAGACCATAAGCTCTGGTTCCACTCAGTTCTCCCATGCTCCCTAAAGGAAACAGCTTAAGCCCTGCAAATACAGAGGTTATCTAGCTTCAGATAATTATTTAGCAGCAAGGCATTAGAGGCTGCCCTTATTGACAGATTAAACACTGTCTCATGTTATGCCTGAGCTAACCCATGATGTCATTGGGTCCTGATATTAAAAAAAAAAAAACAGTCAGGGGATGGGCGTGTAGATTGGGGCCACAGTGTGATGGGATGGCACTTAACCCTTTCTAACCCCCTGCAGAGACACAATGTTCCCCCGAGGGAATTTGGTCCCCTGAATTGCTATTAGCCCAAGGAGCAAACACGAAATCAAACAGAGGTGCAATGCGAGCATCTGTCCCTCTTCCCTATCTGGAGATGCTAGCAAGGAAAACGGAAAGAGGGGGGAAAGTTACACCTTCCTTTCCCCATGCTAACCCCCCCCCCCGTGTCGGCTTTTTGTCATTTAAAACAGGCCAGGATCTCTCCCATACAATGTTTCATCCTTTATGCCACCACTCAGTGGGTAAAAAGGGCAAAATGGTTTACTGTGCACACCAGAGAAAGTTGCCCCCTCCCCTCAGCAGAGGGGCAAAAACCCCAAACCAGTTGGGTGGCCACCACCACCACCCACACGCACACACAGGCCTTTAATGCAGGGACGTTTCCCCGGGGTCACCCCCGCCGACTTTTCGGGGCTCCCTTTTGATTAAGCTTGCCTTTTCTGCCCATCAGAGGTCACCTTGCTCTCCCTGCGCTTTTTACCCTCATTTTCCAGATTCTGGCTAAAACAGCATCTGGAAAACATGGGCAAAACACATGGGGAGCGTGGGGCGGCCTCTGACGGTCGGGAAAGGCATGCATAATCAAAAGGGAGCCCCGAAGCAGTCGGCGGGGGTGACCACGGGAAATGTCCCTGCATAAAAGGCCACAGAGATGCCCATTTCCTCCCGCCCCAAATGGCAAATCTCCCTCAAAGCCTTTTCCTACTACCTCCAGCTAATTACAACCACCTCACTTCCTGAAGTGAATTCAGAATTGTTTATTTACGGCCCTTGGCCAGATAAAACAAGAAACATAGACTAAAATCATCTTGCAGACAAAGGTTTACAGTCCGAGTCTTAAGTCACTTAAAACCAAAACCGAGATACCTCTGCCATTTGGGCTAAGAGACTACTATGGCGACGTATTTTCATTGCTGCCGTGCGAAATTTCGCAACCTGAAAGGTGATTGAAGGATTATCCCCTTGTAAGAGCTTTTCAATCTTTTCTCTCTCCCTGTCGGGTGTCATTCTCAATAAGACGGGCTCAATAAACTTAGAATGGGGTATTGTGTAAAAATTACAGATCAGGAGAACATGATCAATAGTTTCTAACTCCCCATATTTACAGCGGCAGAATCTCTCTGCCCAGGGTGTCTTCTTAAATTTCCCCTCAAGTATAGCAGAGGGCAAGGCTGCACACCTGGCCAAGGTAAAGGCCCTTCTATATTTATTTGTCTGTAAATAGCAACACTTCCTGAAGTGTATCCTTGGAAAGTCAAGAGAGAAAGGGTCCCCGATGTCTGACAAAGGAAGCTTTTGACTCTTGAAAGCTCATATCCCAAATAATCTTGTTGGTCTCTAAGGTGCTACTGGTCTTGAATCGAGTTATTCCCTGTCAAAGTCCACTTCCTGATGTCTGTTTGTACGGACTCCCCAATGTGAAAAACGTCGGCTTCGCTGCATGCCGGCATAGAGCTTCAAATAGCCAGCTGAGAGGCTGTTTCGACATGGATTGTGCGGAACCTGCCATTTCTGTCCGAAAAGGGCAGAGCTGCAGAGAATGCAATGAAGGGCTTGTCAAGCCCAGCTCCTCCTGCGTCCTTTAAATGAAACAGCAGTGGGTTACTCGCGGAAAAGCGGTCTGACTCCCGCTAAGTTACAGCGCTGCTGGAACGGTGCCAGAAAACATGTGGCTAAAAAAATGCGACAAGACACAACACCCTGACTGGAAAAATGGTTGTGTATATTTACCCTGAGTGCTTCAGGGGCGAGAGAAGCTGTGGTGATGGAAATGGCCATCAAATTGCATCTGACATTCCCGTAGGGTTTCTCAGGCAAGAGACGAACAGGAGTGATTTGCCATTGCCTTCCCCCTGTATAATGACCCTGGACTTCCTGGGTGGTCTCCCATCCAAGTACTAACCAGGGCCGATCCTGCTTAGCTTCTCAGATCTGACAAGACCGGGCTAGCCTGGAGCATCCAAGTCAGGGCAAGAAAAGATGTGGTGCTGTCGATATTCCACTTTTGGAACAACTGTTAAAGATGCAGAAAACCTGGGCTGGGTGGCATTCAGTCATCTTCGCACTCACTGGAGAGCCTTTGCCCCTAGCCGCCTTTCCAATTATTCAAGAAACTAGGCCAACCCCAAGGGAGGGATGATCGCGGAGGGAGAGACATACCAAGCAAAGGAGACCCTGTTCAGAAGAGGATCCCCCCCCCACACTTCTCATCAGCTAATATTCAGACAGATGGCAGGACCGTGTCTTCATTAAAGCCAGCCTCTGGGTTTGCGTAAAGAGATTGTTCTCAATTAAATGAGTATTTCTATATGCCAATAAAGGCTTGTGTGTTGTGTAAAATGAGTATTTCACTCCCCAATGGAATACTGATTGGTCGTTGAAAGCTAACTTTGTTTGAATGGCCTTGGATTGCATGGAGTTTTGAGCTTCTGGAGGAGGAGGAGGAGGAGGAGGAGAAGGAGGAGAAGGAGAAGGAGAAGAAGAAGAGTTGGTTTTTATATGCCGACTTTCTCTACCACTTAAGGGAGACTCAAACCGGCTTACAATCATCTTCCCTCCCCCTCCCCACAACAGACACCCTGTGCGGTGGGAGGGGGGCTGAGAGAGCTCTGACAGAACTGTGACTGGCCCAAGATCACCCAGCTGGCTTCATGTGTAGGAGTGGGGAAACCAACCCGGTTCTCCAGATTAGCCTCCGCTGCTCATGTGTAGGAGTGGGGGGGGGGGTCAAACCTGGTTCTCCAGATTAGAGTCCACTGCTCCAAACCACAGCTCTCACCCACTACACCATGCTGGCTCTCCAAACATAGGATATCCTTTTCAGCCCGAGTTGCGAGAAAAATGCAACAACATCCCGTGAAGATGTTCATGTGCTGGAACAACAAATTGGGGCTGTGCGGGCTGTACTTGGCCAGGCATTCTCAGAGAAACCCTAGTCCCCCACTACCAGCGTCTCAGGGATTTGCCTTCGACTCCACTGGTGATTGATCAGGTCTGGGAGGAGATGACAGGCACCGGCCACGCCTGCTGCCTTCTCCCACGCCACTGGCCCCAGCCGTGGAGCCAGGGCCTCGGCTGGCTGGGCAGACATCTAGTCCCGGGCGCCGAGCAAAAGGGTCTGCTCTTGGCATGCAGGCCAAGTGCCGTCAAGTGGCAGCTGACTTATGGCAACCCTGTAGGGGTTTCAAGGCAAAAGACTAAGGCCTTTTATGCATGGCTGTTTCCCTTGCGGTTACCCCTCCAACAACTTCGGGCCTTCGTGTTGATCGTGCGTGTGCCATTTCCGACTGTCAGAAGTCGCCTCGCTCTCCCCCTGCATTTCCCTGCGATTTCAAATTCGAGATAAAACAGGTCCCTGAAAACACGGGGAAAACACGGGGAAACGCTAGGGGAGAGCGTCTTCAAGCCTTTAAAGTTGGCAGCCATCACCACATCCTGGGGCAGTTAGTTCTTTGATTTGTGTGAATAAATACTTCCTTTTATCTGGAGAGCAGGTGACATGAAAGACCTCTGCCTGAGACCCCGGAGAGCCACTGCCAGTCTGAGTAGACAGTGCTGACTTTGATAGCCCAACGGTCCAATTCAGTATAAGGCTGATTCACATGTGTCATGTCTATCACAGATCGGATTGACAGTCCTCATGGCTAGGGTTAGGGTAGTAGCTGAAGATCTCCTGCTATTACAACTGATCTCCAGATGAAAGAACCAGCGTGGTGTAGTGGTTAAGAGCGGTGGTTTGGAGCGGGTTTGATTCCCCACTCCTCCACAAGAGCGGCAGAGGCTAATCTGGTGAACTTGGTTGGTTTCCTCATTGCTACACACGAAGCCAGCTGGGTGACCTTGGGCAAGTCACACTCTCTCAGCCCCACCTACCTCACAGGGTGTCTGTTGTGGGGAGGGGAAGGGAAGGTGATTGTAAGCCGGTTTGATTCTTAAGTCGGCATATAAAAACCAACTCCTCCTCTTCTTCTTCTTCACCTGGATAAAATGGTTGCCTTGGAAGGTGGACTCTATGGCATTAGAGCCCACTGAGGACTCTCCCCTCCCCAAACCCCACCCTCTTCAGGCTCTGCCCCCAAAACCTCCAGGTATTTCCCAACCCAGAGCTGGCAACCCTATTCCCAGCAGTTCAGCCCTTAGTCTCCACAACTGCATGGTCTCTGCAGCCAGCCCCGTTGCTTCTGACCCACACATTCTAGCATCCAGCTTGCCTGTCACAACAAGGGCCTGGAAGTGGGAAAAACCCCTCCTGTTTTTGTGTGGGGTAAAGGCTGTACAAATGCAGCCAAGACGGCAAGGTTCGGTGCATCTGCTGATTGCAGAAGCAGCGACCGTTTGCAAGCGCCTCTTTGCCATGACAGATTTGCCTCTCCAAAAGTAGCCCCAGCAAATGCAAATGAGGGCTAATTAATGTTTTCCCGCAGTCGTGTTGGCAACGACAGCCTGGTATTCATGTCACTTCATGGCGGGTGACAGAGCTGCTAATGGGACCGGGTGCGGATGGGGTGGGGGGATGTTTCCCATGCATAGACGACCATAGAAAGGCAATAAATAAATATGTAACAACCAACAAGCAAGAGGTTCAGATCTCCCCAAAACAATTTATCTTCCTCCAAATGCCCTTTGAAATAACACAGTCTCATATGCAGGAAGGGAAGGTGCCCTCTGCATGCATTTTGGTAAGCCATTCCAACGGACCGTCCCTACTACAGAGGAAGCCCATAACCTCATTGCTACCAAGTGGAAGTCTTGAGAGGAGACCACAAGATAAAGGCTGTTTGAAGAGGGGAGCTGGTATATGGGAGTATACCAGGAGTCGTCCCCCCCCCCCATATTCAGCACTACAACATGTTACCCAGGGAAGTGGTTTTCAAAACCTGGAATTCCTCAGAATCTTATCAAGGTTTCCTCAATGAGAAGATCAAGGGTGGTGGACCTCCCAACCAATCTTCCCTCACAGAGAGGAAGGCAATCGCAGAAGAAGAGCACGCCTATTATATTAGGTGGTTTGGAACGCAGGCAGGATAACGCTGCCGCAGTCGTCTTGTTTGTGGGCTTCCTAGAGGCACCTGGTTGGCTGCTGTGTGAACAGACCACAGGACTTGATGGGCCTTGGTCTGATCCAGCATGGCCTTTCTTAGGTTTTTATGTTCTTAATGTTTACTGTGTACATATGTCTGTGCTGTCAAGTCACCACCAACTTATGGTGACCCCCCCACACACACACAAAGGGCTTTCAAGGCACTTGAGAAGCAGATGGTTTGCCATTGCCTTCCTCTGCAGAGTCTTCCTTGGTGGCCTCCCATCCAAGTACCAACCCTGCTTAGCTTCCGAGAACTGACAAGGTTGGGCTGCACCAGGTTACCTTCCCTCCCCATTTACTGTGTAGATACCGTCTTTTGTCTGATGAGCCAAGCCACACCTTACGTTCCAAAGCACCTCCAATAGCTCTGTCACCATAGTGCAATGGTGATTAGAATAATAGAATCATATTAGATTTTCAGATTAGAATAATGGAATCATAGAATTCTATGTATCATAGATTCTATTAATCATAGAATCATAGAGTTGGAAGGGACCACCAGGGTCATCTAGTCCAACCCCCTGCACAACGCAGGAAATTCACAACTACCTCCCCCCCACACCTCTAGTAACCCCTACTCCATGCTTAGAAGATGGCCAAGATGCCCTCCCTCTCATCATCTGCTTAAGGTGATAGAATCAGCATTGCTGACAGATGGCCATCTAGACTCTGCTTACAAACCTCCAGGGAAGGAGAGTTTACCACATCCCGAGGAAGCCTGTTCCACTGAGGAACCACTCTAACTGTTAGAAAATTCTTCCTAATGTCTATGGAAACTCTTTGGATTTAATTTCAACCCGTTGGTTCTAGTCTGACCTTCTGGGGCAACAGAAAACAACTCGGCACCCTCCTCTACATAACAGCCCTTCAAGTACTTGAAGATGGTTATCATATCCCATCTCAGTCTTCTCCTCTTCAGGCTAAACGTACCCAGCTCCTTCAACCTTTCCTCATAGGACTTGGTCTCCAGACCCCTCACCATCTTTGTTAAATGGTCCTTCTTCATAGCCGATGCAAAAAAACAAAACAAAAAATCTGTGCACTTGAGTGGGGAGGGATGCAGGACACCGAATGAGAGCTTTTTCTGCAGAAGGGGAGAAGAATCCTCTCTCTGCTTTCCCGGACTAATGTGAATGGAACATTAGTCATGGTGGACGAATTATCAACCCATCGCCGAAACGAGGTTATGAGGGAAGAGAGTGCATTTACAGGAGGAAGCCGCCGCGGTTATAATGTTGTTATGGAGCACAGTTACATTTTTAAAAGCTTTTTTTTTTTTTAAAGTAGGACTTTTTAAGCTCTTTCCTCTTGATGGGAACTCTTTTGGGCATGAAGTCAAAGGCAGGAATTACCTCTTTGACTGAACTGTTGCGCTGGTGAACAGGATTCAAAAACCGCAATATCCTCTGCAGGTTGATGTCGGTTGTTGATCAAAAGCTCAGGCAGTTCCATGAGAATAAGAAAAAGAAGGAGGTTCGTGATACAAAGGATCACTGCAGAGAGCCAGTGTGGTGTAGTGGTTAAGAGCGGTGGTTTGGAGCGGTGGACTCTGATCTGGAGAACTGGGTTTGATTCCCCACTCCTCCAGATGAGTGGCGGAGGCTAATCTGGGGAACTGGATTTATTTCCCCATTCCTACACATCAAGTCAGCTGGGTGACTTTGGGCTAGTCACAGCTCTGTTAGAGCTCTCTCAGCTTCACCCACCTCACAGGGTGTCTGTTGTGGGGAGGGGAAGGGAAGGTGATTGTTAGCCGGTTTGACTCTCCCTTAAGTGGTAGAGAAAGTCGGCATATAAAAACCAACTCTTCTTCTTCATCTTCTTCTTTTTAAAGAAATAAAACCCAGGAGTTGGATCCACTGTGGCATTTCCATGGCCGTAAGGACTTCCCCCTATGGAGCATGACTTTTGCGGTTTGCCCTTCCCGCAGCAGCCTGAAAAGCCCCCCAAACTTCTGTTCTCGAAGGTCCCCTCTCCCACAGGAACAGGACTTTAAGGGGCTCTGGGGGATGCCGCGTGGCAGAGAAGCTGACAAAGTCACATCCTGCAGGTGGGAAGTCCTTGCACCTGCAGAAATAGTGACCTAGATCCAGCCCAAGAATTTGTACCAGCATCCTGTGCATAGTTCTGGTAACCCAGACAAATCAGTGGGTTAGAGATCAAATCAAGCCTGAATTGACCCTAGAAGCTAAAATGACTAAACTGAGGCTATTGTACTTTGGTCACATTATGAGAAGACAAGAGGCACTGGAAAAGACAATCATGCTAGGAAAAGAGGAAGACCCAACAAGAGATGGATTGACTCTATAAAGGAAGCCATGGCCCTCAGTTTGCAAGATCTGAGCGAGGCTGTTAAGGATAGGACATTTTGGAGGACATTGATTCATAGAGTCACCATGAGTCAGAAGCGACTTGACAACACTTAACACACACACACACACACAGAGAGAGAGAGAGAGAGAGAGAGAGAGAGAGAGGGAGAGGGAGAGAGAGAGAGAGAGAGTCTTAAAATGGATAGTATAGAGCTGTTTTATTTGTTCTTGCTCTCTGTGCATCATTAGTCTCTTTGAGTCCCCATTGGGGACAAAAGTGGAACATAAATATGCCACATAAATAAGATACAAATGAATGATGCACCCATCATTCTTTCTATGCCATTTCTGATGTTCAGCCCCAGCGTGGTGTAGTGCTTAAGAGCGATGGTTTGGAGCGGTGGACTCTGATCTGGAGAACCGGGTTTGATTCTCCACTCCTCCACAGGAGCAGCGGAGGCTAATCTGGTGAACCGGATTGGTTTCCCCCCTTCTACACACGAAGCCAGCTGGGTGACCTTGGGCTAGTCACACTCTCTCAGCCCCACCTGCCTCACAGGGTGTCTGTTGTGGGGAGGGGAAGGGAAGGTGATTGTAAGCTCGTTTGACTCTCCCTTAAGTGGTAGAGAAAGTCGGCATATAAAAACCAACTCCTCTTCTTCCCACTGACGTTCAGACCAAGACTACCCAGGGACTTGAACATGGGTCTCTCTCACATCGGAACCCCGCGCCCTGTGCATGACATTGATCATTGGAGGCATGTTGCCCAAAGCAAGGAGGTGCATTAAAATCTGGCAAAAGCCTGTCGCAAAAATGATCTTGCACCCCCTACCGAAACAAACCCTCGAATGCCAGTGGAATTCCAGCTGTGCCAAGTATAACGGGGATCCCCGCTGAGCCACACCAGACCAGCTGCTCCTTTGGATCACTGGCAGACTTGGAAAGACAGAGATCCTGTTCTGCCTCTGAGAGGGGCTTCTTCGCATACCAAGCACATAGATTGTACGCACTCTGGGAAAGGAAAGAAATAAAGATGATTTGTGAAGGCCTCCAGGCATGATGACAGGCCTTGAGAAATGCACGGTCTCCCTGCAATGTGCTATCTGATAAAGATGCATGGTGATTCTCTGGATGGAAATGAGACCAGAAGGCCTTTGCTCCACCTGCAATTGCAGGAGGAGGAGGAGGTTTTTATATGCCGATTTTCTCTACCACTTAAGGAAGAATCAAACCGGCTTACAATCACCTTCCCTTCCCCTCCCCACAACAGACACCCTGTGAGGTAGGCGGGGCTGAGAGAGCTCTAAGAGAGCTGTGACTAGCCCAAGGTCACCCAGGTGGCTATATGTGTAGGAGTGGGAAAACCAACCCTGTTCACCAGATTAGCATCTGCCACTCAAGTGGAGGAGTGGGGAATCAAACCCGGTTCTCCAGATCAGAGTCCACCACTCCAAACCACCTCTCTTAACCACTACACCATGCTGGCTCTCTAGAACAAGAAACCGACATACTGTGTGCAGTTAAAAGTGACTGATGAATCCAAGTATCCTTTGAGTAACAGTAGACCAGGGAATGACAGAGCCAGTGTGGTGTAGTGGTTAAGAGCAATGGACTCTACTCTAGAGAACAGGGTTCGATTTCACATTCCTCCACATGAAGCCTGCTGGGTGACCTTGGGCCAGTCACAGTTCTCTCAGAACTCTCTCAGCCCACATGGAGGCAAGCAATAGCAAACCACCTTTGAACGTTTCTTGTCTTGAAAACCCTATGGGGTCGCCATAAGTCAGCTGTTTTGACTTGACAGCACGCACACACACACACACAGAGAGAGAGAGAGACTAAGGAATGATTTGGGGAACACCAAAGTGAGGTATGGAAACCTAGAAGAGGATCCTATCTAGCACGAGGGAAACCGCATGTGTGGAAATGAATTTTCCCAGCTTCTCCCTCCCTTTGCGGCCAAATATGTCCCCTGAAACATAATTCCAGGGCCAGTTAACACCTAGCAACAGTATGTATGTGGAGAGGGAGTCAAGTGGGAGAGAGAATCAGCAAAACTTCTTTTTCTTTTCCACTGGAGTGGAAAAGTGTTTTCTTCCTGCAGAAAATATTATCAGGAACCCCCTAGAGTTTATTACATTGTAAGAAGAGCCCTGTGGCGCAGAGTGGTAAGCTGCAGTGCTGCAATCACAACCTGAGTTCAATCCCAAGGGAAGTCAGTTTCAGGTAGCCGGCTCAAGGCTGACTCAGCCTTCCATCCTTCCGAGGTCAGTAAAATGAGGACCCAGCTTGCTGGGGGTAAAGTGTCAATGACAGGGGAAGGCACTGGCAAACCACCCCATAAACAAAGTCTGTTTAGTAAACTTGAGGATGTGACGTCACCCCATGGGTCAGGAATGACCCGGTGCTTGCACGGGGGACCTTTACCTAAGAAGAGCACCACAAACAGAAGTATAAACTGCTTATTTACAACACAAAGATATTGGAACTACCTGCAAGATCCATGGCAAAACTTGGAAAGCACAAAGAAAGAATAAATCTTTATACCGTACAGCCCATTCCTGAGAAATGGGATGGAAGTGCATAGGAGGCGGTGTGACTCCGCCGCCAGCGTAAATGCTCTTTTATTCTGTGATAAGAGGCACGTATGCTGGTGGTGCTGTGGGGGCAGTTCCATTGGCGCCTGAACACAGCAGAGGGAGGGGAGAGAAATCCAAACCTTGGTTTTAAAAAGCCTTTCTTCTGCTCAGAAAGAGCTCCAAGGAAGCAGGAAGTATTTGAAACCCTGCCTCTGGACATGCTGCTTTGAAATTGGCTGTGAGCGAAACCAAGCTTGCGTGTCCCGCACTTTGCCTTATGCATGGGGATTTCACCTGGGCTGAGCTCAGGGGAGAGGGAAGAATTGGGTTAACAGAGGGACGGGAAGTCCCAGGATTTGTGAAGGCTGGCAGCAAGGTCATCTCTAATGGATGGAAAACTCATGCATAACTCCAAGGAACACCTGAGACAGACCAGGGTGTGTGTGAATGTGAATGAAAGTACCTATGCATAAATTACGTTACTGAGCTTTTCAGGACCCATTTCTAAAGGAAACTCCGAACAACTGCCAGCCTTCCCAACATAAAATGTGGGAATCTCACATCAGTTCACACTGAGCAAGTTTACATTTTATTTTCCACATTCAGTATTTATTGTGTGTGTGTGTGTGTGCCCTCAAGCCACAGCTGACTTACGGCGACTCCGGAGGGTTTTCAAGGCAAAAGTCTAACAGAGGTGGTTTGCCATTACGACCCTGCATAGCGACCCTGGTCTTCCTTGGTGGTCTCCCATCCAAATACTAACTAGGGCCGACCTTGCTTAGCCTCCAAGATCTGACGAGACTGGGCTCGCCTGGGCTATTCAGGGCAGGGCTCAGTCTTTATTAACAGGGACCATTCCTGAGTGACAGGCTGTATTTCATTGCCATTTTGTGCGTTCTGCAGAGGAAGACCCAATCTGCCATCCATCCTTCCAAACCCTCTTCTTCCCCCCAGCTCCCCTCTCCTCCTCCCAGTAACCCACCTGTGAGAGAGGTGTAACCCAGTTCAGGGTCCTGAATCACAGTCTGGGAACCCTGCTTTCTCCGCTTCACATCATGTTCTAACAGATAGAGCAGTTCCTCAGTGGAACAGGCTTCCTCGGGAGGTGGAAGTAGGGGTCACTGGGTGTGTGTGGGGGAGGTAGTTGTGAATTTCCTGCATTGTGCAGGGGGTTGGACTAGATGACCTAGATCAAATCAAGCCTGAACTGACCGTAGAAGCTAAAATGACTAAACTGAGTCTATTGTATTTTGGTCACATTATGAGAAGACAAGAGTCACTGGAGAAGACAGTCATGCTAGGGAAAATTGAGGGCAGCAGGAAAAGAGGAAGACCCAACAAGAGATGGATGGACTCAATAAAGGAAGCCACGGCCCTCACTTTGCAAGACCTAAGCAAGGCTGTTAAGGATAGGACGTTTTGGAGGACGTTGATTCATAGGGTCGCCAGAAGTGAGAGCCATGGCTTCCTTTATAGAGTCGATCCATCTTGTACTGTGTCTTCTGCTTTTCTTGCTGCCTTCAACTTTTCTTAGCATGATTGCCTTTTCCAGTGACACTTGTCTTTTCAAAACGTGACCAAAGTACAACAGTCTCAGTTTAGTCATTATAACTTCTAGGGAGGGTTCAAGCTTGATTGGTCTAGAACCCACTTATTTGTCTTTCTGGCGGTCCATGTTATTCGTAAAACTCTCCGCTAACACCCCATTTCAAAGGAATCCACTTTCTTCCTGTCAGCTTTCTTCACTGTCCAGCTTTCACACCCATACATAGTAATAGGGAATACTATGGCATGAATTGACTCTATAAAGGAAGCCACGGCTCTCAGTTTGCAAGATCTGAGCAAGGCTGTCAAAGATAGGACATTTTGGAGGACTCTGATTCATAGGGTCGCCATGAGTCAGAAACAACTTGACAGCACTTAACGTACACACATTAAGTGCCCAGCGAAAACTTTATTGTATATTCAAAGGCAGCACTTCTGGTATTGGAAAGGCTAGGGGAGAGGGGGCATGTGTGTCTTCAGCGGCTTTTGCCTGTGTTCGTAGCCCAGCACAGAAAATCCTCACCATAGCAACCACCTATATTGTTAGAATTTTGCCATTTATTCAAAACAAAACCAAAAAAATCCCACTACACCCCAAACTCGACTGCTTGTTTACCTCGAGCAGATGAAATAACAAGCCAAAACTGCGAGTAGATTGCTATGAAATGAAGATTGACAGGTTGAGTCTGATACCTCTGAACATAAGGCGCTCCAATTACTGTCTTTTGCGGAAGGCAAATGCCAAAAACCAAAATGAGACAGAGCATTTTGGAAGAGACGCTCATACGCCTTTTTTCCATGGGTTGTTTCTTTCGCTGACTTCTTTGGGGCTTTTCTTTTCCGACCTTCAGAAGTCACTTCACTCTCCCCCTCCCCACGTTTTCCCTGCATTTTCCAGCATGGTGTAGTGGTTAAGAGCGGTGGTTAGGAGTGGTAGACTCTAATCTGGAGAACCGGGTTTGATTCCCCGCTCCTCCACATGAGCGGCAGATGCTAATCTGGTGAACCGGCTTGGTTTCCCCACTCCTCCACATGAAGCCATCTGGGTGACCTTGGGCTAGGCACAGCTCTCTTAGAGCTCTCTCAGCCCCACCTACCTTAAAAGATATCTGTGGTGGGGAGAGGAAGGGAAGATGATTATAAGCCGGTTTGATTCTTCCTTAAGTGGTAGAGAAAGTCGGCATATAAAAACCAACTCTTCTTCTTCTTCTGTTTCTGACAGTATCCATAAAATGCGGGGAAATCACAGGGAGAGAGCAAAGTGACTTCTAAAGGTCGGGAAAGACGTGCATAATGAAAATGAAGCCCTGAAGTAGTCAGGTGGGGTGATCGCCACAGAAACATAAGAACATAAGAAAAACCCTGCTGGATCAGACCAAAGCCCATGAAGTCCAGCAGTCTGTTCACACAGTGGCCAACCAGGGGCCTCTAGGAAGCCCACAAACAAGACGACTGCAGCAGCAGCGTCCTGCCTGTGTTTCACAGCACCTAATATGTTCGGCATGCTCCTCTGATCCTGGAGAGATCAATTAAAGATCACAATCAAAGAGGTGTGTTAATAACAAATTAATGCAAATACATATGAAAAAAAAGAGAGGCTGAGATTGTATGAACAAGTTCCATGTACGACAGATAGTCTCTGTTGCAGACTGCACTTCCTCTTGTGTTCATGCTTCCGTTTGTGCAAGACCAATGGTTTTCAACGGGCCCTTGCACAACTGGAAATGCTACAGCCGGGGTGTCGAACTCAATTGTTACGAGGGCCGGATATGACATAAATGTCTCTTGGTCGGGCTGGGCCATGCCTTGCCAGCCCAGATTGAGAGTGGGGTAGCTGCCTCGGCTGGCTATCCGTGCTGCTGTGGTATACACTGGGCAGGGAACAGTGAGCGCAAAACACGGAGGAGAACGAGCACATGGCATATGACTGTGACGGGCTTCACAGGTGAGATTTGGGGCGCCCACCTTGTTCCATTGCATGGAAATCAGCCCTGAGAAGAGAAAGAAATGTCCCCCTCCGTCCTGCTATAACAGAAATTTCCATGCTGCTGCAAGATCATTTTTCTTCTCCGCACGTCAAGACTTCGGAGGACATGCCACACATTTTGTTGTTGTTGTTGAGAGCCTCTAAAAAGATCCGAGAGCCTTACGTCGCATGAAACTCTTTGGAAACATCCATGAACAGGGACCAACAGATGCTCGCCACTGAGAGCAAAGCGCTGCTACAGATGGGACGGGAGCCGAGATCCAGGCGCAAGCGACAGAAACCCTCGTGCCTTGTGGAAAGGAACCCGAAATGAATCGCTGAACGGGTTCCCTCTGCTGCAACTTCCATCTTGGGCCATGGCCAGAGATTTATAAAGCTTTCCCCCCCCCCCCCCTTGACTATTTGGTGGTTGGCAGGTGGAGCAATCTGTTTCTTTCTAAGCGACCGCCTGCTTTTTATCCAGGGTGCTGCACCACTAATGTTTCTCTAACTTCATGCTGACATTCTCCCAGCAATCTGGACTTGTGTAAACACCTTCGTGAGATTGTTATCCATCTTTAAGGAGAAACTGTCGGACTTGATGGGGCCGAGGGTTAGGTGGTGCTGCAGCAATGTGTGGGGCAGTCCCTGGGACCTTGACTTCCCAAGTTAAATCTAGGGGGGAGGAAGAAGAGGTTTTTATACCCCGCTTTTCTCTACTTTAAGAAGTCTCAAAGCTGCTTACAATCTCCTGCCCTTCCCCTCCCCACAACAGGCACCTTGTGAGGTAGGTGGGACTGAGAGAGTTGGGAGAGAGCTGTGACTAGCCCAAGGTCACCCAGCTGTTTTACTGTGGAGGAGTGGGGAATCCAATCTGGTTCTCCAAGATTAAAGTCCGATGCTCTTAACCACTACACCATGCTGGCTGGGAATTTGATGGTGCTGATGGAGGAGGAGGAGGAGAAGAAGAAGAGTTGGTTTTTATATGCCGACTTTCTCTACCGCTTAAGGAAGAATCAAACTGACTTACAATCACCTTCCCCTCCCCACAACAGACACCCTGTGAGGTAGGTGGGGCTGAGAGAGCTCTAAGAGAGCTGTGACTAGCCCAAGGTCACCCAGCTGGCTTCATGTGGAGGAGCGGGGAAAACAAATCCAGTTCACCGGATTAACCTTCACCGCTCATGTGGAGGAGTGGGGAATCAAGCCCAGTTCTCCAGATCAGAGTTCACCTCTCCAAACCACCGCTCTTAACCACTGCACCTTGCTGGCTCTCTATATGTAGGATTGAAGCGTTCTTTGTCGTTCCAAGTGGGTAGTGTGCTGTTCAAACCTGGACCTGCCCCAGTCCCATAAACAGCAGGGTGTGTGGACAGAGGTCTGATTTAAAGAGAAAAGGGGTGCTTGGTCGAGCGGAATGCCCTCCCTACAACTTACTTCTCCAGGGTCCATCGCACTTTTCTGGCTTTGGAGCGGAGAAAAAGCAATCTGACTTTTAGGCTGCATGAAAGTAAACCGTGCGGGAGGGAGCGAGGGCTCATCTCTCCTCACCTGCATGTCCCTCTGGCTTGAAAAACTGGGCTCACGCCCAGGCTTTATAAGTAACTGGGGCAGGCTTAGCTCGAAACAGACAAGTTTGAGGCGGTTGGCTTGAATTTCAGGCACCGTGTTTTCAGCATTCCTCTCTGCTGGCAAAATGGCCAGCAAATGGCGTGCGCATGTGCGTTGACCCAGTTCATGTGCCTTTTTCTTTTCATGCCCTATGGTGCGCAGTTTCCTTTCTCTGAATTCTTCTCCATTGAAAGTTGATTCTCAAGGGTTGTGGGACCCACGCGGGCTAATCCAGATCGAGGGGCAAAAGAAGGGAAAAAATCTCTCTCCTGCCGCTTCCATCACTGTAGCTCTGCTGGTGGAAAAAGTCATCTTCCACTCTACATACCATTACCCATGTGGCTTTAGTCCACGTTCCTGGGTTCAGGAAAGGTTGCTGGTGAGAGGAGAACCAGGGAGAGATTCATTGCATTCGAGTCCCGTTGCACCTAGACCAACAAGATTTTCAGGGTATAAACCAGCATGGTGGAGTGGTTAAGAATTGTGGTCTCTAATCTGGAGAACCGGGTTTGATTCTCCACTCCTCCACATGAAGCCAGCTGGGTGACCTTGGGCTAGTCACACTCTCTCAGCCCCACCTACCTCACAGGGTGTCTGTTGCAGGGAGGGGAAAGAAAGGTGATTGTAAGCCGGTTTGATTCTCCTTAAAAAAGAAGAGGAAGTCGCATATAAAAAAACAACAACTCTTCTTCTTCTTCTCCTCTTCCTCCTCCTCTTTCGAAGGTCAAAACTCTCAAAAACTTATATCCCGAAATCTTGTCGATCTCTAAGGTGCTAGGGGACTCCAATCTAGCTGTTCTACAGCAGACCAACGCGGCCATCCTCTGAAACTAGAGGCAGATACATAAGCTCGCAACCGTGAATCACTCATCCAACCCATCAGGAGGGAAGCTTTTGGTCTAGCTCTAGGCCCTTTTGATGAGCTAGCTTTCTAAATGCAGAGACTTTTTTTGTAACACAGCGGAACAGCCAAACAATCAGCTACTATAGGCTTAATTGATAACTGCCTACCTATGTCCACTTAGATTCCGTATCCCAGCCTTCGCTGATCCTGCATCCTTACACCATCCAGAACTAAAACAGTTTGCAAGCTTTACGTGTCCTGTCTCTCCCTTCTTAACAGGGATGAATGGATAGTCACAATATTCTTTCATTTTGTTTCATCAGTTCCTGTTGACAGTCTTTTCTGTCTCTCTGTTTTCAGTTCTGGTATTCCCGATTTGTTTCTCTCGTGGCATTTTTGGGCCCGTTTTACACCATTTGTACTTGACAGATGCAAAAAACAGGTGGCATTTTTGATGGCGACAATTCTTCCAGATTTGTTTAGTATGGTTTTGTCCCAAGTGGGTCCAGCCCATTTCAGAAACTGGGGTTTTCAAAACAGTGTGGCCATGAGATTTGGCAGCAGCATCCTTGGAAGAGGAAAAAGAAGAGTTGGTTTTTATATGCCGACTTTCTCTACCACTTATGGAAGAATCAAACCGGCTTACAATCACCTTCCCTTCCTCTGCCCACAACAGGCACCCACAACAGGTGGGGCTGAGAGAGTTCGGAGAGAGCTGTGACTAGCCCAAGGTCACCCAGTAGGCTTCATGTGGAGTAGTGCAAAACCGACCTGGTTCACCAGATTAGAGTCTGCCGCTCATGTGGAGGAGTGGGGAATCAAACCCGGTTCTCCAGATTAGAGTCCGCCACTCCAAACCACCGCTCTTAACCACTACACCACACTGGCAGGGACATGGATGGCTACCCTTACTTCTCCTAGGACCTTTTTTCCTCTCTTCCAGATTTCTAACTTGAGTCAAGGACAACTAGCACTTTGTCTGTGGATCTGATTTGGATGCTAGGAGGAGATAAAGAGAGAAATTGTTGGTGGAGGGTGGTACATTTTCTCTCTACAGTCCAATGTACCCATTTCTCTGAACCATTCAGCTGAGACAAAAGCTGACTCCGCGAATCTGATGAAGAAGCCTGGTGCTGATTGGCTGCTCCCTTGTGATGTCACCAAGGAACCTCCCTCCTCACTTCCCAGAACAGACCTGCATTTTTTTAAAAAAAGGCAGCTGGCCAAGAAGATTAAAGGATGAACATTCATGTAGCACATCTTAAAAAAAAAAAAAAAAGTGAGCTACCTATGACCACAAAGAGGGAGGGGGCAAGAGTGTCATTTTAGCTGGTGTGATTCTCTGGTGTACATGACTGCCATTTATGGTACAAAATCCATGCAACAAATTGTGAAAGTTCCCTTTTTACAGCATGCCTCTTTCCAGCTGTAGCTTATAATCAGCATCTTGAAGACGAGCGGAGTTAGAGTTGTCAACTCCAGTTTGGGAAATTCCGGGAGATTTGAGGGTGGAGCCTAGGGTTGCCAGGTCCCTCTTTGCCACCGGCGGGAGGTTTTTGGGGCAGAGCCTGAGGAGGGCAGGGTTTGGGGAAGGACTTCAATAACATACAGCCCAATTGCCAAAGCGGCCATTTTCTCCAGGTGAACTGATCTCTATAGGCTGGAGATCAGTTGTAAAAGCGGGAGATCTCCAGCTACTGCCTGGAAGTTGGCAACAATAAGCCTGGGGAGGGAAGGGTCCTCATAGGGACATAACTCCGTAGAGTCTACCCTCCAAAGCAGCCGTTTTCTCTAGAGAAACTGATCTCTGTCATCGGGAGATCAGTTGCAATTCCAGGAAATCTCCAGGTCCCACCTAGAGGCTGGCAACCCTAAGCGGAGCGGACGTATGAAGCTGTCCTTTACCGAATCATAAACCAGACCATTGGTCCATCACAATCAGTATTATTTAGTGAGACTGGCAGCGTCTCTCCAGCATCTCAGGTAGAAGCCTTTCCCATCTTCTGCCACCTGATCGTTTTATCTGGAGATGCCAGGAATTGAACCAGCGACATTCTGCATGCCGAACAGATGCTCTACCACTGAGCTATGGGCCCCTCCTGCAGGCTTTTCACTTGTTAGAACACCATTAGGCCTTCCAGAATTGCATCCCCCTGGCCAGAAAAGGACAATGTAAAGCCAGCAAGAAAGTAAGTCAGTAAATGTGTGTGTGGGTGTGCACGTACAGGTACTCTGTATTTCTGTTTCTCTTGTGATTCCCAAAGTACCAGGAGAGGCTTGTAAAAGCTGCAGCTGTTGGAAATCCATCCTTTAATGTATCTGTCCTTGGCCGGGAATCCTACACCATTAAGTTCTGCATCAAAGGAAATTGCTTCCCATTAGAAACAAAAGGCATTCAGCACATGCTCAGAAGAACTTCACTCTTAATTCCTTCAGGGGGTGGAAGAAGAAGAAGAGTTGGTTTTTATATGCTGACTTTCTCTACCACTTAAGGGAGACTCAAACTGGCTTACAATCACCTTCCCCGCCCCACAACAGAAACCCTGTAAGGTAGGTGGGGCTGAGAGAGCTCTAAGGGAGCTGTGACTAGCCCAAGGTCATCCAGCTGGCTTCATGTGTAGGAGTGGAGAAACCAACCCGGTTCACCAGATTATCATTCGCTGCTCATGAGGAGTGGGGAATCAAACCCGGTTCTCCAGATCGGAGTCCACCGGCAGGAAAACCCTCCATTCTGGTGGGAGACAGTCACTCGGCTTATGCACAATTCTATCTAGAAATTTTTGAAAACAAAATCTGGCAACCCTATTAGGACGATGAGGCTATTCCTGCCCCAGCTTCTTTAAAACAGGGTGACTGATTCACCCCCCACACACATACTATTGTGCTCCGGGAAGGGAAGCCAGTTCTATTGTAAAGGACCCAAGGAGGCCAGCTGTTGAGGTGGGTTAAGAACAGCTGGAACATAAGGAGCATAAGTCATGTGCATGGGAAAGGTGGGCAAGTGCACAAGAAAAAAAAACCCTCCCAAAAATCAATGCAAACAGGGTCAGGCCTGTAAGGTGGCCAGGAAGGGGAGAAGCCGGCGGGTCTTTGGTGAGCGGCTCCGCCACCTGGCCTCCATCGAGCAGCTGGCGAGTGTCAGCTGACGGAGGGGGCCGCAGCTGTACCCTGGCCCCTGAATAGCCGAGGAGGGGTGTGCCGGCTGGCGGCTGAGGAGTCAGGCTGGGTTTCTGAAAAGGAGAGGGGGGGGAGGTGCTTTGTGAAAGGGGTCTCGGCCCAGCGGGGAGGCTGCAGTCCATTGACTTCTTGGTTGTTTGTTCCCTGCGAACCCCCCCCCTTGAATGGAGCTATAAATGAAAGGGTTAAGGGGAGGGGGGAAGGAGGGGTAGGTTTGCAGAGAGAGAGAGAGAGAGATCTGCATTGACACTTTAGCACGGCTGCATAGATATCCAGATAGCAAAATCCGTAGTGGCTATTCTTAACTCTGATGCCTCCAGAAGTTGGGTTGCCAGGTCCCTCTTCACCACCAGTGGGAGGTTTTTGGGACGGAGCCTGAGGAGGACGGGGTTTGGGGAGGGGAGGGACTTCAATGCCATAGAGTCCAATTGCCAAAGCGGCCATTTTCTCCAGGGGAACTGATCTCTATCTGCTGGAGATCAGTTGGAATAGCAGGAGATCTCCAGCTAGTACTTGGAGGTTGGCAACTAGGGTGGGGTAGGATTCGGTACTGCGTGTGGGGTGGGGTACTCCAGGTGGGGTAGGGTTGGGTACCCAAGGTTGGGTGGAAGAGATAAAATAACACAGTCGAGATATATATATATATAGGCACTAAATCAGAATTAAAAACATTAAAAATAATAAAACAGCACAATGGCATCTCATAAAGGTGACAGACTTGAATCACATGCCATAAATGTTTCGGCCCACAGGCCTTCCTCAGTGGTCA
Organism: Euleptes europaea; assembly: GCF_029931775.1. Taxonomy (NCBI): domain Eukaryota; kingdom Metazoa; phylum Chordata; class Lepidosauria; order Squamata; family Sphaerodactylidae; genus Euleptes; species Euleptes europaea. The sequence goes on from NC_079317.1 coordinate 13,182,014, forward strand.
AATAAAACCAATATAATGCACACACAAATATTTACAAATATATCAACGTATATGGACAATGATATACTAGCCTAGGCATAAGAACATAAGAAAAGCCATGCTGGATCAGACCAAGGTCCATCAAGTCCAGCAGTCTGTTCACACAGTGGCCAACCAGGGGCCTCTAGGAAGCCCACAAACAAGACAACAGCAGCAGCAGCACCATCCTGTCTGTGTTTCATAGCACCTAATACAATAGGCATGCTCCTCTGATCCTGGAGAGAATAGCTATGCATCATGACTAGTATCCCTTTTTACTAGTAGCCATGAATAGCCCTCTCCTCCATGAACATGTCCACTCCCCTCTTAAAGCCTTCCAAGTTGGCAGCCATCACCACATCCTGGGGCAGGGAGTTCCACAATTTAACTATGCATTGTAGGCATGCACGTAGGGTGTATAATACATTTCAAATTATAAAGCCCTCTAGTTGGAGTGCCTGTATTTGTTCTACACCAGGCTGTATTGGTCTCCCATTCAGAATGTCTATGCAAGTATCAACCTGGTCAAACAGGTGGGGTAGGGTTGCCAAACGCCAGGTAGCAGCTGGAGATCTCCTGGGATTACAGCTGATCTTCAGGTGTGAGAGGTCAGTTCACTTGGAGAAAATGGCCACTTTGGAAGGTGGATTCTATGGCATTATACCCCATGGACATCCCTCCCTTCCCCAAACCTCACCTTCCTCAGGCTCCACCCCCAAAATCTCCAGATATATTGGGAAATACCTGGCGATTTTGGGGGTGGAGCCTGAGGAGGGTGGGTTTTGGAGAGGGAAGGGACTTCAATGGGGTATAAGAGACCACCTTCCAAAGCAGACATTTTCTCCAGGGGAACTGATCTCTGTCGCCTGGCGATCACTTGCAATCCCAGGTGATCTCCAGCCACCACCTGGAGGGTGGCAACCCTAGGTCAGTCACACACTCTCAGCCCAACCTAACTCACAGGGTCGTTGTGAAGATAAGACAGAGGAGAGAGAATGATGCAAGCCGCTTTGCGTCCCCATTGGGGGAGGAAGGTGGGACATAAACAAACAAATAAAATATATGGAAAAGAGTGTGTAAATTAATGGGGGGGGATTCGTGATGAGGACTGAGTATGCTTCTGGTGGCACAGGATGCTGACAGCAACTGAGGGCCAGTTAAGGAGGGGGAGGGATGGGCAAATTGTCTGCTCAAGCAACCCCCAAGAGTGCATGTGTGTGTGAATAGTCACCTAGAGTCCTGTGTTCAGTTTTGGGCACCGCAATTTAAGAAGGAGGCAGACAAGCTGGAACATGTCCAGAGGAGGGCAACAAAGACGGTGAGGGGTCTGGAGACCAAGTCCTATGAGGAAAGGTTGAAGGAGCTGGGTATGTTTAGCCTGAAGAGGAGAAGACTGAGAGGGGATATGATAACCCTCTTCAAGTACTTGAAGGGCTGTCATAGAGAGGATGGGGCCGAGTTGTTTTCTGTTGACCCAGAACCAATAGGTTGAAATTAGATCCAAAGAGTTTCCATCTAAACATTAGGAAGAACTTTCTAACAGTTAGAGCGGTTCTTCAGTGGAACAGGCTTCCTCGGGAGGTGGTAAGCTCTCCTTCCCTGGAGGTTTTTAAGAAGAGGTTAGATGGCCATCTGTCAGCAATGCTGATTCCATGACCTTAGGCAGATGATGAGAGGGAGGGCATCTTGGCCATCTTCTGGGCACGGCGTAAGGGTCACTGAGAGCTGGGGGGAAGGTCATTGTGAATTTCCTGCATTGTGCAGGGGGTTGGACTAGAGGACCCTGGTGGTCCCTTCCATCTTTATGATTCTATGAATTTCCAATTTATTCTCTGATCCCCAATAGCTCACAGGTTCGTTCCCCCCCTCCCCCGACTTATAATAATAATAATAATAGTATTGTTTGAGCCTAGGAGGTTTCTGTGTTAGCGCAGCAGCTTGACTTATTGCTGCTGATAATTTCTATAGCACCTTGAGCAGGCTGTACAATCTGCAACTCTTATTTTATTCCCCCTGGCAACGTGAGAAGCGGGCCATTTATTACACCCTGTTAACAATCAGGAAGCTGCCAGCTGGAGAGAACTGATTTGCCCAGGAACGCACAGTGAATCTGGGATTTAAACCCTGGCTAGCACAGCCTGAAGACACACAGACCCCCCCCTCTCCCAAATCTAGTATTGATAAGTTTCACAGTAGAGGATATGATTTATAGGCAGGCTTGAGCCCCCACCGGTGGGTTTTTTTTTTTTACATCACACACCTGAGCTCTGGAAACTGAACTAGTTTTCACGGGTGAGGCTTAAAGGGTTTCTAACTTCAGCTGGTTTGTGGTGTGAGCACAAAAAAGTTCCTAGGCTAGAATGCTCATCTGCACAATGAATTGCCCTTCTTCTATGTTCTCTTCTACGTTAATGATGCTAACTCAGAAACATAAACAGGAGGCAAGGCGCTCAAAGTGCTAAGAGGTAAAAAGTGGCCCACAGATTGGAGTCTGAGAAATAGGATCCTATGTGAAAGACAGCAGCATGCCTGTTGTGTATGTACAAATATACTGTATGGGGTCAAGGGAAACAATTCCTACTGATTGGGTTAAAGGGAAACCATTCTCAGGCTCCTGAACTGCATGTTTCTATTAGCTACCGGGGTTATCCTCCCCAATTACGGACTTGGGGGGGAGTAGCCGCAGGCGGCCAAGGGGGCATAAAAGCAGGGGTCCGATCACAGTAGTTAGTTCTGTTCTGCCTGTTCTTAATAAAGCATTGCTGTTGGAATGCCATCTCTGTTCTTCGTGTATCGCCCACGCTACATAACAATGCCCCCCCCCCAAGATTGCTCCTGATCATATATGCCAGTGTGGCATAGTGGTTAGAGTGTTGGACTAGGATCTGGGGGACCCAGGTTCGAATCTCCACTCTGACAAGGGTGAACTTGGGCCCGTGGTTAAGGTCGCCAGGTCCCTCTGTGCCACCGGAGGGTGGTTTTCGGGGCAGATCCTGAGGAAGGCGGGGTTTGGGAAGGGGAGGGACTTCAATGCCACAGAGTCCAATGGCCAAAGCAGCAAAGGAGGCAGGGCCAGAATGTGCAGGGGGGGCAGGTTCTTAGCCAGTGTGTCCTCATTTCACCCCTGTGGGCGGAGGTAGCAGGAGCCACTGGGTCACAGGGTATGTGTATCTCTTTTTTCTCTGCAACACGAACCAAGAGCTTGGCGTGGGGAGAAGGGAAAACAGGCTTCTAATCGCCCACCTAAATTTGCCACATCTCAGGTTTCCAGGCTAGAAGATTCAAAGAACCCGACTTCTCGTTTATCAGCTGGAAGTTGGCTCTGGATTCTCCCCCCGCCCCCAAACCCGCCCCCTTTGCTGGGTACACAGCAGAGTTTCCCCAGCAGGAGACCAGAAGCTGATTCCCATGCCTCCCTCATCAGCTGGGAGTCGGCTTCTGATGGCTGCAAGCAGTCTGTTCCTCTGAATGCACAGGTACCGGTTTCTAAACAGTCTGCTGGTTAACTGGCTGCCTGATCGCGACTGATGAATGGAAACTGAGCCTAACCACCAGGTGTTCGAGCATCCCTAGTCATATCCAAACCTCCCAAGTCCTGCTGGGATTTAAACCCTAGAGTCTCAGGCTGAGGTCTTTCACATTACTTATTGCCTGATCCTGAGCCAGCATAATGTAGGAAAGCCAGTGTGGTGTAGCAGTTAAGAGCGGTGGACTGTGATCTGGAGAACCGGGTTTGATTCCCCGCTCCTCCACATGAGTGGCGGAGGCTAATCTGGTGAACTGTGTTTCCCCACTCCTACACATGAAGCCAGCTGGGTGACCTTGGGTTGGTCACAGTTGTCTCTGAACTCTCTCAGCCTCACCTACCTCGCAGGGTGTCTGTTGTAGGGTGAGGGAAGGGAAGGTGATTGTAAGCCGGTTTGATTCTTCCTTAAGTGGTAAAGAAAGTCGGCATATAAAAACCAACTCTTCTTCTTTTAACTAGAGATGCTGGGAACTGAACTTGGCACCTTCTGCATGCAAAGCAAATGCCCTACCACTGAGCCACAGCCCGCCCCATTACTAGATTTGCACTGAACAAAGGACTTTTCTCATGCCGCTACAGGACAGGCTGGGCTGTGTGCCAAGTGGAGTCTCCAAATGTTGCTAGATCTACATCACTTCATAACCCTCCTATATCTTTGGCTCCTCAGGAGCAGCAAATCAATAGCTCTTCTTCTGCTCCTCATTTAAGTGTTCTGATACAGGAGGATGTGGCGATGGCTGCCAACTTGGAAGGCTTTAAGAGGGGAGTGGACATGTTCATGGAGGAGAAGGGGATTCATGGCTACTAGTAAAAATGGATACTTGTCATACCTATTCTCTCCAGGATCGGAGGAGCACGCCGAATATATTGTGTGTGCAAAGTGCTGTCAAGTCGCGACCCCTTTTGGGGTTTTCATGGCAAGAGACTAACAGAGGTTGTTTGCCAGCGCCTTCCTCTGCACAGCAACCCTGGTATTCCTTGGTGGTCTCCCATCCAAATACTAACCAGGGCTGACACCGAATATATAAGGTGCTGTGAAACACAGGCAGGTTGGTGCTGTTGCAGCTGTCTTGTTTGTGGGCTTCCTGGAGGCACCCGGTTGGCCACTATGTGAACAGACTGCTGGACTTGGTGGGCCTTGATCTGATCCAGCAGGGCTTTTCTTATGTTCTTATGTTAAAAGCTGTGCTGGATACATGCCCCATCTGGCCCCACCTACTTTCTAAAAACACTTGGTAGGTGCCCTTAAAGTTGTTAGTGGGTGCCATGGTGCCTGGGGCACCATATTGGGTACCCCTGATTTGCACCATTGCCCGTCTTTTTGAGCATGACACATAATTTCTCAGGGATGTCTTCTGGAGTTGGGGGCTCTATCACTACCAGATGTTGCCCCTTAAGACAGCTGAAGTTGTAACCTTTTGCAGGCTTTCTTAGAAATAAGCCTGTACAGAAATTTCTTAGAAATAAGCCATAGTCATCTGGGAAATTATACTTTGGATACATGACCAAAACAGAGACATGAACCAGAATACCTAACACCGAGTTTAGAACCAAACTGTATTTTGCAAATCTGAGCATATGAAGATAATTCACAGTGGGTAGCCGTGCTAATCTGTTTGCAGTAGTCAAAAAGGGCAAAAGTCCAGTAGCACCTTAAAAACTAACAAAAATATTTTCTGGTAGGGTATGAGCTTTCGTGAGCCACAGCTCACTTCTTCAGAACATATGAGCATATTGTTGTCAAGAGTCTTTAAGCCATCCCATGGGTCTTTGCTGTTAACTGTCTAGTAAGTAAAGGTAAAGGTCCCCTGTGCAAGCATGGGGTCATGCCTGACCCATGGGGTGACATCACATCCCGACATTTACTAGGCAGACTTTGTTTACGAGGTGGTTTGCCAGTGCCTTCCCCAGTTATCTTCCCTTTACCCCCAGCAAGCTGGGTACAAAAGGAAAAATCCTGATTTTCACTTGAGTTCAGTTCTATTTAATGAGGCTGAGACCTTTTCTACAAATAAATACACACTTCAGCTGGAAGCAGATTCACAGGTGGGGCACTTGGAGGTTTTCTGCAGATCCAATTTCCTCCCAGGGTTCTTAGTTAGCAAAACCCAGCTTTCAAAGCCACAAACCTGATTGATGCACACTTATTTGGGAGTCAGCCTTCTCAAATACAGCCATGCTCTCCACTCCCACCCCCAGACGTTACATTCAAAGAGGTCAGCTGTGCGCAGGCTTGCCAACAGGCCTGGAGAAAAAAAGCCACCTGCCCCCTTCCTTTAATTAGATGCTCCATCACTTCTATTAAAGGAGCAGGACATTTTTCTCCAGCTTAGGAAGACAGACTCTAGGGCAGGGGTGTCAAGCATAAGGCCCGGGGGCCGGATCTGGCCCCTTGAGAGCTCTTACCCGGCTGGAGCTAGCACAGGTAGCCACCCTCCCCCCTCAATCTGGGCTGGCGAGGCATGGCCTGACCAAGTGACATTGATGTCATATCCGGCCCTCGTAACAATTGAGTTCGACTCCCCTGCTCTAGGGCATCACTTTCCTGCTGAGCTCCCTCCCATTTTGAAAACTCTGTTCACCCTAGCCACCTCTCCCTAAATTTCCAGAAATTTCCCATGTCTTTCATGCCTCTGTTTTTCCCATCGTTGAAGGACCTGGCTGGCCACTGTGTGAACAGTCTGCTGGACTTGATTGATCTTGGTCTGATCCAGCATGGCCTTATGTTTTTACGGATCGCTCCTTCCCCCCAAATCTCCAGGAATTTCCCAACCCAGAGCTGGCAACTTTGTGTGTGTGTGTTAAGTGCCGTCAAGTCGCTTCCGACTCATGCCAACCCTATGAATCAGTGTCCTGCAAAACGTCCTGTCTTTAACAGCCTTGCTCAGGTCTTGCAAATTGAGGGCCTTGGCAACTTTAACCCATGTCTTTCATACTTCTGTTTTCCCCATCGGTGAAGGATCGCTCCTCCCCACCAAAGTCTCCAGGAACTTCCCAAGCTGCAGTTAGCAACCTAAAGCAAACCTTCTTAAACAGTGGGTCGTGACGCCATATGGGGTCGCGTGCCAAAAAAATTTGGGGCCACGAAAAATTCAGCAACAGTAAGCGGCAAAATTATACATGCACCAAAGAATTGTTTTTAAAAAAATTCCTTTATGATGTAGTATCAGTAAATGTTTGGTTTGTGTACCTATTTTATATACCTATATACCCCGGGGTCGTGTAAAAATTTATCCCGCGAAAAGGGGTCGCAAGTGGGAGAAGTTTAAGAAGCCCTGACTCCTGATGCACGAAAAGCACCCCCCCCCACACTCATCACCGGCGTGCGCAGCGACCCTATGAACCAATGTCATGGCGACCCTATGAATCAATGTCCCCCCAAAACTCTTGAACAGGGTTGCTCAGGTCTTGCAAATTGAGGGCCTCGGGGACTTTGACCCGTGCCTTTTCCCCATCGGGGAAGGATCGCTCCCCAACCTCCAGGAATTTCCCAAGCCGCAGATTGCAACCTAAAGCATGCCCCCGGGGCACAAAAATCACAACCAGATCCCCCCTCCTCCTCCTCTCCCGCCCGTCACCCACGTGCGGAGCTGGGCCTTGCCCACGCGCCACAGGTGGCTCGCCCAAGCGAGGCGGAAGATGAAGGGCTCGGGGCCGTGCTTATGCAAACGCGGCGCGCGCTCTCGCTCTCTCTCCTCCCCCCCCCCCGGGGCTGTTGCTTTTATTCTCCCTCCCCCCTCCCCTTTTTGCATTCGCCCTGCCTCGCAGCCGGGCCGGCCCTTTAAGGAGCCGCGCGCGCGGCCACGCCCGCCCTCCCTCCGCCGGGGCCCTTCCCCCTTCATTAATATGAAGGCAGAGGCGCTGCTGACTAATGGGTAATGAAGCTGTCACTCCGGCACCTACTTGTTGGGTGTCCGCGCGGCGGAGGAGCGGAGTTGCAAAGGGGAGCTGCTGTTGCTGCAGCCGCTGCTGCTGATTGCGCTGCGGGCGGCTGGAGGCGGGGAGCGCTCGCGCCGCGGCGCCCTCCGGCCCGGGGCCGTTGCAGAGGGGCTCGGCCGGGTGGGTGCAAAGGGCCGCCGGCCGCCGATGCGGTTCCTCCCGGCCGCGGCCGGTCGATGGCTCGTGGGGTCCTGCTCCTCGCCTGTCTTCCCTGATCCGGCGGCGTTGGGCTGGGAGCAGCAGGCATGCTGGATCGTCGCAGGCGGCCCCGGGCTCTCCTCGCCGCGGCGCTTCGGCTGGGGCTGCTGCTAACTTCGTGGGCGCAGGTAAAAAAAGGACAAAAAAGCGGCGCGGTTATTTTATTATTATTTATTCCTTTGCAAGGTTTTCTCCCCATGGCGCCTGCATTGCAAAAGGGGGAGAAAGCTGCTTGCAAACGCGTGCCGTCCCTTTCGCCCAGCCGGGTGGGGGCTGGGAATACCTTGCATCGAGGGTCACCCCCCCCCCCATAACTTAAAAGCTTCGGCTTCGCTGGCCGGGGGTGGGGGGAGATAGGGGAGCAGCTGGCGAAGGCTCTTCTAATTGCATGGCTCCAGCTTCTCCCCCCCCCCCCTTTCTGCTTGCTTTTTGCAACGCGTTGCTTCCCAGTCGCGGTGTTTGCTTTGGAAGGAGACGGGCAAAACTTGCGTTGCTTGGAGCTCGCCCCCCCCCCTTCATTAATTTTTTTCGGAACGCTTTTTTTTTTTTTAAGTAACTAAATCCACTTGCATCGCCGGTGCAATATCTCCAGCTCTTCCGTCTGCATTCCCGGGGGGAATTTTTTAAGCGCTTTTATCTGTTTAATTCTGCGTTGCAAATGGGAGTTCTCATCTGACCCCCCCCTTATTTATTATTATTATTATTTTGCATGGCTTTAAAGCCTTTCCTGTCGCCCCTCTCCCGTCATTGCGGCACGCTTTTTGATTGCATTTATTTATGGGACGGCACGACCCTCCTTTTAATAGCACGTCTGGTTGGAAGAGCTTGACGGGAACGGCTTGGCCGAAAGAAACTCTATATAGTGGACCGTCCGGCTGCTTGCGACACCCCCCCCTTCTCTTGTGATAAGGCTGCCTCCCTTTTGATTCTGACTTTTTTTTTTTTTTTTGCAATTTTATTTTTAGGTCTCGGAGGCCTCGGGCTATTTCGAGGTGCAGATCCACTCGGTGAAGAACGTCAACGGTGAGCTGTTGAGCGGGGAATGTTGCGACGGCGCGAAGAACCCCCAGAACCTGGACTGTGCCCGGGACGAGTGCGACACTTTCGTCAAAGTCTGCCTGAAGGAATACCAGTCCAAGATCACGCCCACGGGAGCCTGCAGCTACGGCTCCGGATCTACTCCGGTTCTCGGTGGAAATACTTTTTACCTGGCCAGCCGCAATTTGCACCTGGGGAAGAGTCATCGCGACGTGGGCAGGGTCGTCATCAATTTCCAGTTCGCCTGGCCGGTAGGTCGACTTTGGTTCAATCCCCACCCCTTCTCCCGTGCAATTCCTTAACATAAGTATTTTGGCCCTGCATGGAGTAGGGGTTGCTGGGGATATGTGGGGGGGGAGGTAGTCGTGAAATCCCTGCATTGTGCAGGGGGTTGGACTAGATGACCCTGGTGGTCCCTTCCAACTCTGATTCTGCCATTTATGCCTGGGAGGGCCTTCGGCCGTTTATGCCTGGGAGGTTTTGCCTTGGATTTGCTGCTCTCTGCGTGCACATTTCCCCCCATCCGAATTCTCAAAACTCTGCATGGGGGCTTATTTTTGAGTTTTGAGAATACAGATGGAGGAAATGTACACGTCGAGAGCTGCAAATCCAAGGCAAAAACCTCCCAGGCATATATGGCCTTGGATTTGCCCCTCTCTAGATGCACATTTTCCCCATCCGTATTCTCAAAAAATAAGCCCCCAGGCAGAGTTTTGAGAATTCAGATGGGGAAAATGCACATCTAGAGAGGGGCAAATCCAAGGCAAAACCTCCCAGGCATAAAAGGTTGTATGATTCTAGAAGTCGCTTTCGGTTTGCATCGGGTCCTTATTTTTAAGCACGCTCTCGCCCGCTGGGAATATCCCGGAGCGGTTCGGATCTTCCTTTCTTGGTAGTTAAAGCGTTGCAACTTGAAAGGGGGGGGGAGAGAAGAAAGATGCAGCTTGGCTTCCGCCCTTTGTGGTTTGCGTAGAGCATAGGGTGTCCGCTTGTGCCCCCCCCCCAGCCCCCTTGCGGAAGCGGAGGGAGGTTGAAACAAATCCTAGGGGTCGAAGGATTGGCGGCGGCGAGTTCTGCAAATCTCGGTCGTGTTTTGCATCGCCCCGGTTCTCTGCAGGCGTCCGGGTTGCAAGCGGGGGTGGCATGCTCGCCCCTTACCTGGAACGACCCTCGCCGATGGGGTCGCCGGCGCGTCCCCCTACGGATCTGATAGGGGCGGATCATCGCTGCTGGGGTGGGGTGGGGGGGATCGCGTTAAACTTTCAAGCGTGCAGTGGTGTAAAAAAATATGGGCATGGGGCGCCGATCCGGAGGCATCTGTTTGCTGGGGCGCGTCTGTCGTAAAGGAAATGTTTAAAACGGGGACTTGGCGGTGGCACCTTGGAGACTTCGAGAGCCATGTCGCGTGTATGGGTTCCGGTTTTCATTTTGCTAGCAATGGGTCTGGCGCCAGCGGGTGCACGTCGCGTGTACGGACTCCTGTTTCAATTTGGCTAGCCACGGGTTTGGTTGCCCCGGAATTATAAAAGGGGAAGGGGCGCCTTTTAAACCCGAACAGCTTCCCCAGCTGTTTGCAAAAAGAAAAAACCCAGATGCCAGCGGCCGAGCCCCTCCACCTCTCTGGCGAAGGAAACTGGCTTCCTTGGCGGCTTATTCTTTAAAGCGCTACTGCACTCTTGGGCCATTTATGCACGGGAGGTTTTGCCTTGGATTTGCCGCTGTCTAGATGCCCATTCCCCCCCATCCAAACTCTCAAAACTCTGCATGGGGGCTTATTGTTGAGCTCTGAGAATTAAGACGGGGGGAAAGGTGCATCTCGAGAGCAGCAAATCCAAGGCAAACCCTCCCGTGCAATAAACGGCCTTGCTCTTTTCTGTCGGCGGTTGATTGCAAGTGGAAAAAGGCGCTGCCGATTCCTCTTCATTTATTTTTATTTCACAGCGGGGCGTGAAAGGGCTTTTTTCCTCCAGCAGAAGGCGCATCCTCTTTAAGTGGGGGGGGGGATTAAAAGCTCGTTTATTTTAATTCTTGCACGAGGCGACTACTTCTTTTTTTTTTTTTAATAATAGGTGCAACGGGGGAGAAAGAGAGAGAGAAAGGCAGGGCGGGAGGAATTAAGCGTGCCGGCGGGGCGTGGAAAGAGGCGTCGGCCCGCCGCCGCTGCTGCTGCTGCAAAATGCTAGCAGCTGCGGCTTTTCGCCCCGAGCGAAGTGGGCTGGGCGCGTGCTGCCGCGCGCGAAGGGCGCGAGCGGCTCTTGGCTCCTGGGAGCGGACCTGGCGGGGGCGTGGCGGGAAAGGGCTCCGCCCCCTGGCGCGCGCCTCGCCGGCGACCGTTAGAGCCAGGAGGAGCCCTCCCTTCGCCCTCAGTCAGAGCGTCGTGTTCTCTGAGGCGAACCGTGTTCGTTAAAAAAGGACCAATACCACCTTCTCCTGTGGTTTAGAAACAAAAGAGAGACGGAGAGATTATATTCTAAACAAACACAAACCTTTATTGGCATAATTGCGATGCCATTTATATTTTACACCTCTGGCTGCAGGAAGGGGGAAATCCAAACTTTTGCCTCAGCCTGTTTAAGGAACATGACACAGACTCTAGAGTTGGAAGGGACCACCAGGGTCATCTAGTCCAACCCCCTGCACAATGCAGGAAATTCACACCTACTTCCCCCCCCCACACCCTTGCTCCATGCCCAGAAGATGGCCAAGATGCCCTCCCTCTCATCCTCTGCCTAAGGTCACAGAATCAGCATTACTGACAGATGGCCATCTAGCCTCTGCTTAAAAACCTCCAGGGAAGGAGAGATCAGCACCTCCCGAGGAAGCCTGTTCCACTGAAACCAGTCCAACTGTTCTTCCTAATGTCTAGATGGAAACTCCTTTGACTTAGAAACAAAATAAGAGAGTGAGGGATGACATTTTACACCTCTGGCTACAGGGGAGGGGGGGAATTCAAATCAGGACATAAGAGAAGCCATGCTGGATGAGGCTAAGGCCCGACAACTCTAGCACTCCGTTGACACAGTGGCCAGCGAGCTGCCTCTAGGAAGCCCGCAAGCAAGACTACTGCAGTGGCATTATCCTGCCTGTGTTCCAAAGCACCTATTATAATAGGCATGCAACATAAGAAATATAATAGGCATGATACATAACATAAGAAAAGCCATGCTGGGTCAGACCAAGGTCCATCAAATCCAGCAGTCAGTTCACACAGTGGCCAACCAGGTGCCGCTAGGAAGCCCACAAATAAGACTGCAGCAGCATTATCCTGCCTGTGTTCCACAGCACCTCATATAATAGGCATGCTCCTCTGATACTGGAGAGAATAGGTATGCATCATAGCTAGTATCCATTTTGGCTAGTAGCCGTGGATAGCCCTCTCCATGAATATGTCCACTCATAAAAACATAAAGGCCATGCTGGATCAGACCAAGGCCCATCAAGTCCATCAGTCTGTTCACATAGCGACCAACCAGGTGCTTCTAGGAAGCCCACAAACGAGACGACTGCAGCAGTATTCATCCTGCCTGTGTTCCACAGCACCCAATATAACAGGCATGCTTTAAGAGGGGAGTGGACATATTCATGGAGGAAAGGGGTATTCATGCCTATTAATTAAAATGGATACTAGTCGTGCTGCATACCTATTCTCTCTAGTATCAGAGGAGCATGCCTATTAGATTAGGTGCTGTGGAACACAGGCAGGACGGTGCTGTTGCAGTCGTCTTGTTTGTGGCTTCCTAGAGGCACCTGGTTGGCCACTGGGTGAACAGACTGCTGGACTTGATGGGCCTTGGTCTGATCCAGCAGGACCTTTCTTATGTTCATGCTCCTCTGATCCTGTAGAGAACGTCTTGACTAATATCCATTTTGACTTGTAGCCATGGATAGTCCTATCCTCCATGAGGATATAGCTGTCTGCACCCAGAGTTTTTTTTAATTATTGTGATGTGATTATAGTTTGTCCTACCTCAGGGCAATGCACATTGTTTCTCCTGCCCTCGCAACAGCCCTGTGAGGCAATTTTAAGTTGAAAGAGCTGGTTTAAGATCACCCCTGGAGCCTCAATTAGGGTTGCCAGTGCAGGGTTGGGAGATTCCTGGAGATTTTTGGGAGTGGAGCCTGGGAAGGGACCTCAGCAGGTATAATGACAGAGAGTCCACTGTCCAGAGCTGCCATTTCCTCCAGGGAAGATGACCTCAGTTGTTATTCTGGGAGATCTCCAGGTCCTACCTGGAGGTTGACAACCCTAAGCTTCATAGTTGAATCGGGACTCTCACCTGATTGCTGTCTGATTACCTGAATTGTCATACCAGTTTTCTAATTCTGGTCTTGGGGGTTCTTTCCTCATGAGGTGGTATTGGTATCTCTGAACCAGGGACGAAAGTAACGTCAGTTTCTTGTTAGCATTGTCTCTGTTGAGTCGCTTGAAATGGGAGATGGAGGTGCTGCTTTTCTTAATGTTGCCTGTTCTGACGCACTTTCACTCCTACTCTAACCACGTGCAGAGTACATTTCTCGCAAGGTTGAAGTGACCAATGCCAAGCCCTTTCGCGTGTTATGTTGAAGGGCTTTGGAAGTTGAGACCTCTTGCATATCCGTGTGGAAATGAAGCTGAAGTCAGTTCTTCGCACTGGCACCCCCCCCCCTCCAAATTTGTGAGGATGGGAAAGGGCGGAACTGCTTCTGTCGCGCTCTCAATGAAGATCTGCTGCTGACAACATATTTTACAACTTCAATGGCTGCCTTCATTTTCAGGGATTGAGGGAGCAGTTGTTGAGGTCATCAGATTACAAGTCCCTTTCTCTGTGGGGTTGCAGAATGAATTTGGTGTGACAAAGATGTTTTTTAAAGAGAGCATTGGTTGTTTAATCTTAACCTGGTATAAATACGTAGGTTGGAAAGTGTGCCAGTTCCAAGCCATGAGGTGGCCCAGTAGTCTGGATTTTTACTGTGTTTCTTAAATTTGGAAAATACCGATCAACTCTGCGGAAACTGAACAAGTATATACTTCTGTCCAATCAAAGCCCTGCGTTGGCTTGTTGTACAAGGTGCAGTTGGGCCATTGGAGATCCAGCAATCACCTTATCCAGTCTTTGGTAGTTTGGGATTTCAGATTCATGTAATATGGCATTGTGCTCTCGGGTAGGGACCAACCGCGAACAAGGTGTGCTGTAAAGGTCGAGAAAATAAATGGGCTAAAACAAAGTTTGGGAATGAAAGCAGGGAGGCTGTGAAACGAATTCCTTTGTGATCTGTGGGTGTTCAAGATAGGAAAGTAAGCTGGTATTTTTTTATGGTGGTATGGGTGTGAATGGTAGGCGGCACACCTGGCTTCTCAATCTGGTTACGACCAGGAAGGGAGAGAGTTGCCATAGGATTGTGGTGAGGCTGTGGGGTGGGGGTTGATTGGTTGATTATGTAGCATGACTGAAGGGATTCTGATGGCAGATGCCAGGTGCTGGGCTTGGCACAGATAACTTTACTGTCCTTGTTCCCTACCAAACTGTACTCCACACAAACCACGCCAGCATCTACTATAAATGGTTTGCGGGCTTCTGGTTAAATCGGAACAGAAGTATTTTTATTATTGGAGGAAGACAATATTCGGAGCAGTTGTGCGCTATATAAAGCGTAGTCGGTGGAATATGGTTGAACAACTGCTAGGTTTCCCATCCTGGTGGTAGACAGAAGTACTTTAAATTCATCCATAAAACTCCTTCAACTTTAAACAAAATTGTAGTTTTCATGTCTTGCTCCAAGGACTGAGCATTCTGCTTTTAAACTTGGGTTTAAATTCAGCAACTGCTGCTCTTTGTTTTACTTTCAGCAATGCCCTGCTTTGTTTTACTTTCAGCAATGCCCTGCTTTTTTTTGTATATTTTCAAAAAGTTGAGATCTGAAATATTGTGTGTATCCAAGTGGACAACTGTACCACTGTTGGTGACTTTCACCACCTTTGTTTCAGATTTGTGTAATCTAAGTCATATCATATAGTTTCTTAGGCGTCTCATCCTGTTGATCACAGAGATTTACGTTGGAAGAAAGACAATAAGTGAAGTAAGTAATAATCTTTTCCACTGCCCTTTATCTATTAAAGGACAGCTGGAATGTGTGCGTGTTGAGGAAGGTCCTGGGATGTTCTAGAGCATGTACTCAGTTCACATTTATTTACTTCATTTACACCCCACCTTTCTCCCCAGTGGGGGCACAAAGTAAGTTACATCGTTCTCCGTTCATCTACTTTATCTTCCCAACAGCCCTGTGAGGTAGCTTAGGGCTGACTGTGTGTGACTGGCCCATGGTTACCTAGCAAGCATCCATGACAGAGTAGGGGTTTAAACCTAGGTCTCAACCACTATACCACACTGGATCTCCCAATTAGATATGTATATCCTTCTCCTTCCCCCCCCCCCAGTGTTGATTCAAAATGGCTTACATCATTCTCCCTTCTTTCATTTTATCCTTACACAGTGCTAAAGTAGTGACAGTGACTGGCCCTAGGTCACTCGGCAAGTATCTGTGGCACAGTGGAGATTCAAACCTGGGTCTCCCAGATCCTAGACCAACACTCTGGACCAGAGGTTCCCAAACTTTTCATGGGCCATTTATGCACGGTCGATTCTGCTCCTTGCTCAGTGCTGATTTTTTAAAAATCCGACCTTTAAAATGATTATTCGTGGTCCTGATGTAAGAGGAGAAAGTCAAACAAATTCCACCCCCACTCGCCTGCTTCTTTGTTTGCATAGCTATTAGCAATGGTCGTTTGCATAGCTAGGCCTCAGCTGGGATTCTTCATGCTTCCTTCAGTGAATGCTTTGATGCGGGGGCGGAGCAAATACAAAAGGTCGCGTTAAAGGGGCTCTTAAATGCGAAGCAGGTATGCACTTCAGCGTAAAGAAATTTAAAAAATATGCGGGGCACTTCAGCCTGGAACACGCTGCTAATTACCAAGCATAAACGGCCCCGGAGTCATGGAGCACTTTTCAGGAGAGAAATTCGCCACAGAGCACGAATTTCCCCCTAGCCACTTACATATGAAGCCAAATGACAGTATTTTTCTTTCCAATCTCTTCATGGAGCACCAGGAGATGTTTCGCAGCGCACCAAGTGCTCCAGGGAGCATGGTTTGGGAGCCTCTGCTCTGAACCACTAGATTTTGCAAGGTTCCGGGAAGACCTGTTTGGGTCTTAACAACATTGTATGTGAATTGTGATCATGCCCTACAATGTACCCAATTCACCACTGTATTTCCCCATTGGAAATGAAGTTCAGTAGTGGTAGATTACCTGCTTACTTTCTCATTCACCCACTATTTTAAGGAACTGTAGGGTTTTCGGTAATTTGTTTTTAAAGAGAGGTTGTTCATTCCTTTGGCTTTCATTCTCTTCAGTCCTCGCTGCCACCAGCAATTTCAATGATGTGGGCCACAAGGTAATATGTGAACAGTGCTAGCATGGGTATACAATTAAAAGTGTGGGTTTTTTATTGTCTGGAAACGCCTTTCTGTGCTGAAATCTATGGTATATTTCTGATTTAAACCCGTGCATAAAACAAAGGTTTTGTTCTAGTAGCCTAAATTTGCTGTTCTGTTCAATATTCTTGAGAAATTTTAGATATAGCAACTTTCAACTGAGCGAATACTGACATGCCTTCTAAATGTAGGTGTCACTGGCCTTTTGTTTTATTTTGCTATTATGTTTGATTATAGACTATCAAGGCACTTTTTCTTGGAATAAAGTTAAGCTATTCAGCCAGGTGTATGCGGCTGCGTTTGGTCTGGCTTTGGTCAGAGTGGTCACCTCCTAAAATAGTTTTAGTTTTTTACCCAGGTAAAAGGGCTGTTTGCCTTTATGGCAGTGGCCTAATAATCTTCTGTTAACTCTGCCATCGATGCTTAAAATTGGGCAATGGTTTTATTTCAGTACACTAAAATGGTACTGACTTTACACCTTTACAATGAGGAACAATGATCTGCAAAACAAAATCTAAATGTTTTGTTGTGCTGATGAAATCTTACCAGAGTTCTTCTGGCAAGGCCATAATAAAGTTGTTTGTTTACCAGTGTTCTTCAGTTTGGATAAATACCACACTGAGAACTGTTCAGTTCGGGATCGGACTTCACTGCAGTAGTGAATGTGATGGGGGATCCATAATTTCTACTGTAGTTCATTGGTGTGGTGGTTATTTGTGGTTGCCACCAGCTCTGTCTTTGCCTGAACACCCTTTGTGGAGGTGGGGTGAGTTTGGTTTAGCTTCCAGGAGGGGTTTGAAGCAGAGTTGGTTTTCATGATGCTTCAGCCAAGCCATTGTGAAGAAGAGGCAGACATCTCCCTACCTTCTCTACAGCTCATGGAAAGTTTTGGTCAAGGGGGAAGAAGAAAAGGGTGTTCACTATAAGTAGGATGGTCACAGAATTTTCAGGGCCTTGGATGTGACTGACAGGATGCTCGTAACTTGTAAATATTTTTGCATTCTTGGGGATGATGAAGTCATGTACCTCACGTAATTTGCTGCTGTTCTGACTGCTGCCATTGCAAAGGATTGTGTCCCGTACAGTTTTAAAATGGCTACCGGAGCCCGTGCTTCTTGTAATCTTTTGGAATCCGTAGAATCCTTTCTTGCTGCTGTCATGTATTGCACTGAAATACTTACAAGTCCCTTTTTAAATTTTGCTACCTAATGTGAAACGCAGCATGCATTAGATTTACTTAGAATGTTCTGTTCTAAGGCAAGCATCCTTGCTAAGGAAATGTTAATTCCTAAATGGTTAGTGTTAAATGTTTCCACATCTTGATTTAAGTGTGTTAATTTCATTGAGTCTTACTAATAAGTGGATCTATTAGGATTGGAGCCCTGGCAAGTTGGGGTGAAGCTTGTCCGTGATACAAAATGTTGATCTTCTAATACTAAAACTAATAATTGATCTTCTAATACTAAAACTAGCCTGGTTAACTGAAAGAGAGCCGTAGTGCCTGTACCCGTTTGTCTGAATATCTGTGGCAAGTAAGCATTGGCTCTTGTTAACCAGGCAGGGAAAGTTAGAAGTGTGTGGATTCGTAAAAATATTTACTGGCAAATAACTTTTGTGAAACTTGCAAGTTTTCTGTCTCAGGCTGTAACTGTGTGCACACTTTCACTTGAAGATAAGATCAGGGTGTAAGCTGTACTTGAGACTCTCATAAGCTACAGGGAACATTTCTATCCTCGAGTGTTCTGTTGTGTTAAGGTGGTACTTGGCTGCTTTCCCATATACTTAAGGTTAATTCTGAGTATAAATACTAGGTAAACTGTTCTGAATGTTGTGAATAAATATTATGTATGCGGTTCTAAAGTTGCCATGAAAAAGCCTTGAGTTTGTATAGAATGTCTTATTTGGTTAAACAGTGTGTATTAACAGCCTAGATCTATTGCCCATAGCTATAGCAGAGTTGGGTGTGTTTAGAACCTATAGGAAATCAGTGAGTGAATGAACTACTTGCATTGCATTACAGCCACTACTAGGCTACAATTCTCACTATAAAATATTAGCTTTTAATTGGCAGGTTTCCATGGAAATCACCCCCCCCAATTACTTTGGGGCTTCGTTTTAATTATGCACATCTTTTCTGACCTTCAGAAGTCCCTTCGTTCTCTCCCTGCATTTCCCCCTCATTTTCTGGGCGCTGCCAGAAACAGCATCCAGAAAATGCAGAGAAAACACGGGGAGAGAGCGAAGTGAATTACTTAAAGATCGAAAAACGTGCATAATGAAAACAAAGCCCTGAAGTAGTTTGGAGGGGGGGGGTGATCGCCACGGAAACAACCCGTGCATAAAAGGCCTAAGATAATACAAACTGTGGCAGTGGTGGCTAAAGAGAGCCGCCACATCCAGAGACAATAAACCTCTGAATAAAAGTGCCAGGAAGCAACATCAGAAGGAAGATCTCAGCCTCTGTGCCCTGGCTGGACACTGCATGAGACAGGATGCTGGACCAGTTGGACCACTGGTCTGATCCAGCAGGGCTGCTTTTATGTTCTTGCTGTAGTCATACTATATGAAAACAGCTACAATCGGTTCTTAAAACTATAGTCTGGTGTGTTAGCTTAAAGCAAAATGTGATATATGCTTGTTGTGCCATTCTAAGCAGGACTCTGACTCTATTCTCCTAGTCGTTCCTATGATGCTCAAGAGAAAAAACAACACAAATATTTAGAATAAATGAGTGGCACTTCCCCTCAGGAAGGTATTGAGATTGCAGTCTTGGTTGTTGCTGCTTGTACATATTTCAAGGCGGGCTGGCTGGCTTACTTTTTGTGTAAGTTGGAAAGGACCTTGCTGCCTTGTCCAACTTCACATGTTCCTTCAAGCCTAACATTCTTCACAGGTAATCCACGTAATAGAACACATCCTCTGACTCAGGTTAACCTGAAATGAGCAGAGTGCAGGAAGAATGAAGATGCACAAAAGCCAGGGGTGCCTAAAGGGCAGGGGATAAGTTTTGACAAAGCCAGGTGATTCAAGTAGGCCAACAGTACCATATGATGCAGAGGGGAGGGGGAAGAAGGAAAAGTCTACAAAATTGTCAGGCAATTTTACCTGAGGGGGTTTACGTGAAAAGGGGAATCTGCTCCTGCATGCAATTGAAGGCTGAAGCTTTGTACGCTATCATAAACAAGGCTTTGCTGTACCACAGTGATTACTCATTGTCTTTCTGATAAGTTGTTGAATTTCATTTTTGCGCCTTCAGGATTCTTTTTAGCCTGTGATAGGAAAGACAGGGAGGAGCCATGGTTCAGTGGCAGAGCGTGTGCTTGGCATGTAGAATGTCCCAGGTTCACTCCCCTGGCAACACCAGAAAAAGATCATATAGGTGATGGGAAAGACCTTGCTCTGAGAACCTCATGAGCTGCTGCCAGCGAGAGTAGACAATACTGACTTTGGTGGTCCAACAATCTGATTCAGTATAAGGCAGTTTCCCGCGTGCTCCAATAACTAAGTGTAAGGAAATGGGATCACTGTTATTTGAGTATAGTGGAGTCAAACATTGTACATAGTATTTAAATTGTCGAGGCTAGATTCAGTTAGGTAACTTTTAAATTTCAATGTTATAGATGCCTTTAATACTCTCTGGCAAGTGGGTAGTAATGAAGACTACATTCTGAGAAGGCAGGCATGCCACTGGGGAAGGTGGAGATGAGGTTTTATCTTTCCGGTCAAGGGCTTAACTTTCACTTCTTAGCTAGGCATAGCTAAGTATAAGAGTATAAAATACATACTTGCCTGGGCAAACGTGAAGGACTTGCACACGTAGAACTGGTTGTATTTCTCTTGGAAGTGATGGTTCAACCCTTTCCCAGTTACCATTTCTGTGCCTATAAGAAAATTCTGTTCACATTTTGATGGGTTGTATGTGTACAGTTGAATATTCTTTATTTCTTTACCCAATTCTAACTTTTTGTAATGCATTATTGTGTGTGCATGTGATACGTTGGCAAAATAGGGCCTTTCTGCCCTTCTCATAAAACCTCTCCTGCATTGCCATAGTCATAAAACGTGTGTATTCTATCCTGGTTAACTTCTAAAAAGGTTTCATACATGGTTATCATTGGTGTACAAAGTATGTTGTTGTGCTCACGTTTCTTTCTTTATATCCAGGCAATAAGACATTGTCATGCAGAAGCAAACCCGAGGGGCATTTACTCTCGAGCTGTTATATTGTTACTTTGGGAAGAAAGCACACCAGGTTGCATCTAAACAACTGCACTGTAGCTCCATTCGTGGATTGGTTCTTCCTGCTTTCCCCCAAAGGAGCGAAACCTCTTTAAAGAAAAACCTGATTTCATGAAAACTGAATGTTGAGTGCAACTGAGGCATCGTTCAGATGTGACTTTTAAACACTCTGCTGAGATGTGCACAGACTTGACTTGTTCCCTTGTTTGTATGTGCACCTTGTTCTTCTCTTCATTCACAGAATCTATGTTAGAGGTTAGCTCTGGTTATTCATGATGTGCATGGGGAGCCGAGATGATGAATAAGGCATGCGTGAGTATGGCAGCAATCCAGGTTAACGTGGTGGCTTACAGTGATGTCTGAATGCAGCCTCAGTTTAAAAAAGGGGAGGAGGAGAAATTGGCCTGGTCAAATCTTGGAGAGCTTAAAGTCCTGGGAGGGGATTGTCAAATTTACCTCCTCCCCAATTCCTCCTGGAAACTTGGATATTTGCAGCTGCCAGACCTTTCTAGTACATAAGAAAGGCCCATCAAGTCCAGCAGTCTGTTCACACAGTGGCCAACCACTGTGTGAAAAAAAGAAAAGTATTCTAGGCAAAATGTTCTTAGCAAATGGTTGGCTCTTGTAGAAATTCTGTAGAAAGAATTTGTGCTATTCGGAAATCCTTGGAAATATGGTATTGATGTGTGTTTCTGACACTTCAGACCGAGTACTGGGCTAACATTCCTTCAAACATTACTTTAAATTTTGCAAACTCAAATGCACAATTTTTATTCTTTAGGAAGGGACTGGTGGCTGATTGTAATAGTCCAAAGTTACATTCATATAATTTTTTTCCAGAGTGAAAAATTATGGACAATGTGCATGCAATCATGTAATCAGTTTCTTTAGCTGCATGATTATCCAAACTAGTACAGTTTTTAGAAGGGATAGCTATTTCTATAAAAATGAAAGGAGGTGCTGAAAGTTGGCTATTGAATTTCAATGCAACACTTGGTATTTAAAAGTGATATGTGAATTTTAAATACAGCTTTCCCTCACAAAAAAACCAAGATTGGCATTCAAATGGATTACTCTGAAGTGGAATTGCTCTGGAGGAATAGCTCAAGAAAAGTTAACTTGACATATAAGGGAGGATGGGAAGGAAGAAGTGGCAACCCACAAGGACTTGCAGGAGACATCTCATTTCCCCCTCCCCCACTATTTCCTCTCTGTTTCCTAAGAGTTTCCCCATAGCTTCTCCCCTTTTCTTGTTTCCTTCTCCCCTTCCCTCCCAACAGCCAACCTACATTTTTACCTGCCCCTTTGTCTTCAGGCAGAGGTCTTTCCCGTCATCTTCTGTGTGGTCCTTTACACTGAAGTTGCTGGGGGTTGAACCTGAGACCTTCTGCATGCCAAGCACTGAGCTGCATCAATTATGGGATTGAATGCACAAGTTCTGCCAGGAGGAATGGACTGAACAGTACAGGCCAATACTACTTGTGTCTAGAGCAGCCCAGGTTGTTCAGTATTTCTTGAACTTTTCTGACTGTGGAGCTTGTTTTGCGTCAGTCAGTTAAGTGCAGTTGGTCTTGTTTTTCTGAAGTTGTAGGAGACAAAGCTTGGTACAAGTCATCCTGTCTTGTTGTAAACTGCATCTAGCTTCTCTGGATGAACCTGAAAACCTTCCTTTACCTGAAAAGGAAGAATCTCAGTGGTTGTTTAGACACACATGCAGCAGGGGATCCTTGCTGCCTCTGTTCATGGGAAGTGAAAATGCTCAAGGATCTGAATTGCTCAGGAGGAATTGGGGTAGGTGGGAGGGATAGGATCACTATCAGGATCTTGCAATAAGCTGATAGACCCCTGTTTACAGGCACATTAGAATGCCAATAATCTTCAGGTAGTAACTCAAATATAGGTGAATTTATGAGCTTCCCTCCCTGATAACAGCACACATTAATTGTATATGTTACAGGACAACACCCTGTGTAACCTATAGTGCTCTTTTTACCATTCTCTTTGATCTGCATTTTTGTACCTGAAGCTACATGCGAAAATTGATACTTTAGGGAATTGTCCATGATATATTTGCACTTTAATCTTTACGAAGCTTTTTTGATATACATTGCATTTTGGGGTGTCTGAGTGTTGTGTGCCTGCAACCCATTTGGGATTCTTTGAAATTTCTGGCTATTATCTGCCTGTGCCATACAACCAACAACATTGAACTGCACAAGGATGTTGTGATACCAGCACTTGCAAGCTGAAAAGATGTCCCATGGGCAGTGTTTTTATATAACTTAGGAGCCTGGAAATACTTACCTGTGAATATGTACGATTTTGTTTTTTGTTCTCATATGTGATCCTGACTCCTGTGTTAACAAAAATTGGGTGCAAACTGATTGACTTTGCCTAGCATTTATAACTATGTTAAATCAGTTGTGCATCTTACATTTTCGCTCTGAGGATAGGCCTTCTTGCAAACTTGCAGGTGATTCCTATTGTGTACCCAGGGAGGCAGGACTAAATATCCCTTCCTGTCTGACTGGGTGGGAATTGCCCAGATAGCCCACTTTCCGTCCTGCCTCAACCAGGGAGAGAAGCGTAATTGAGCAGCTCAGTGCTCATTCAGCAACTTTAGGAAATTACTTTGTTAATCCTTCTGTTTCTCTTAGTTATACAACCTTACCTTTGAGTTTCTACCCTCGCTCTTTCTTCTGTTCTCTGATTCTCCATCCCCAGCCCCTGGCTCTACTGAGCTAAGATTGCGTCCGAGAGAAGAAATGCCGAAGACGAGCTCCTCTCTGAAGAGGGCTATGACCCGGCCCTCATCGTTTCGGCCGGGCATTATTCAATTGAAGCCTTTAACGGCCTCAGATGCGGACCCGCAGAGCAGGGGGAAGCCAGAGAGCCGGGTGCACTGAAGAAAGCGTGGGAGTATGATCCCAATAAAAAAGGCATGAAACGGCACCTCAGCAGTCGGGCGGCCCATTCCGTGTCTCCCGACAGGGAAAACAACCTGGGAGCAGCACTAGCGACGATCCAGACTCCAGATGGTAATGTACTGCCCACCCCAGCCCTCAGAAGGTCCAGCTCAGAGACCATAACTCATTCGGAAGCAGTGGAACTAATTAATATGGCCCTTGAAAGACAGATGTGGGCCTTCCAAGCTCTGAGGGATCTGGGCCCCTCCTTCCAGTCGGGTGGCTGCACTTTCCCTGGGAGATCACCCTCACCCCATTTCCAACACAGAAATTATTGGGAGGGGGAAGACCGAGTGCCTTTAGAAACAATGAGTAGACAGTGGCCTACCAAGGCTGCAATGAAAGCTGCCTACACGGGGGCCTAACAATAGAGATGAATGCTATTCCCACCTAATGGATTCAGATTGTGAATGAAGAGAGGAAGGGGAATTCGTCTGACGAAGAGGACCCTTTAGTGTTAGATGAACAGCGACCCAGGCTGTTCAATGCTGAGAATTTTCAAGGGCTCCTGTCTAAGCCCTTACTGGCATTGGACCTCAACGAAGAGCCAGATCTCTCTGAGGAACAAACCAAGCCTAAGTCTAAGAAACAAGCAGTGAAGGAGTTTTTCCCCAGATCACAAAACCAAAACAATACAGTGCCTTTTCCAGAGTATTTTGAGAGGCTGGTTAGGGCAGAATGGGATAAGCCTCTTGCCAACAGGCAGTTCCCAGCCAACATAAAGAGATTGTATAAAATGGCATCACAGTTTACTAGATTTTCCCTTTACTCCAATCATTTACTAGACTTATCATTGACCTTGGATATGGTTGACCACAGCATCCTGTTGAGAAATTTAGACGTAGATTAAGGGATATACTTTGAATTGGTTCAAGGTATGCCTTATGGACAGGACTCATAGGGGATCGGGTGTCCTCAGTGTGGGACCTACAATGTTGGGTTCCACAAGGCTCAGTCATATTCCCCCAACCTATTCAGTCTCTGTGTGAAGCCCTTAAGAGAAACCATCTGTAGTTCTCACTCAGAGGGAAGGGCATCTTGATCTTGGGTGATTTTCGCCGCTTTCCTGGGGAGGCAGGAACTGATTTCCGCTTCCTGTCCCTTTGGCGGGATGTGTTTTGAAGTCCAGAAGAGAATTCTTTTTTCATGTTTATACTTTTGTCATTGAATGCACCCTTTGTGTTTCAAAGATATCTATTTAAAAACCAGTTAGCTTAGTCTTTTTACTCAGTAGTTATAAAGTTTAGGTGCCGAATGTAGATTCTGTCTGATTATTTTAAAAAAGTGTGTTGGGCTTTGTTGCATTATGGGACACTGTTGGATGGGTAAGAGAACTTGGGTGTCTTGTTTATCTGAATAAAATTGTTGTAAGTGTAGATTTACCCTATCATTTAAAAGTGTTTTACATATTTCAGCCTCTGCACCTGGGGTAGAGCATGAGGAAAGGTTCTCTTAACCTTCCTCCTTGAGCTGTGCTCCCCCCCCCCAAAGAAAGGACAAGGTTGTAAATCCTCAGAACAAAGTTTACAAATTTAGGCTTGTTTTTTTTATGGGGAGGTTGCTAAGAAACTGATGAATGGTCTCTGGAGTGTGTTTTGTCTAGCCAGAAGTGCAAAAGTTTGCTCTCCTAAGGCTTGTAGCTTTCTTATCCAAATGAGCACCCAGCGTTAAATCACTGAAGTGGCTTTAAGTATGGGTCTCTGACCACACCAGTTGATTCTTAAGGTTTGCATGCTGAAGCATTTTTCTGAAGCAGTGCAGACTCTGATTTCCAAAATGTTTACATCTGAGGTAGATGCTGAAGAACATGGAACCTTGAAAATCACAGAACCGGATAACACTATTTTCAAAGGTGCTAAATTCTGGCCAGGATCCAAAGAACCATAACACTAGTTCTATGAACCCCAGGGGCAGTAGCTTTAGAGCTGTTTTTTCTTAGGAAGCAATGCTGCTCCTTACCACCCCCAAATTGCCTGGCAAACTGCTTTTGAAATTGATGAATGTTCCTGGATTAGTTTGCTATGGCAGGAGGAATTGGCCAGGGCAGGGGCGGGGTGGCTCCTAAATACTATTGGGCTAGGCAGGCAACTCTTTGGAACTCAGCAATGGTTCTTGTTTTTTACTTTTATTCAGAGATACTTGCATCTGGTAACTCTGCTGTTAAGTAGAAATCCCTGGTCATCTTGATTCACACCAGAAATACATTTGGGGAAACATGATAATTACTTTTCCTTTGTGAATTAATGTGGACCCTATTGGTTTCACTGGAAGCTGTTCACCATGAGAACCCAACTACATGGTATGCTTTTCCTGGGCTATTCCATTAAGTTTCCCTAGTGGGATTCCTGAAGCCATTTCAGGTTGAGAAAATGGTGTGGGAGGGGAAAGGCGGAACTGCTGTGATCCTATGTCCCAGGCCTGGCAGTATAAGTAAGGAAAGTACATCATATCTTAACGACTAAAAGAGGCACGTGGCTTGACTTCTCTAATTGCACTTAACTCACAGTTGGGTTCAGATACCTTAAGCAAGTCTAAGTGAGAGAGAAATACTTGTAGACACAGGCGCCATACAAAGCAGTCCTCTCGAGCTGTGTCCAGATTGTTCATCAAATTGGGCTCCTTACCTACAGGTTTGCATTCAGTTATGGCAACTTGGAAGAGGGGAGTGGACATGTTGGGTTGAAATTAAATCAAAACAGTTTCCATCTAGACATTAGGAAGAATTTTCTAACAGAGCGGTTCCTTAGTGGAACAGGCTTCCTCAGGAGGTGGTAAGCTCTCCTTCCCTGGAGGTTTTTAAGAAGAGGTTAGATGGCCATCTGTCAGCAATGCTGATTCTATGACCTTAGGCAGATGATGAGAGGGAGGGCACCTTGGCCATCTTCTGGGCATGGAGTAGGGGTCACTGGGGATGTGGGAGGGGGAGATAGTTGTGAATTTCCTGCATTGTGCAGGGGGTTGGACTAGATTACCCTGGTGGTCCTTTCCAATTCTGTGATTCTATGTTCATGGAGGAGAGGGCTATCCATGGATACTAGTCAAAATGGATACTGGTCATGATACATACCTATTCTCTCCAGGGTCAGAGGAGCATGTGTATTTTATTAGGTGCTGTGGGGCAAAGGCAGGATAATGCTGCTGCAGTCGTCTTGTTTGTGGGCTTCATGGAGGCACTGTGAACAGACTGCTGGACTTGATGGACCTCGGTCTGATCCAGCATGGCCTTTCTTATGTTCTTATGGCAGAGCTCCATTTTAAAAGGCAGGTCTGCCATGGTTGTTCCCAGTTTGGCCCTTGAGGCAGTTTTGCACTTCATACAGTAAAGCAGACTGCCCTGCTGTGCATAACTGAGTTCTCTCCTCAGGAAATGGGTGAAACGCAGAAGGTGTGCCCTTGTGGGGAAAGGTCTGTGAACGTGTGGCAGTCTGCTTTGCTGGGCAGACTTTGCCAGTTGGAAAGAAAGTGGTGTATAAAATGGGCGCAACACTGGAAGTCAGACTTTATCCTTGTACAAATATTAATGGAATAAGCATGGGAGGGAATCTCCAGGGTTCTTCTACCACTTGAGTAGATAACTGCTATATAAGTGCATGCTACCAAGGTAGAAAACTTTGCCTTGGGGGATGGAATAACATTGTATAGTTGTCACTCCAAATTACTGCTTCCTTTTTCACAATTAGCAAATAAGGGATCGTATATAGAAGCTTCAAAGAAACTGTAAGTTAACAGGACAAGACTGAAGAAAATCAGTAGTAGGATTTCCTTGCAGATCCTGTAGGTCCTTTATCCTCTGTTGAAGCAGCATCTATATCTGAGAAACGATGAGGGAGAAGGCCTGGACTGAAATGTTACAGAAAAGATTGAGTTTAGATGGAACCTTTACCATCCACCTCCCTCATATTCAAAGAAAGGAGCATCATTTATTTATCTATTCATTTATGTCTTCGCTTTATCCCCTGTGGGAACCCCAAGCAACTTACATCTTTCTGCACTCCTCCCTTTTTTCTTTACAACAACCCAGTAAGATAGGTTAAGCCAAAGGTTCCCAAACTGTGCTCCAAGGAGCACTCTGTGTTCCGCAAAGCATCTCTTAGTGCTCCATGAAGAGATTGGAAAGAAAAAATACTGTCATTCGGTTTAGTATATAGATGCTAGGTGAAAATTAGTGCTCCATGACGAACTTCTCTCCTGGAAAGTGCTCCATGACTCAAAAAAGTTTGGGAACCTCTGGATTAGGCTAACGGTGTATGACTGGCCCAAGGTTCCAGGGCAGACTGGGGATTCAATCCTGGGTCTCCCAGATCCCAGTCTAACCATTACACCACACTGGTATCTCACTCCACAGAGACTTAATAGAAGTTACGGTATTGGGTAGGTTAATTGTTGGAGGCACTGGATACTGGTTTATGCATAAATGGTGGAAGTGCCCAGTTACGTATAAAGTCTGGGAGAAAGTTTTTTCATAATCAGGCACTTGGTGTGGGTTGTAATCTAACAGATAAGCATACTTTTTTGTAGCTACTAAAATTACAATTACTGACAACTCTGGATAGACTATTCTAGTACAATTTAAGAGAGGTGAAGCAATTATGAATTGTTGAGTGTCAGGTTTGATTAGAACAGCAGTTGTAATTGCGGTTATCTGTCTTTTGACGTGCTGCTTCTGCTTGGTAATCTGATGAAATTTATGGTGTACATGAAATAAAAGAGTACATTTTGATAATCCTCTCAGATTGAAAATGTCTAATGTCTGTAATTCTTGACATGCTCCAGAGGCAGATGTTTTAAGCCTCTGCTATGTTCTTAATTGTGGGGTTCTTCGTAGCTTCACTTCATTTTTTCCTTTTGGCTCCTCATTTCTTGTTATGTTTACTTTGACTTCCCTCACCAGTGTGCTTGTGTGTGTTTTCCCTTGCCCTCACTTCATCTTTGCCCTCATATTTGGAGTGTCTTGCAAGAATTTCTGCTATCAACTTGGCATATTGGGTATGCCCAATCTTCCTAGGCTATTTTAATTCAGTATCTATATCTAATAGCTATGGATATATTCTCCACCTGACCCAAGTAATGCAGCTTAAGCTTGGTCACATTTGCTAATGTGGGCAGTCAGTCTTCTCCACACACACACACACACACACCCAAAAAAACTTGCTTCATGTTGGATAGTAGGTGATTTCTTGAAGTGGATGTTTTCTGAGGTTTGGAATAAGTGTTTGCTACAGAAGGAAAATTGTATGAATGCTATATCCCAGCCTCACAGGATCTTCTAGGCATCTCTGCGTTAGGGATGCTCAAACACCTGCTCATTTAGTTCACATCCTGTTCGCCAGTGGTGATCAGGCAGCCAGTTCATCGATGGCCTGTTCAGCCATTCTCCTACTGAGGCTCCAGAGTCTTGATTTGCGGGTTATTTCCTTCCATCATCAGGGTAGGCAGGACTAATTCTTTTGGTTTCCTGTCTTCCCTTGGCGGGAAATAGCCTGCAAAACCTCAGTTCCGTCCTGCCTCGGAAGGGTGAGCAGGTCGTAAGCACAGTTCTTAGATTAGTGGTATTCTTTCTTAGATTAGTGGTAGTCTTACAGAAATCTATTTAAGCTCCTATTAATTGTGATCTGTTTCTGTTAGTTTTTTCCTCTGTACTGGTGGTGTTTGTGTCCTTGTGGTCTATCTTTGTCTGAGTTTTGTGAGTTGTGAGTTTGATCCCCATCATGGGAGGAAGCAAAGGTCATGGCTTGCATCCGTTTGCTTCCCAGTCCACCCTATATCGAATGCCGTTTCCAACATTGAGAGCTGATCTGTAGAGGCTGTTTCTGCCCATGTCCTGGCCATGGGCAACACAGGTGGTGGCAGTGGACAGTTTACCCTTGTCCCTTCCCAAACCTGTGCAGTCAGTCAGGACGCTGGGAGCTTTCACACATCCTGAATAATGCACTTTCAATCCACTTTGCAGCTGGATTTTACTGTGTGAATTGGCAAAATCCACTTGCAAACAATTGTTAAAGTGCATTGAAAGTGCATTATTCAGGATGTATGAAAGTGCCCTATGTGTTAGGTGTAAACGTCTACTGAAACATTTCCAACATCTACAATCCTTCCTAGAAAATGCTTTCCTGGCAGTCTACAGAGTGGGCTAGTTTAGCCTTGAGTTAATGGTATGGCAGAAACTGTAAAACATCTCAAAGATCTTCCAAGCGGTCCAGATGATGCAGTCCATTTATCTCCAGTAGACAGTATTTGTTGATATCTCAAAACTCCTTTTGGTTGTTCTTACATTTTAGTGTAATATTTTTACTGTTATTCACACTTGGAGCATAGGTAAAGAATAGAGTTGAGACGTTGATAAGTTTATTTACCTTTTTAGTAAGTCTTACTGAGGCTCAAAGCAGTTCACACAGTGTAAATCAATGCAGCCAATAAGATGAGATCAGTGCAGTCAATAAGTTCACACAGCGTAAATCAATGCAGTCAATAAGGCACCTGGTTGGCCACTGTGTGTACTGACTGTTGGACTTGGTGGACCTTGGTCTGATCCAGCATGGCCTTTCTTATGTTCTCATGTGACATTTAATAAGTATTGTGATCAGATTATGTGTTTATTTACATTGTTTCTAGTCTGCCTTCCTCACCGGGACTCAAGGTGGATTACACAGAGTGAGTCAATAAAATCAACAGGATGGGACATTCGGTAAACAGTGAGGTAGGATTTGGGTTGTAGAACCAACCAGAAATATAAAAACAGAACTGAAGCAAAGCAAATTGTTAGGATGACTCATTAAATGAATCGAAATTACATAATAGGATCCAATTTACAGCAACCTATGCGCAGTGGTATAGACCACAGTCCCTAATAATTTATCCAAGTAGCTTTACGAATAATTTTTTACCGCTGCATAGAAAAGCCCTCTTAAATAATTCGGTGTGCATAGTTTGCAGAAAGCCATGAGAGTGGGGACCTTCCTGACCTCCTAAGGCAGACCATTCCATGAGCTGGGAGGCACAACGGAGAAGGCACTTGTACGGGCAGTTGTTGATTTTGCCCACTTGCACCTGTAAAAGGCAGTGCTAAATTTAGCAAAGCTGATGTGGTGGAGCATAGGGGGAGAGACCGTCTCACAGATATGAAAAGTCCAAGGCCATGAATGGCTTTATATTTGATAGCCGGTGCTTTAAATTGGGCCTGGCAACAGAGGGACAGAAGGTGGAGTGACTGCAGAATGCCTGTGCCACTTAGCTCTCGATAATAGCTGAGCCGAGGCATTCTGCACCAACAGGAGTTACCAAATTGATTTTGAGGGAAGACCAATGTGCAGTGTGCTACAGTAGTGTAGTCTGGATGTCACTCTGGCATGGATCCAGGTGACCAGAGCAACCATATCAAGGTAAGAGGCCGTTTTTCAGGCTGGCATGAGTTGGAACAAAGACTTTTATTGCAACTACATTAACTTGCTTCTCCAGTAATAATGTTGGGTCCAATATAACCCCAAAGCTCTTAACTGAGTCAACAAGGGTCAGCTGAACCCCATTGAAAGTTGGGAGCATAATGTCCTTCAAGAAGTCCGCTTTCCCAACCAGCATTATTTCTGTGAGTTACAGAAATTTGAAAGAAAGCAAAATTATTTTACGGAATACATTAAACAGCAGAAAATGGTGTTGCACAACTATTTATCTGATCTGCATAGGAAGCTTCTGGCCACAAATGCTTGGACATGACCGGCATCAGATGGGGAAGAACTTCACCATTCTGCTGCCTGCAGAAATAAGCAATCATGTATTGTCTTTGGAGAGATTCACAATATAGCTTTTTGTATGGGATCGAGTTGGCAAAACTTCTGTGAGTTTGTGTGTTCGGTGAGCCTTTATCCTGCGTGGGCTAAGAGCAAAGCCAATAACTCAGTTTTCTGAATTCCTTGGATGTGGTTTGTGTGTTGATTGAAAAGTCATAATGGTATAAAAAGTTAAGAATCGGTTCTTTTGATGCTGAATGTTGTAATTGTGCAGGAAGAAGCAAGCAAATCCTGATTATTTGTAATCAAGGCTGCAGTGCAGCTGCTTGCGATGTGTTATGTGTAGATTTTGATAATTCAAACTAGGGGTGTGCAAAAACAAATTCGGGTTTGGGTTTATTGAGCCCGATTTTTTTTTCAGGAAACCCGAAATAAGCCAAATTCCCATAATGGTAAATATGGAAATTCGGTTAATTTTTGGGTTTCCTGAGAAAATTCATCCCGGGGGGCATTTTTTGAGGTAGAGCCCCCAAACTTGCAGGGTAGCTTGCAGGGACTCTTGTTGCAAGAACCCCCGAGTTTGGTGAAGATTGGGTCAGGGGGTCCAAAGTTATGGGGTCTGGAAGAGGTCGCCCGCTCTCACCTCCATACACAAGCATTGGAAGGTAAGAGATTCTCTGTTCCTAATCGGCTAATGCTTGTCTATGGAGGAGGGAGGGGTGACCTCTCCAGGGTCCATAATACCACACCCGCTGACCCAATCTTTACCAAACTTCGGGGTTCATGCAAGGAGAGTCCTTGAAAGCTACCCTGAAAATTTGGGACCTTTACCCCCCCCCCAAATGCTCCCACAGGAGCTTCGCAAATAATCCTCATAGACTTTAGTGATGGGAATTTTCAATTAGCTGACTTTTCGGTTCGGGTTTATCAATATGCACGGCCCTAATGCAAACTAGTTGCTGTTTAAGATAAATGTTCGTCTTGGGGAAGTGTGTGTCCATGTCCCAAAGGCTACAGAGATATCCAATCTGTACCATTCTGAACAGCCTTACTGTAACAGAACACAGAAGTTGTTTTCAGCCAGCATATCTATTAATCGTTGATAGATCTCTCTTCCATGAGTTTGTCTGATCCCCTTTAAAACTCTTCTAAGCCACTGGCTATCAGCACATCTTGCGGCAGTGCATTCATAAATGAATTAGGCATTCTCTGAAAAGAAATTGTTTCTGTTGAATCTACCCATCAATCGGTTTCTTTACTGAAACACAACTTTTAATGCTCAAGAAGTGTGAAACTGCAGGTTTGTAAAAGTGGTGACATTGTTAACGGTTTCATTTAGTATCCGTTAATTGGTCAGGAAAGGTCTATTTAAAGTCTTAATTAGATGTGGAACTCAGTTTGTGCTTATTATAAGTTTAAATGGCATGGCAAGTGGTCCGTGTCATCTTGGAAAGTTAAAAAGTTATGTACCTTGAAGAGGATTAATTCTTGGCCTAAAGCATCGGATTTGTTGCCTGGATATGGGAGATTTTTTTGGTTCCTGGACATCTAGGTAGTTACCATGCTCATGATTGGAACCTTCATCTACTGTGGGCAGTGCCCTTAACCTGGAGTGTGAGGATCTCAAAACTGCCTGCTTGCCCTAGTAATTTCACAGTGCTTGACTGTTCTGCTTTCTCTATGGGACTGTTCATGAACAGTTTTGTTGGTGGCTTTTAGTTTTTCTGGCAGCTAGATTGCAAGATCTTTCCCTTTCGCGTGAAGCAAACTTTTCCTGACCCTTCAACTGTAGGCCAGGGTCCAGCAGCGCCCCCAAGCTTCAAACCTCCTTCAGGCTGAGTGCTCCCCCTTCCATGAGAGGCTGGACCTCCCCCCCCATTCTCTGACCAGCTTTACCTTTGATCAGCAGCAGAATCTCTCCAGACCAGATACCTTTGTCAGTGGTATTGAAAGCTGCTGAGTAGTCCAGGTGAACCAGCAGGGATAGCATTCCGTCTGACACTCTTCCAGCAAATAATGTCTTTTAGGGTGCCTGAGGCCATTTCTGTCCCAAAGCCAGGCCTGAATCTGTACAGAAACAAGTGTGGATAATGTTTCTTTATCTGTACATGCCCTACAAGATCATGTCACAGAGGGTAGCCCATTTTTGTTTGAGATGAGGAGGACATCCTGGCATGTTTGGGTACTCATCCTAGGAGGCAGGAACTAGATTGTAGCATTGTTCTACTCACCGTGAATGCTCATTCTCGGAACTGAGGCGCAGGCGTCTTGATTCGTGGGTTATTTCCCTCCATCTTCAGGGTAGGCAGGACTAAGTTTTTTATTGGCTTCCTGTCTTCCCTTGGTGGGAAATAGCCTGCTAAGCCTCAGATACAGACTTGCCTAGCTACTTAAGAGACAGGAATAAAGCTCCTTGATCAACAAAAGTCAACAACACATGAAAAAACGACACAATATACAGTGGAACCTCAAACATAAATTTGAGAACTCAGAGAATTTTTGGTTAAAACAGTAACCCGTACTACAAGTAGGAATCCTACTGGACTACCTATGGAGAAAAAAGGCCAAATTATCTCTGGACTATGAGTGTACACGTTATAAGAATGCACGGGCGGGCAAGACGCCTGCGCCTCAGTTCCGAGAATGAGCATTCACGGTGAGTAGAACAATGCTACATTCTCCAAACTGAGGCTTCAGCGTCTTGATTCGTGGGACCTCCAAGAGCTCCCTAACGGGTGGGAAGTGCCTCCTATTCCACAACATGCTGCAGAACCCTACGCCCGAAAGCTGCCTGGGCAGAAGCCCACTTATTTATCCTATAGTGCTTGGTGAATGTCGACACTGAAGCCCATGTAGCCGCTTTACAAATTTCTTCAACTGAGGCTTGCCGATCAAAAGCCGCCGAGGTGGCCGCGCTTCTAAGTGAGTGCGCTGTAATTCCCTCGGGGACTGGTTTCCCTAATGAATTGTATGCCTGAGCAATACACAGCTTGAGAGTACTGCTAATCGCTGATGCTGTCATTCTCTTTCCCTTACCCGGGTTGGATATTCCAATAAACATGAAATCAGTTTGTCGGAAAGGCTGAGTTCTTTTTATAAAAATGCGAAGAGCCCTACGCACGTCTAGGGTGTGCCAAGCTTTTTCTTTTGGACCTGACGGATTGGGGCAAAAAGAGGGAAGGATAATTTCTTGATTCCTATGAAAGGAGGAATTGATTTTAGGCCTAAAGGTGGGGTCAGGTATCAAAACCACCTTGTCTTTATGGAATGTGCACAATCCTTTCGCAATAGAAAGAGCCCTAAGCTCAGACACCCTTCTGGCCGAAGAAACGGCTACTAAAAATAAGACCTTCATTCTCAGGAATTTTAGGTCTACAGAGCGGAGAGGTTCAAACGGAGCTTTTGTGAGGGCATTGAGGATTAAATTTAAGTTCCATGATGGAAAACGGTGTCTGACTGGAGGCTGAATTTGAGCCACCCCTTTCAGAAATGCTGTGACCTGCTGGTGTTTAGCAGTGGGGACCCCTTCGAGTTCTGGGATAACAGTGGCTAATGCAGCCACTTGTCTCCTTAAGGTGGAACATGATAAATTGAGGTGCAAACCTTCCTGAAGGAACTCAAGAACCTGCTGAGGTCCAGGTTGCAGTGGGTCTATTCCCTTTCGTCTTGCCCAGAGGACAAAGGCCTTCCAGGAGGAATTATAAATACGCCTAGTGGATGGTTTGCGGGCTTCAGAGATGGTATTTACTACCTCGACAGAGTATCCTCTGTCTAGTAGAGCTTTCCGCTCAAGCGCCAGGCGGTTAAGGAGAACCAATGCGGGTCTGGGTGAATCAGATGTCCCTGACTGAGGGTTCCCCATCGAGTCGGAATCTTCCAAGGGTCTTGGCATGACAGTTGCCTTAGGGCTGCAAACCAGGGGCGACGTGGCCAGAAGGGAACCACTAATATGACCTCTGCTTTCTCCCTCCTGATCTTTCTCAACACTTTGGCCAGGATGGGTAAGGGTGGGAACGCATAGAGAAGTCCCCGAGGCCACGGACTTAGAAGGGCGTCTGTGGCCTCCGCCTCCGGCTGGTAAAACCTGGAGAAGAACCTTCTTACCTTGCAGTTTTCTGCGGAGGCGAATAAGTCGACCAAGGGATTTCCGAACATGGATGTAATTTGAGAGAAGGTTGCATGGTCCAAGGACCATTCCCCTTCGTCGGCGAACCGTCTGCTTAACTGGTCCGCCTGCACGTTCAGACCACCCCTGATATGCTCGGCCTGGATTGAGAGCACATTGGATTGTGCCCAGACAAAGATCTGGGTAGCCTCTAGGTGTAAGGCCGAAGACCTGGAACCCCCTTGCTTGTTTATATAAGCTTTGGCTGCAGTGTTGTCCGTTCTGATAAGGACATGTAGCCCTGTGATCATGGGGGCAAAAACCTTGAGAGCTAGTTTTACCGCTCTCAGCTCTAGAATATTGATATGTAGAGCTCTCTCCTTCAGTGACCATCTGCCCTGTGTCGGATGCGTTAGACAAGTGGCTCCCCAGCCCTCTAGGCTGGCATCCGTGATTATCTGTGTCGGTTCTGCGTGAATGTAAAAGGAGTGATTGGACAGATTCCTTCGATCCATCCACCAGCGTAGACTTTTTTGTGTCTCTGCTGAAAGTGAGATGAGCTTGTCTTTCTTTTGGGCAATGTCCTGCTGAAAAGGACGCAGTTGCCATTGGAGGGGCCTGGAGTGAAAGCGGGCCCACGGCACCACTGACATGCAAGCCACCATGTGACCCAATAGTTGTGCTAGCTTCATGATTTTTGCTGATCTGGACCTGGCTACGGAGGAAGCAGAGTTGATTAGTTTTTGAATTCTCTCCTGGGAGAGAGAAATAGCATTGATCGATGAGTCTATCCTCACTCCCAGGTGTACCATTGATTGGGAAGGTGTCAGGGAGCTTTTCTGGAAATTGATGACATAGCCATGCTCCTGTAAGATTTGTACCACCCTGTTTGTGTGGACTGTGGATTGATGCTGAGAATGTGCACATATCAGTATGTCGTCCAGGTACGGATGTACCTGGATTCCCTCTTGTCTGATGTTGGCCATGATGGTCACCAAGGTTTTGGTGAAGACCCTTGGAGCTGAGGTCAACCCGAATGGGAGGGCTCTGAATTGGAAGTGTTTGGTTCCAAAGGTAAACCTGAGGAAACGCCTGTGAGATTGATGAATGGCCAGATGTAAATATGCTTCGGTTAGGTCCACTGCCGTCATGAACGTGCCTGGAAGAAGGGAATCTATAATTGATTTTACTGTCTCCATACGAAAACGTCTCCGAGACATCCTTCGGTTTAAGTATTTTAGATTGAGGATGGCTCTCCAGTCCCCGTTCTTTTTGGGGACCGTGAAGAAAGTTGAGTAGACTCCCAGGCCTTTCTCGAGAGCAGGGACCTGTTCGATGGCTCTGATAGATAGTAGGTGTTGTATGGCCCTGATGGACCGGTCTCGTGTCTGTGTTCTGGATGGTACCGGGGAACTGAGAAAACGATCCTTCGGGGGGGAAGTAAACTCCAGTAAGTACCCCTGGGAAACTATCTGGAAAACCCAATTGTCCGGGGATGAAAGGGCCCACCTGGCACTGAAAAATTGGAGCCTCCCCCCGATGGGAATCTGGTCTGAGTCACTGTGGGTTGGGCTTGGTAAATTTGTCTCCCCTGTCAGCGCGAGGTTGCTGGGATTGGGGTCTGGAAAATTCCCCCCCCCCCTGCGAAAAGATCTTGATGAATTCCAGGAGCCCCTCCTGGTGTCGCTTCTAAACCTGTTAGAGGTTCTGGGTTGACGAAAGGACTGAAAGGACGGAGATCTATGCTCCCTCTTGAACTGTTTTGGCATTACTTGTTTCTTGTCCTTCGTCTCAACTAAGATCTTATCCAGCCTATCCCCAAAGAGCTTGCCCTGTTGAATGGGATACGCCATAAGTGTAGTTTTGGCCTTGAAGTCTGCGGGCCATGACCTAAGCCAGAGAGCCCTGCGTATCGAGGTAACTGAAGCCATGGATCTAGCAGAGAAAGCCATGTTATCCAGTGAGGCATCTGCCATGAAAGAGATAGCCGATTGGACTCTTTCTAATCCCCCAATTATCCTCTGGTTGTTAGGAGGAATAAGTTGGATGAGCTTCTTTACCCACAGGTAAGAGGCTCAGGCAAAAAAGGAAGTTGCCGCACTAGCCTGGATTGCGAGTGCTGCATTCTCATGGGCTTTTTTGGTTAGAGCGTCAGCTTTTTTGTCCAATTGGTCCCTAATGGATCCCATGCCATCCTCGGGCACAAGACCCGGGTTTTGAAGATCAACCACCGGGGCATCCACCAGTGGGACTTTGAGAAGTTCCATCGCATGGGGAGCAAGAGAGTATAATTTCTTAATTGACTGAGGAGTCTGTCTGTTAGCAGCTGGGTTACTCCATTCATCCTGGACTGCCCTCATGAAAAACTCAGGGAAGGGAATCAGATTGTGCTTGGCTCTTTGACGAGGAAAACACTCTGGAACTCCCTGTTTCAGGTTATTTTTTACTTCAGCAGAGTCTGAGGATGGTTCGTTTAAGTCAAGTGCCAAAAGGGCCTTGGCTAACAGGGCTTGGTAGTCATCTGCTTTAAAGAGACGCATCTGGGGTTCCTCACCCGGAAGCGCCTCCTCATCGGATTCAAACTCGCCCTCTTCTCTC
Organism: Euleptes europaea; assembly: GCF_029931775.1. Taxonomy (NCBI): domain Eukaryota; kingdom Metazoa; phylum Chordata; class Lepidosauria; order Squamata; family Sphaerodactylidae; genus Euleptes; species Euleptes europaea. The sequence continues at coordinate 13,219,836 of NC_079317.1, forward strand.
TCGTTTCCCTCTTCTCCCTCCTCTCCAGAATCAAAGGAGGATTGGGAGCTAGTGCCCAGTACAACCTTATCATTAACCTGAGAGGCCTGTGCTTTTAGGGCCGCTTTTGTAGGCCATTGTTTATTATTAGAAGGCCCCTCCCCAGGGTCTGATGTCCTATCTCCCTCTCTAGAATAATGAGAACTATTAGAGTTGGATAGAGGGGATTCAGCCTGTCCCTGCCCAGGGAAAAATTGCATTCTCATTTGGTATGACTGAAAAGCCATCCATTGCCTTTGCAAGGCTGTATTGATCATGTCATCCGCCTCCTCTCTAGAAAAGGAACGGTTGGACTCAGGAGGAGGGAAAGGGCCTCCAGTATTGGGGGCACTGGAAGACTGATGCCCTGCCACATTAAAACTGGGAGGCAATTGAGGGCCCATAAGTGGAACAAAATGGCCGCCAGAAGGCAGAGGGGGAAAAGAAGCACCCAAATTCGCGCCAAAATGGCCGCCGGCAAATACAGGAACAGAAGAAAAATTACCGGTTCCTGACGAGGCTGGGGTCTGAGTCGCCAGAGAGAAAGCCTGAAGAGACGCACTCGCTGCGCCCGCTGGGCCCGTGGAGCGGACGGGAGACTTTTTCCCGACCCTCGAAGTTGCGCCTAGCATGGGCCCCCGTCTTTTGCGCTTACCGCCCTGTAGCGCCGGGGCTGCCCGCTTTTGTGCCGACGCGGCCTTTTTTACCTTTTTATTCTTAGGCTTGCCCTCCGCGGGTGGTTCGGAGCCCTCCTGCTCCGCACTCCCTAAGGCCTCGCTGCTGCGGGCATTGGGAGGATCCACGTCCTTTGAGGAGGACTGGACTAGCCCCACTTGATAATCTGCCTCCGAGAGGAGGTCGTCCTCCCGATTTTCCATGGCGCCCGCCATTTTGGGCGCCCGGTAAGCCCAAAGGAAAAAATAAAAATATCTTCTCCGCCTCCCGCCCGAGACGATAAAGGAAGGGGGGGGGGGAGACAGACACAATAATAAGAAAAATAAACAGAACAAAAAATAGTCAAGGAGCTGATTTAAAGATTCCTTAACTGGTAAGCGAGAGGAACGCTTACACCCTGCTCACCCTTCCGAGGCAGGACAGAACTGGGGCTTAGCAGGCTATTTCCCACCAAGGGAAGACAGGAAGCCAATAAAAAACTTAGTCCTGCCTACCCTGAAGATGGAGGGAAATAACCCACGAATCAAGACGCTGAAGCCTCAGTTTGGAGAATGCTCTTTACACACACCCCATGGGGAGGGGAGCGCCTGATCTCTTCAGTTCTTTTCTTGCCTCCTCAGAGAGTTCACGGATTCTTTAAGTGCCATGGGACACCAATTCTCACAGAGCAGCTAGATTGCAAGATCTTTCCCTTTTGCGTGCCTAACCTTCCTTGTTAAAGTATTTGTCTTCCCTACAGTCCAGGATTTACCCCCCCCCCAAAAAGGCTGGTTGCATCCTCACTGTCTCCCTTTCCCTCTCCCCCACCCATAATTAGCATATCGTTGCAACTTCAGCGGCTGAGTGTATTGAAGTTATATCTTCAGAAGGAGAGCTGATGATTATTCTGCCTGGCCAACAGAGCAGGAGGGCCTGCATAAATCCTTGCCACAATCCCAGGCTGCACTAGATCTCCAGGGCAAAGCTGTAAGATGCGAAGTGCTTCCGAAGAAGAGCTGGGGATGATTCTGCCTGTCTAGCATAGCCGAAGGGCCTGCAAAAATGCTTGCCACAACCGTAGGCTATTCCCTGTTAGCTCTGGCTCCATATGCCACCATGACATACCATGGTGCTGGGACAGATAGGGGGACAACAAACATGCCAGGATGTCCTCCTCATTCTCAAACAAAAGGAACCTTCATGATAAGTCCAGTGTTACATTTTCTGTAGACTCCATCTTTAACCTTAACCTGTTAGGCTCTGGCCTCCTGAACCTCCATTTTATGGCTGGCTCTAGCACGTGTAGCTGGCATGGTGTAGTGGTTAGAGTGTGTAGGACTAGCATCTGGGGGACCCAAGTTTTAGTCCCCACTCTGCCGTGGACCCTTACTGGGTGACCTTAGCCTGCTCACGGACTCTCAGTCTAACTTACCTCACAGTGTGGGTTGTTAGGATAAAATTGGAGGAGAGAGGAAAACAACATAACCTGCTTTGGGGTTTCCATTGGGGAGAATGGCTGAGAGGGTATACATCAAATAAATAAAGATCCAGTCAAAGGTTTGGCTGTAATGTATTCGTCTTGTGTAAGAGTGAAGTCTTCCAACACTTGGTTTAGATGGTTCTTTTATGGCTTGGTATTCTCCTCTGAGGCAAGGGCGTCTTGAGCAGTGGGTTGTTTTCCTTGCTCCATCCGGGGAAGGCAGGACTAAAATCAAACTTCCTGTCTCCCTGGCGGGAAAACAGCCTACAGAATCCCAGTTTCCTCCTGCCTTCGAAGGGGAAGCAGGTTCTGTAGCACAGCTCTGTTCTTTAGTTTAGAGTAGGGAAACTATTCTATTTGTCTTCCAGCTATCTGTCTAATCTAATCGCCTCTAATTACCTGTTGTATCCGGTGCCCTCTACTCCCCTCCCAACCTTTCTTTTGTGGTATTTTTTCTTTGGAGCCCCTGGTCGGAGCTTCCAAAATGGCAGACGCCATTAATTCCCGGGAGGACGAGCTACTCTCGGTAGAGGACTATCGGGTCGGGCTGGTCCAATCTGCCCGCAACGATTCCGAATCTCCCAACAGCCACAATAGCGAGCCCTTAGGGAGCGAAAAACCAGAAGTTGCGCTGCAGAGCGTGGAGCCCGACTCGGCACACCCGGTGCTAAAAAAGGCGCAAAAAACCACGCCGCTGCTAAAAGCCGTGCCGCTGTACCAGGGCTTCAGGAAGAAGAAGTGTGGCTCCAGGGTCTATACCAGCCAGAAAGCCGGGAAGAGAGCACCCGCCTTTTCTGTTTCCACCGCGAGCGCAAATCCAATCGCCCTCTCAGCGGCTGCCATGGACGCCTCCCTGTCTGGAGCTGGTAACGTACCCTCCCCCTCCCTTGCAGAAGCGGCGGCCAGCCAGCAATTATCTCAGCAGGAGGCTGAAGACCTGCTAACTTTCGCTTTACAGAGACAATGGCAGGCTTTCCAGGCTTTCCAATTGAGAGCCCCCCCCCCTTTCCCTGGATGGGGCCATTTGGTTCTCCCTCCACATCTTTCTCTCACTCCCTGAGTACAAGAGAGGAGGAATCAGCTCCCAATCTGGCACAGGCTTTCACCTCTTCCCAATGGCCGACAAAGGCTGCATTAAAAGCAAAGGGGTCAGAACCACAGAAAAGCCAGTTAGAATCCACAACCTCTTCCACTGATTCCGAGGAAGAGAGAGAGGAAGGGGAGTTTGATTCAGAGGACGAATCCTCTCAGTCAGAGGAACAACAAACCAGACTATCAGGATCTTTTAGCCAAAGCCATCCTGGCCCTAGATTTACACAAAGAGGCGGAACTCTCAGAGGAGCCTAAACCCAAACTAAAGCAAGGGGTTAAGGAATGCTTTCCCAGAAAGAAGGTGTCCAATAACCTGGTTCCCTTCCCTGAGCTCTTTTTAAGAACAGTCAGAGAGGAGTGGGATAACCCATCCTCTAGCAAACCTGTACCACCTAATATTAGGAAGCTGTATTCTCTGGCGCCTCATGCCATGAATATGCTCAAGGTGCCCCTCGTAGATGCTCCTGTGGCAGACCTGCAGGCCCCAGGGCTCGTCCCAGAGGATGGGATGGGGTCCCTGTGTGACTAGCTGTACAGAAAATCAGACTCTTTGGCCAGAAAGGCACACGAGTCATCAGCCCTGGCAATTCAATCCAGCTCAACCATGTCCATCTTTGCTAGAGCTTCTTACCTCTGGGTAAAAAGGCTCATTCAACTGGTTCCAGAGGAAAACCACAGAGTTATCGGAGGTCTGGAGAGAGTTCTAAATGCGGTCAGTCGAATGGCTGATGCTTCCTTAGACTCTATGTCTTTCACAGCTCGGTCCATGGCTTCTGTTACTTCTCTGAGAAGGGCTCTGTGGCTGAGAGTTTGACCAGCAGATTTTAGAGCCAAAACCACTCTCATGGCCTACCCCATTCAAGAGGACAAACTATTTGGGGGAAAATTAGATAAGATCCTGGTGGAAACCAAGGATAAGAAGCAGGCCATGCCCAGACAGTTTAGAAAGGAACAGAGGCCCTCTAACTATCCGTCCTTTCGTTCCTCTCGAGTACCCTCCAGATACAGATCTGAATACAGGAGGGGATCTTGGAACACCTCCCAGTCCTTTCGAAGGGGAGGAAGGTTTCAAAGACCCCAGAACCAACTGTCCAGAACCAGTAAGGGGGACAAGTTCACCAAAAACAATACCCAGTGACGTCAACCCCACGCGGGTCGGGGGAGGCTTCAGTATTTCAGAAACAGGTAGCTATTCTCCAACCCGGACAATTGGGTCCACAGAATCCTAGCAGAGGGCTACTTCCTGGAGTTCACCTCCAAGCCACGCGACCGATTTATTCTATCCCCAACCTCCCTCAGAAAGGAAAAACGTGCCAGGACACTCAAGGCCATCCAACATCTTCTCCAGATAGGGGCCATAGAGCAGGTACCCACCCATGAAAGGCGTCAGGGGGTTTACTCCATCTTTTTTACCATCCCCATAAAAAATGGGGACTGGAGGGCCATCCTAGATCTCAAATATGTCAACAAAAGGATGGCACGAAAACATTTCAGAATGGAGACCCTACGGTCAATTGTAGAATCCCTGTGTCCCGGCACATTCATGACGGCGGTGGACTTAACCAAAGCCTACCTCCACGTTCCCATCCACCCCCTCCACAGACGGTATCTCCGTTTTGCCTCTGGCCACTCCCATTTCAGGGCCCTGCCCTTTGGCCTGGCCTCCGCTTCAAGGGTCTTCACCAAGATCCTAGTTACGGTCATAGTGTCTCTCAGACAGGAGTGCATCCAGGTACATCCGTACCTGGACGACAACCTGATATGTGCCCAATCCAGAGTCCATATCTCACACTACAAGAGTAGTACAGATCCTCCAGGAGCATGGTTACATAGTCAATTTCACCAAGAGCTCCCGGACACCTACCCATTCCATGGTCCACCTGGGGTCTGGATAAACTCCAAAGAGATTTCCCTGTCCCTGCCTCCAGAACGGATACACAAAATTGTCACCCTAGCCTCATCCATAGCCAAATCAAAATCGGCTCGACTCATGTCTTTGGCAAGACTCCTGGGCCTCATGATCACTTGTATAGCGGTGGTCCCCTGGGCTCGCTTTCACTCGAGGCCACTCCAGTGGTTGATCCGGCTGTTCCAGAGGGACATTGCCAAAAAGAGAGAGAGGCTTATACGCATCTCCTTAAAGACCAAACAGAGTCTGCGCTGGTGGTCCCGGCCATCGAACCTTCAGAAGGCCAATCAATACATACACGACGAGCCACTACAATTGTTTACGGATGCAAGTCTGGAGGGATGGGGAGCCACCCTCAACAGACACATAACCCAGAGCCGATGGTCCCCAGCGGAGACCAATCTTCATACCAATCTGTTAGAGCTCAGAGTGGTCAAACTGGCTCTCCGCAAGTTCACGTCTGTCCTCCGAGGTCATCACGTCCTCATGAGGACGGACAACACCACAACCAAAGCACACATAAACAAGCAGGGAGGGTCCAGATCCTCCTCCCTACACCTGGAGGCAGTGGCAGTATTCTCATGGGCACAGATGCACCTCAAATCAATACGAGCAGAACATATGAAGGGTGCCCTCAACATCCAGGCGGATTGGCTAAGCCGCCAGACCATAGACGAGGGAGAGTGGTCTCTAGATCACGATGCTTTTCAACAAATTACTATCAGATTTTGCGTCCCTCAAGTAAACTTGTTCGTTTCAGACGCAAATTGCAGGCTGACAAGATTCTTCACAAGGTACTTCCATCTGAACGCGGAGGGAACAGAAGCTCTGACCAGTCCGTGGCCCAAAGCCTTCTATATGCCTTCCCTCCCTTACCCATTCTGCCCAAGGTTCTAAGAAAGATTTATCAGGAACAGGCCAACGTCATCCTAGTAGCCCCGTTCTGGCCACGCAGGCCGTTGTTTGTTGCCCTTCAACAGATGTCATGCCAGGAACCATGGAGAATTCCAACCCATTGGGGAACTCTTGCCCACCCTGGGCGAAGATAGGAATATTGAACCTTCTATTAGTGTTTTTATGTACAGTATACATCTGCAAGGAAGATTATTGTCCATAAGTTCAGCAAAACTGACCTTTTTCCTATAACTCTGTTGTTGGTTTTTATTAATGTTGCCAGTTTCAAGTTTACAGTCCTGTCTATTGAGCTAAGCAAGCCAGTAACTGGACTTCTGTAGGCTGTCTTCCCGCCAGGGAGACAGGAAATTTGATTTTAGTCCTGCCTTCCCTGGATGGAGCAAGGAAAACTACCCACTGCTCAAGACGCCCTTCGCCTCAGAAGAGAAGGAGCCCTCACGGTAAGTAATCAAGGCTCCATTTGCGTGGGGTTTATTTTTTGCTTGCTTGTTTGTTTTTTTGATTTAGGTGTTATGTTATCGTTCTAGTTCCAAGCTAATTGTATGTGCTTCACTGTCAAATGGAGTGCTAAAAAGCACCATATGAAGTGCTTGCTCAGAAGAATTCTGATTACATTGAAAGAAAGTTAATGTTGCTTGTTTTTACTAGGAAGGTAGTTTTATGGTACAGGTATCTGTCAATCAGTAGTGTAGCCACTGCCAGAACATGCAGTAGCAGTTTACTATGGTGTTGTTTGGCATTCTTGAAAATATTGGATGTTTGCTGTAGGTAGTAGCCACTGTTTTCTTGTGTGGAATATAAGTAGATAAAATACCCATTCCAAGGCAACGTGATACTTACTCCTTTTCAACATCTTCTGTACTCAATTCCGTGGAATTTAGGGTGTTTACAACTTCTGTAATACAAAGTAGTCTAATTCTGCTCTCATAGTGGCAATGTACAGTTGTGAATGAATGAAAATGAATTGAAGTTAATTTGATGCAGGCCTTGACATATTTTCTTTGGCTGTTGGAGCTAGTCCACAAATTTAGCCGCCAAAATCATGACCATGTTTTCTAATTATTGCTACCACAGAACTGACTAATAAGCGCTTCAGCTTCTCGTAATTTTTTTTCAAGTTATAGATGACTAAAACATGTATATAGGGGTAACTGGCTGTAATCATAATAAAGACCTCAAAATAAAATCATTGCTGAAAATACTAGGCTCCATAGTGAAATTTTTAGGTGCCATGGCGAACTGGCACCTGGAGTTAATTGGATTTGCTGTTGAAAAAGATAGCTGTGAACACATCTAATACATTAAAAGGCAGACCCCATTGGCCTGAAACCCATACTGCTTCCTGAGGGCAGATTGACTTGATAACACAGTGACTTCAAGCTGTTTTCAAATAGGCCATGAAATTTGCTGGCATGACCTTGTCAAATAGGCTAACGCTTCTGTGCCCTTATCTATTCACAAGACTTCAATTGCTACGCTTGCTCTAGTTATTAAATGTTCCCCACTGCAGAGCTTTATTTAGCTTAAAAGTTTTAAGAACTGTGTTTGAGAAAGCTTTTCCTGGACTTGCAAAAATAATTCCATGGCACACTGAACTGTTCCCTTCATGAAGTGACTTTCCTCTTTAAAAAATACCAGATATTTATAGTGAAAGCTGAGAAGGCTGGCTGTTAATGTGAGGCAGGGAGGATTTAGCAGCCAGCTGGTACAATCTATGGCATCTTAAACGAGCCCAGTCTTTGCAATAATGGCCCAGGATGGCTGCCAGCCTCTGTTCATCCATGTGCTCTTCACTCGCACCACTCATTCTCCGCCCTTCCCCACCCCCATCCTGCTATAACAGCCTTGCCAGCAAGAGAGGGAAGAAACTGAGATAAAACATGTACTACCTTGTTGATGGTTTTGTCTCCCTGGAGCTATTTGCTCTGGGGCTATAAAAGCTCAAAGAGAACCATGCGAGCAGCTTTCATTATACAATAATGTGGTGATATGCTTTTAAAAAAAATAGTTTTTGAACAAATTAGCATTAGCATAGAATCATAGTTGGAAGGGACCACCAGGGTCATCTAGACCAACCCCCTGCACAATGCAGGAAATTCACAACTGCCTCCCCCACACACACACCCAGTGACCAGAAGATGGCCAAGATGCCATCTCATGATCTGCCTAAGGTCATAAAATCAGCATTGCTGACAGATGGCCATCTAGCCTCTGCTGAAAAACCTCCAGGGAAGGAGAGCTCACCACCTCCCGAAGAAGCCTGTTCCACCAAGGAACCGCTCTAATTCTTCCTAATGTCTAGATGGAAACTCTTTTGATTTAATTTCAACCCGTTGGTTCTGGGCTGATCTTCTGGGACAACAGAAAACAACTCGGCACCCTCCTCTATATGACAGCCCTTCAAGTACTTGAAGATGGTTATATCACCTCTCAGTCTTCTCCTCAGGCTAAACATACCCAGCTCCTTTAACCTTTCCTCATAGGACTTGGTCTCCAGACCCCTTACCTTTGTTGCCCTGATAGCCTGAAGATAGCCTGATAGCCCAGCCTAGCCTTGGGCTATCTTGTCAGAGCTTGGAAGCTAGGCAGGGTTGGCCCTGGTTAGTACTTTGGATGGGAGACCAACAAGGAAGGCTGAAGTTGCTATGTAGAGGCAGGCAATGGCAAATCACCTCTGCTCATCTCTTGCCTTGTGTCGGTTGCATCTAGATGACACACATTTATTGTTTACTATTATTACATATTAGTGTGTTTTCATCCTTCCTGTTTTTTTTTACAATTCTGTTTTTATTTTTATACCATTTGTATGCAAACATGGGCATCAGCTTTAGTATCACAATTTTGTCCAGAGGAAAAAGTTACAGCAGACTCCAGCAGGGGCTTTCAAGGCAAGTGAGAAGCAGAAGTGGTTTGCCATTACTTTCCTCTGCAGAGTCTTCCTTGGTGATCTCCCTTCCAAGTACTGACCGTGCTTAGCTTCCGAGATCGGGCAATACTGTGCCGCCTCCCCTCCCCTCATGGACTTGAGAAAACATTTTTTAAAAACCCTTCCAACTCTCTAATGGAACCAGAGTCATCATGATGTTTGCTAACAGAGCAGTTCTATGGAAGTATAGGTATTAACAGGCTTTTGTGTGATTATGGTTTTCTGTGTGAAATGGCCCCTGTGTTGCATTTCACAGTATGCATGCATCCCCCTGTGGCTTGGTGTGGTTTTTTTCTCTGGTCCACTGCGTTCCAGAGCAGGCAGCAGGAATTTGCAGGCTTGAATGGACCCACAGGTACCCCCTGTGTTCCTGCCCAGGCATGTTACTGAAGACCAGACTTACGTTAGCGTACCTTTTAAAAATACGGTTAAGATAACTAGCTTAGTTAGTCAATGAATAACTTGTAGTTTGCAGTTTGAAACAGCTGTACATACAATGCCTTGGTTTTACCCTAGCTGCACTTCCATTCCCGGACCTTCAAAGGGCAAGCTCTCTCAAGCAAAGCTGTAGCAAGTCTGAAGTGGTTCAAAGCTTCAGGTAGTTTTGAAGGGGTGAACCCCCAGCCTTCCTCATGCCTGGATATCACTGCCATGATCCAGTGGCCCTGGAGACAATGGCTTGCCCTCCTCGTTTCAAATTCACGTTTTGGTGGGAAACTGTCTTCTAAACATCCCAATTAAAAAAAAAAACTTCGCTAAACTGTTATTGTTTGCATTAATAGGGGGTCTGTGATTGCACAGGCTAAAGTGGGCGTAACAACAAATCTACTGCAGGTGTGGTGTAGTGGTTAGAGTGTCAGACTAGTGTCTGGGAGACGCAGGTTCATATTTTTACTCTGGCATGGAAGCTTGTTGGGTGAGCCTGGGCCAGTCACACACCCTCAGTCTAACTTTAGTTCCCTGATGTTACATCTGTCTGTAGGTTGGGTTGGGTAACCTCAACTTGACTCAGGGCAGGCAGACATGTCTGAGTTTGGCCCCGATACCACAAAGATTACGGTGACACCAAAAAACCCGTCTATTTTCATTTGAGACGAGGGCATCCTGGTACATTTGGTTCATTTTCTGTTTTCGGTGCAGCCCCACATTTGGGACTGTGCCTGCTCGCAGGCCTGCCACCGGAAACTTTTACTAGCTTCAGACCTCTAGTTGGGATGCCTCTCCCCTAGGGTAGGTGGGCCGGCTTCCCACCAAACCACCTCGTGCTCCTGGGCGGGGCATCCCCTCCCTCCTCAGTTCCTTCTTTGCCGCCGCCAAGAGTGGAACGTAATTAAACTTCCTCAGAGCCATTTTCTTCAAAAGTCATCAGAACTGTTTGTTTGTGAGTTTTTGGACTGCCGCTCAGGGCTTCCTGACCAGCCCCATCTTCTCTGCTCTGCGGAACGATTTCTGAGAGCCCGGTCCCCCCGGCCTCCAAATGGCCTCCAAATCTCCTTTCAGGCGTTGTCCCAAGTGCGATACCAAGATCCCGCACACAGACAGTCACGACCTGAGCCTACTCTGCCTATGCGAAGGCCATAACGTCACCACATGCAAGACATGCCAAAAATTCTCTACTCGGGCACGCAACACGCAAGCTGCCCGCTTGAATGCCGAACTATGGAGAAAAGCCCTTATGGCCCTGTCTCCGTCGGTCGGATCAAGGACGGCTCAGTCGGTTCACTCCCTGGCAACTGCCCCGACAGCCAGATTCACGTTGGATCCAAAAGGGTCGGATCCGGGACAAACCTTCTCGGATCCGTCCTACTCTAAGCATGAGTGAGAGAGCGAAGTCGGAGGGCCCTTCAACTAAGAAACATAAGAGCAAGACAAAGCACCGAGAGAAATCCATCGACTCGTGCCGCTTGAAGTCTCTCCCATCTCTATCTGTACAACCGACTCCGGTTCCGAGATCACTACCGGAACCGATCATGGTTCCACCGAGAACCCCGTCCTTGTGATCGAGATCTCCATCACACTCTCTCTCTGAAGTGGAATTTGACCTATCCGGGGAACCCCTCCAGTTGCCGGATCCGAATATGTTGGACCCGGTAGTCGAACCCCCCGTGGACATGGATCCGACTCTGGGACCTAACATTCCCCCAGCCCTTATACAAGACTGGGTTGACTTTTGCAGACTCAAACAGATCACACTACAGGGCAAACTGATGGCGCAGAGAGCTGTGCACCAGTTACCACTCCCATCCATGTCCTACTCCCAGCATGGTTCCATGTGGGGTTCTGATGTTGAGGAATTAGACACCTTAACATCAGCAGCCAGCCCGGAGGGTACTTCTGACCCCTCCCCTGACGAACAGGTAGGGGACACGGAGGCCATATCCCCCTCTGAGGATCTACATCTCCGTAGTGAACAAATGATATGCATGGCGGAAGCTCTAAAGTTGAACATCACCACTTAAGATAACAGACCAAAAGACAGAATTCTCAGTCGCCTATATCCCGATTCCCCGGGCATTGTGGCATTCCCTGTCTTGGAGGGCCTGACAGAGATGGGCAGATCGGTCTGGAAGAAGCCGGTTTCCACCCCGGCCTCTACCAAGAAAATAGAGAACCTCTATAGAGTCAAACCGGAATCCACCGAATTTTTGACCATCCCCCCTCCCCCCTCCTCTATTGTCACAGGCGAAATGCAAGCTCGCCAGAGACAGGGCCACCACTCCACCCCTGCAGACAAGGAGAGCAGAAGGTTGGATTATTTGGGCAGGAAGTCATACACTTCTGCAGCCCTCAGCATCAGAATTGCTAACTACCAGGCCATCATGGGGGGCTATCAACTTTTCCTATGGGCAAAAGCCGCCCCTCACCTGGAACTTTTACCTGAGGAGTCAAGAGCTGCCATTGGTCTGATTCAAGCCGAAGCGACTCACCTTTCGAAGCAGGAGATGAGCGCGGGCAAGCATGCGGCAGATATCGCGACACGCTCCATGGCCACAGCAGTGACACTCCGCCACCATTCCTGGTTACGCAACACTGCCTTGCAACCAGATACCAGGTCACAAGTAGAAGACCTACTCTTTGAGGGAGACTCCCTGTTTGCATCAAATACGGCGGAATTCCTCACTAACATCAAGAAGGACCGTCAGACGACCAGATCCTTGGGCGTCATCCCTAATAACTCTCCGCAAAGGAAGAGATTTCAACCACACCAACAAGGCTTCAATACGTCCTCCTACAGAGGACAGAGGCATCAGAGATACCAGCCGTAACCTCAACAAAGGCAATTCCCTCAACAGTTTCACCAGCAGTACCACCAGGGTCAAGCTGGAAGGCGTAGGCCTAATAACCGGCAGAGGCCCACCAACAGTCCACAACCTAAGGACCAACAGCATCCCTCCCAGAGGTTCTGACTTGTCTCACCAGGCCGTCCAAGAGAACCTACCATTTCTCGAGAGACTGGCAAAATTCGCCGATGCCTGGTGTTTTATCTGTTCAGATTCCTGGGTCTACAAGGTTGTTTCACAAGGCTACCGCCTAGAGTTCAAATCCCCCCCTAAGTGTTTTTCCTCTAGTTTGGCAAGGGACAACCCTTTTCCAGTTTGCCCCACAATTGCAGGAGCTCCTGCTGAAGGGTGCCATTCAAAGAGTTCCCACAGTTTGTTTTGGTGTCTACTCCAGGATTTTTAAGGTAGAGAAAAAGGACGGGGGCTCTAGGCCTATAATAGACCTTAGAGCCCTTAATAAATGTTTGAGAATTTCAAAATTCCGTATGATTTCCTTACCTTCCATGATGGAACTCATTACTCCAAACATTTGGTTTGTCGTCCTGGGCTTAAAGGACGCTTATTTTCACGTGTCAATCCACCCCTCACACAGAAAATATCTTATGTTTCATATCTTATGTGTTCCACTACACCGTCCTGCCTTTTGGCCTGGCTACAGCCCCACGGGTTTTTACAAAATGCATGGTGGTTGTCAGGTCTCACCTCAGAGCCAAGGAATGCAGCATTTTCCCGTACCTTGACAATTGGCTTATAACAGCAGACAATCCCAAGATATTGTCCTCCCATCTGGAGATGACTGACTCCACCTGCGCTAACCTAGGCCTTATGGTCAATTGGAAGAAATCAAAATTGACACCTTCATTGAAAGCCCAATTTATAGGTGCTGTACTAGACTCCAGTAAGGGGAAGGCCTTCCTCCCCCTTGAAAGGGTAATAGCCATCAAACGCCTGATTGAACACTTCATGCGCTGCAGACACCAGCCAGTGATCTCCATTCAAAGACTGCTGGACCTAATGGCCTCCATGACAGCAGTGACCCCCTTTGCCAGGCTTCAGATGCGAGTCCTGCAGAACTAGTTTCTCAGGACCTTTGACCAATTCTGCCACTCCCAATTGCACGGACTGTCCATTCCTAGGAAGGTCCTGAGGTCACTAGGGTGGTGGCTTTCAGAGCCCAACCTTCTCCTGGGAGTGCCCTTTGGTTACTGGAACCCTGACTTCACCCTAACCACTGACGCTTCCCTAGAGGGATGGGGAGGTCACTGTGGGGGTGCTTCAATATAAGGCAGATGGGAAGTGGCAGAGTTATCTCTGCATATCAACATATTAGAGTTACGTACTATCCGTTACCTCATTTGCAGATATCCTTCGAGGGTCCAGAACGTTGCTGCAGTCCGACAACCCCTCAGCAGTGTACTACATCAACGGCACGGGCTCCATTCCTCTATGCAGAGAGGCACAAAGGGTCCAGCAGGTGGCCTTAGCAAATGACATCCAACTGAGAGCCACACATATAGCCGGTGTCCACAACACATGGGCGGACACACTCAGCATGGATTTCCGTACCAGTCACGAGTGGGAGCTTCAGGAGACATTCCTGAAACCCATATTTCGGCTGTGGGGATTCCCCCAAATCAACCTGTTTGCTTCCAAGGAGAACAGGAAGACCAAGATGTTCTGTTCCTTAGCAGGAAGTGACCCAGAATCACTAGGGGATGCGTTTCAGATACGCTGGTCGGGCACACTCTTTTACGCCTTTCCCCCATTCCCTCTCCTGGCCAGAGTACTGGGAAAGATCAGGGCAGAACCTCCTGCATCCTGATTGCTCCCCTATGGCCCCGTCAAATTTGGTTCACACAACTGTTAAAACTGGTGGGAGGCAACTACAAGACACTCCCGAGGGATCGGGGTTGCTCAGGTGGGGCATACTCAAACATCACAATGTAGACAGGTTACACCTAGCAGCGTGGAGAATAGAACCCAAGCAATAGGGCTCTCCACCCCTGTTAGAGAGGTTTAGGCCATTCTTTAGGCCAGAAAACCCTCTACTCGCTATTCCTATGATCGGAATGGGAAAGGTTTGAGAGATGGACCAATGCAAGAACTTGTCTCCTTTTGATTGCCCTCTACCGCACATCTTGGACTATCTGTTGGAACTAACCAGAACAGGGCTGACAGTCTCATCTATAAGAGTACACCTGGCAGCCATTTCCGCCTTTCATGACAGGCTAGAGGGTTACACCACATTCTCACACCCCCTGTCTAAACGTTTTTTGAAGGGACTCAATAACTTGTTCCCTCCTATACCTAGAATTGTACCACAATGGTCCCTATCCCTGGTGCTAGCCAAGCTTATGCAGTCATTCTTTGAACCCTTGGCGACTGCACATCTGTCACTACTTACAGCCAAGGTGGCCTTTTTGATAGTCGTTACGTCTCCCAGAAGGGTAGGAGAACTAGCGGCCCTTAGGGTGGACAAGCCCTTTCTGAAAATATTCAACGAATGAGTAGTCCTGCACCCCAGCTTACGGTTTAAACCTAAGGTGGTTTCCAGCTTCCATATGTCTCAGGAACTGGTACTCCCGTTTTTCCCCCCAAACCCGACCTCTCCAGCCGATAAGATGCTTCATACGTTAGATGTCAGAAGGGCCATTTTGTATTACATAGATAGGACAAGACATTTCAGGAAGTCCAAGACTCTTTATTTGTCACCAAGGCCCCAAAAAGGGGAGACCAGCTTCAGCATAGTCCATTGCTAGATGGGTGGTATCAGCAGTTATAACTGCTTACAAGGAAGTGGGCAAGACTTCCCTGCTGGACATTAGGGCCCATTCGACCAGGGCCCAGGGTTCGTCAGCCGCTTTTCACAGAAAGGTTAATCTCCGTGACATCCGTAAGGCGGCGATGTGGTCAAGTGAGGACACGTTCATCAGACATTACTCCTTAGACTTGCAGGCAAGAAAAGATGCAGAAGTGGGAAAGGCAGTCCTCCAATCCTTGTTTCACTAACTCGACACCCACCTCCAAATGTGAGTAGCTTGTCAAAATCCCAAAGGTGGGGCTGCACCGAAGACTGAAAATGAAAACAGAGTTGCACTTACCTGTAACAGCTGTTCATTGAAGTCTTCTGGGCAGACACCCATTCCCTCCCACTGACCCCGCTGTTGACCTAAAAAAACAAAAACAGAACCAGATAAGTCAAAAGTAAGAGTAGAAGGGGTAAAGAATCTTGAGCTCTCCGCATATTAAGTAGGTCAGTGGCAGGCGAGGAACTGAGGAGGGAGAGGATGCCCCGCCCAGGAGCACGTGGTGGTTTGGTGGGAAGCCGGCCTGCCTGCCCTAGGGGAGGGGCATCCCAACTAGAGGCCTGAGGCTAGTAAAAGTTTCCTGTGGCAGGCCTGCTCGCAGTCGCAGTCCCAAATGTGTGTCTGCACAGAAGACTTCAATGAACAGCAGTTACAGGTAAGTGCAACTCTGTTGTACTGCTCTTCCCATCATCCTAGGAGGCAGGAACTAGGTTGCTCTTTCGACCCCTATGGGGAGGGGAGTGCCTGCCCTCTTCAATTCTTTTCCGGCCTCCTCAGAGAGTGCACAGATTCTTTGAGCTATGTGGGTGTCATGGCCCAGCCAGGTCCAAGGGACACCAATGTCTCCTCTGATGAAGTATCAGCCAGCAGCCCTGGCTTCTATCCACAGCCAGCAGCTGAGGTGGCACAGGAAGAAGCAGCCCCTATGGGGCCAGACCCAAAACCAGGAACCAGTGCAGCAGCAACTCAGCCCTCCAGCTTTAAGCTGGCTGCAGAAAGCCAGCTGCCTGTCTACTCACCCCTCATCACCAGAGCCTCAGGAATGGCACAGGAGGCGAACATGTTGGACCTTACAGGACTGGAGGTGAAGTGCTCGACTGGCAGCTTGCTACCCACCCAGCACTGACAGCGGGGAGGAGTGTTTGCAGGAGCAGGTCTGAGGTGGCTGGCAGGTGCATGGCATTACAGGCTGCCTGTGTGGTGTGTTGTTGATAAGCAGCTGGAAAGGGCATAGCTGTGTGGAAGCAAGGTGTCTTCCTACTCCTGAACTTGCTGTGAACTGTCTGCTCTGTCTGGACCTTGGCTTAGACCCTTGGACTTTCTCCTGTGAGCGTTGAAACTGTTTGGTGTGTGTGCGTGCTTCAGTGTCAAATATAGATTGGATGCATTTCCTAATGGCAACTTCCTTCTCAAACCCAGATTAGAGAAACCAGATAGGGTTGTAAAATAAATTTTCCTTGATGAGTAATGAAATGGGTAGGAGTATTAAAAATATTGTCATCCACTGTGCTAGTAAACTTTAAAAAATGTATTATAAGATGCTCAGCAGACAAACCGGCATGTAAATATTTTAAATAAATGTTTTGGTGAAGCAGCTAGAAGGAACGATGCGTACTGCAAGTCACAAATGTGCTTGAGAGAGAGTGCATCCTGTATCCTGTGTTACCTTAGCACGTGTATCTCAATTTTTGCCATTAGAGATTGAAAATATATTGTTGGCACAGAAACAGTCTCATGCAGTCACAATAGAACTACCAGGATATTTGGGGATCAATTTAAACTGAATACTGAAAATACTGACCTCTTCTATGTTTTATCAAACACATAGCATATTGTTGCCAAAATTATTCACATTTAAACAAGAAACCTATCCTGAAATTTTGTATATGCTACAGTGTAGCTAGATATTATCTAATGCGTATGGATTATTTTGCATAGAAATGTTCATGCTATATGTTCTGAGTGAGTAAAAGCTACAAAAAGCATTCCATTCCAAAAGAGAAAAATCTTCCCCAAATTTCCCAAATGTTCAGTTGGAAATATAGGAGAAAAAAGTCCTAGGGTAGGGGCAGAGAGAGATCTTTTTTCATGCTATCACATCTCTAACTTAAGATAGTCTTCTTGCTTCCCCAAGCTAGGTAAAGATCGCAGCACTGTCACCCCCATTGCAGTCCTACTTGCCTTTTATGGTATAACTAGTCATTGACTTCGACAATCAGTGCTAAAGACCAGCCACAACAGCTGTAGCAGTGTAAAGAGTCATATTCTTTACATGCCTGGAGATGGTAATAGGCTGGATGAGGGCCAACAAATTGAAACCCCGGCTAGAGGGGGTTGGTTGAGATTCTGTTTGTTGATAACAGAATCAATTTCCTATTTTGGATAAAGTTGCTCTTCTGCAGTTTGCAATTGTTGGATCTTAAGCCCACGGGTGGAGGCCATTTCTTTGTGGTTGCTGTGCCCAGCTTCAGCTGGTGCACCCTTCCTTGAGAGGCACAGGGTCAAAATACACCTTATTTGTGAACACAGGTAGTTGTGGGCGCCCTACCTGACTTGTTGTCACTCATTTGATTGGGTGAAACTCTCCTTCAAAGGATTCTTTAGGTAGTAATTTGTGTGTTTCACTGTCTTAAGGTGTAGTGATGGGTGCTAGTTTAGTTTGCATTAAAAGGGGATCAAACCAGTTTATGGACAATAGGATCATGATGGCTAAATGCAACCACCATTTTCAGAGTCAGAATACCAATTCTGTGAGGGCAACAGGAAGGGTCTTGGACCACCCCCTCTTGTGAGCCTTCTGGGGAATCCAGCTGGCCACTCTTGTGAAACAGGATGCTAGTATAGATGAATCAATGGTCTGATCCAGCACAGTTGCTCTCCCTCCTGATAACACGATCACTGAAATTTAAAACAATAAGTAATCGGACATTTATGCTCTGGTATTCTTGACTTTTTGGAATATTTGACTTCTGTCAATGGAAACTACCTTACTGGTATGCAGACCTTAATATGGTACTCCAGCATATTGTGAGTGCTTTATTTACCCTGTATATCTTAGAGTTGTCATAAGGAAAAGTCAGTGTCATCAATCCCATGTATCATGTGAAGGGTTGAAGCAGAGAGAGTTGTTTGCCCTAGAAAAGCGCATAAACTGGATTGACATGAGATGAGGGTCTGCAATGAGGAGTGGGAAACGGTGGAAACTACTAGTTTAGTCTGGCTCCATCATGTTACCCTGACAGTGTGGTCCCCATTAGGGTTGTGCATATTGATAAACCCGAACCAAAAATCCAAAATTAGCCATTTCGGTAATTTTTTAGCCAAAACCTGGGGGTCTCCCTGAAGCCGAATAGGTGATTTCCAAATAGGAGATTCTTACAAAAGCTAAATAATTATTATTTGGCTTTATCGGATTCAGCTATTTGCCTTTGCTCAGAGGCATGGCTCTGTGCTTTCTCCCCTTTTTCTTTCTTTTTTTGACTGGTTTTGTTAGGGCCCCATGGTTGGGGCCCTTTTGAGGTTGGGGTTGTGTAATCCGAGCCAACTTTGACCAACATCCAACCACACAGCCATCTGTCCATCAATGGGTTAATATGGATAAAGCATAAGGGTTTTTTAAAAGACAGGACTCACCCAGTCCCATACAGAGGGTCAGCTTTGACTGCTGCTACCACCAGGCTTCCAAAGGAGACTTCTCAGCTGCACGGATAAGCACTCTCCTTCAGACAGCCCCTGTGGTCGAGACTTCGGCTGGCTCCAAATATCACCACAAGCACCCTGAAAACCTGCTCTGAAACTGAAGGTCGCCCGGAGTAGAGGCTTCGTTTCCCTGCACTGCGACCATCTCTTGAAATCAGATTTTTGATTACCATAATAAAGGACTGTTCACAGGGTATCATTTGCCATCAAAATAAATGTTTTCCGTGCCTTATTTTTTTTGGCATTTAAGCTGTTTTCCTCCATTTGGAAGCTAATTTGCATGGGCATCATGCTATGTGCCCCAGATATGAACGGAGCCCCCAGACTTTGAGGCGCCAGACTGTGAGTTGGTTTTTCCCGCCAGTCCTTGGCAGTTCTGAACTTCTGAACCTGAAAACCAACGGACAGCTTGGCTGGCAAATGCCTGGAGGATTGGGTGACCCTTTGCAAGCCCATAAAATTGGACCCTCTGTCCCAAAGTTCACCAAACTCCGGTGACCATCCAAGGAGAGTCCCTTGCAGCCACATTGCAAATTTGGGGACTCTGCCTCCAAAAATGCCCCCACAGCAGCAAGGGCGAAAAGAAGCTCACAGAATTTATAAGGTGTTGGGACGAGGATCTTGAACATCCAGATTCTAATCCCTGCTCTGCCATGGAAGCTTGCTGGGTGATGCTAGGCCAATCACACAGTATTGGCATGACCGACCTCACAGGGTTGTTGTAGAATGAGGTAAGCTGCTTTAGGTCCTCCATTGGGGAGAAAGGTGGGATACCCTACCTAGAGTATATGAGGTACTTTGTTCAAGGTAATTCCTGGGTCATCTAATCAAAAGGAATTTGAAGGTTACAACTCTGTTGCCTCTTAATGGAAAAAATAGGCCATCACATAAAAATAGAAGTTCAAGATAAAGTTGTTTTAAGTTATTTTGAGAGTACATTACAGAAAATAACATGCATTAAGCATAAATAAAACTCAGCTTCACTCGACTGTCTGCTTTTCTTAAAGTGTCATGTATACAAGCGGATTCAATGTGTCACTTTGCAGCAAGGATATTAAATTTGATTTACTTGAACCCTGCTACCTGTCTTCCAGTAAGAACATTTTTCAAAACCTTTTATTGTAAAAAACAAAAAGTGTATAGGAAGGCTGCTATTGTGGTCTGATCACTGACAAAAACAACCTAAAGTTACATGTGACAGCACCCAATGCCATTATTCCTTGGGCAATTACCCTCCAAGCAGCAGGCTGACATACTTGTGAATTGAAGTATGCATGGTGCATACAATTGTTTTTTAAAAAAATTCTTAAATAGGCAGTGGTGGTTGTGTCAAGGGTGTTTTGTCCTGTCAACCACCTGCTCCCTCCCTCCCACTCTCAAATGCCTGCAGTCTTAGAGCCAATGATCCATTTGGAGCTGGGATGGTGGATGTCTCTACTCGTTTGCTGGCATGGGGCAGGTGCTTCTGAAGCCCACTCTCCAGAGACAGGAGCTGCACCTTGAAAAGCGGTTGAAGACCCCTCTTTGTTCGTCAAATCCCTAGGGATTTGTAAGAAGGAGATTTCATTGTCAGGATTCTTAAAAATATGTTTTCTGCTTCATTCGGATTCTTTGTTTTCCTTTTCTCCAGTGAAGCTTCCTAGTTTGCCAAGAATGAGCGTGAAAACGGCTTCAATTCCATCTTTGTTATCACCAGCATGGCACCCAGAGATGGGTTCTCTGCTTCCTGCTGGGTTGCCTGATCCTTTCCACACTCCTTCTTAATCATTTCTCTTTGTTTGTCTTGAAAAGATGCAAGAGTACCACACTTTGGGCTTTATCAGAATTGGACCCTTGTGGCATTTTTAAATGACTTTAAAATGGCGGTAGCATCCTTGTGGCAACCATGTGGATGCTGGCCCTTAACATACTGTT
This sequence comes from Euleptes europaea, assembly GCF_029931775.1. Lineage (NCBI taxonomy): Eukaryota > Metazoa > Chordata > Lepidosauria > Squamata > Sphaerodactylidae > Euleptes > Euleptes europaea. The sequence continues at coordinate 13,240,531 of NC_079317.1, forward strand.
CATACTTCCTCCATTTCTACTCTTTTGTCACCTTCCACATTCCTCTGGCCCTCTTTCCCTTGGATATTTAATTTCTACCCCTCACTACTTCTTTAGCTATCATTAAGGTGTGCTAAAGGCAGTGGGAGAGTGAAGGGGCTGTGTTGTGGTGATGGGATTCATGGGGGGAGGAGTTCTAGCTCTCTCCCACAAAGTCCTGGCCTCAAATGACCTTGCAGCTTGGCACCATTTGCCTTGTTGGGGGCATGTGATGTGCTTGAAACTACTTTGCCCAACGTCAGCACCCCCTTTAGCAGAAATGAAGGGGTGAGGCCTTTTGTTTGCGCCCCAACTTTATGTAAAACTAGCAGCTGTTACAACTATGTGACGTATTTATTGAGGGATCTTCTTTGTTTTGGAACAGTGCAATATTATAACGGTTGATTTTTGTGCAATAGTGAAGACTTCTTCTATGGGCCGGGTGAAATACTAATTAACTGTTGGGTGATGTGTGTGAAGTGTTGACAGCTTTCTCCCTTCTATGGGCAACTGCTGTGCTAACTAACTGAATAGTTGTGTGTGTGTGTGTTTGTGCGCTGTCAAGTCTCACCTTACTTACGGCGACCCTGTAGGGTTTTCAAGGCAAGAGATGCTCAGAGGTGGTTTGCCATTGCTTGCCTCCAAGTGGGCTGAGAGAGTTCAGAGAGAGCTGTGATTGGCCCGAGGTCACCCAGAAGGCTTCATGTGGAGGAGTAGGGAATCGAACCCCGGTTCTCCAGATTATGGTCTGCTGTTCTTAACCACTACACCACTTAATAGGTCGCTTCAAAAACACTTTTTTTTTTGGTAGAATGGAAATCAGGGTTGTTGTTTTTTAAGAAGTTGAGCCTTAAAGAGTAAATACATACATGGACACAGAATAAGGTTAAGAGCTATAATACCACTCAGAAGGCAATTGGGGGGAAATAAATACCATTTTATTCATGGAGATTATTGGAATTCAGAGCTCTTCAACATTAATGGGTGCCTTTTTACAAGTTGTATAGTTGGCTTTCTTTGGTCTTTTTCTTATTTAATGGCTTATATTGATAGTTCATAGTTATAAGTTTATAGATTTTTTTATAGGATTAAGTTTTGGTTTCTTCTTAAGTTCCAATTTGAACTTGAGGTGGTAGTTTACTGCTAAGTATATTATGTTGAAAAACTTCATATACCATAATATTAACAGGCAGTGTACATACTTGTTACTTTGAACCTGCAGAAGCCAGATGTCTTACATAATAAAGTAGAAAGAATGGCAGCAAGTATGATTTGGGAGAAAACTGCAGGGATGAGCAAGATATAGTTTATTTTAAGCAGAAGAGCTTTTCATTAGAAAAACCTGGCTTTGGATCAGTCAGCTGGGGGGAGTATGTGAAGAGTACTTTAAAAACTGCCCTGCAGTTTTGCGGGGTGGCAACTCTAATGATCATACGGTCAAGCTTCCATTAAAATTGATTCCATGCAATAAAATTATTTTAATAGTTGAAATGAGCATTATTATGATGGGCGGAATGTTTTGCAGGTAGATAGCAAGGCATCGTGGCGTACCAAACGGTGCTTTAATTTGCATGAGATTTTGTTTTGGAGCTACAACAGTGGTCGGATTCTCACGATCTAGGTTTTTTAAATTCTGCAAAGGGAGTTCTCTAATCCTTAAATAAACCTACCTATTCAGATGGGTTAAGCTAACAAAAGATTATTGGGGGTATTAAAGCCCAATAATGGTTTGTCAGTTTGAGAAGTACCTTCTAATTACTCTTAAATTCTTACTTTTAGATTAACGGAACTCTACTTCGTGGTCTCTTTTTTCAAATCAAATAATTGCTTGAAGTTCATCCTGAATTTCTTCTTGGAACTCATCACTATAGTTGTCTGTAGGCGAGTTCTTGGGTACCTTTACAACAGGAAGCTGGACTATTTAAAAACTTGGGCTGGGGTCTGTTAACATTTCCTCTTTCTCCATCTTGGCTCTGGCTCTGACTTCTCAGAATGGTTTAATAGCCACGTCAGTTACTCTGATCCAGTTCGCATATGCTTCAAGGAGATACTTCATAAACCCATGTGCTTCCCATTCCTATAATATAAAGCAATATGTTTAGAAAGTTTATCTTATTTTGTGTAGCAGTTAATACATTCTCAAACTCTAGAAGTTGTATTTTTGTTAAACCAACCACTTGAAATGCAGAAATGCTTGTTAAATTGATGGCTGAATAGTTTGGGAGGCACAAGTGAATTCTGTATACCTTTCATGCTTCTGTGTAACATCCCAGGCAGGGCCTTATACATCTCCATATGGTTCTCCCTGTATCTGGAATTCACACATCTTCCCATGAGAGAGATGTGCTATCTTTTATTCAGATGTTACAAAGATATATAATTATGCTAGGTTCAAAACTGCTTTGGATTTCATCCCCATCTATTCTTTTCTGTGCTGATTTACATAATGGTATACAAAATCTTTTCACGTATCACCAACTATTTCATTTTTACTTGGAGGATGCTCAAGAAGGAACCGATGTGTGTGTTTTTTTAGTGGCTCAGTATCGTCTTCACAACTACCCAGACCTTTCTGATAACCCAGTCACACACAGTTTATGGTTTGGAATAGACTTCAGAAATTCCAAATAGTAACTTCTACCTAGGCTCAAGGTGAATGCATGAGGTTGGAAACTACCACTCCCCCCCCTGCCCCCTTCTTTTGAGAACTTGCTGGGTAGTCTCCTTTTCAGTAGGATTAGAGCAGAAATCCTTTCTTTGCAGCCCCCCCCCCCCCAAAGAACAACCTCACCAAGTTACTGAGTCACATTTCAAAATGACTTCAGAGATCTGGTTTGTGTTCAAGGAAACAGATTTAGGTTTCGATTTGAGATTTGGGTTTGAATTGAGTTCTGGTTCGCAGAACCGTTTTTCGGGTTCAACTTTCTAGTTTACAAGATATATTTGAAGCTACAGGACAACATTAAGGACCTTTTTTAGACCAAGTCTTTTGTGAGTGACAGGCAAACCCAAGTCACACCATCCTCAGAATGTGTCACAGCAGTTGTGGTACCCGGCCAGCTATGTGTGTGTGGATATTTATTTATATTTTAGATTTATATCCCACCACTAGGGCTGTGTAAACAAAACAAAAAAATCAGTAAATTTCGGGTTCGGGTTTATTGGGCCCAATTTTTGGGGGGGAAACCTGAAATAAGCCGAATACCCATACCGGTAAATAGGCCATTTGGCTTATTTTCTGGTTTTTCAAAAAAAAATCGGCCTGGGGGAAGTCGTTTTTTGGGGTGGAGCCCCCAAATTCACAGCATAGCTTGAAGGGGCTTTTCTTGCACGACCCCCGAAGTTTGGTGAAGATTGGGTCAGGGGGTCCAATTTTATGGGATTCAGAATGGGTCACCCCCTCTCCTCCATAGACAAGCATTGTGAAGTTTCCAATGGTTGTCTATGGAGGAGGGGGCAGTCCCTTCTGGACCCCATAAAATCGGACCCCCGACCCAATCTTCACCAAACTCCAGGGGTCGTGCAAGGAGAGTCCCTTTAAGCTACGTTGTGAATTTGGGGGTCCACCTCCAAAAATGCACCCCCCCCAGGAGAATTAAATGTACTTACCTTTTTAGACTTGTCAGTAATGGCCACCAGTCTGCTTCCTTCCTCCCTCATGGTTGATTGCAAGGTTGTTGTTAATTATGGGAAATTGAGTTTTCCCACACTTGTGATGGCCGCTTCCTTCCTTTAGAACTCTACTTTGAAAAATGACACACACACACACACACACACGCACACACTCCGGGACCCGAACTTTTTTTCCAGAATTGCCTATTCGGCTTCAGCTTTCTCCCCAGGATTGTGCATTTGGTAAACCTGAACTGGAAATTTACCAAAATGGCTAATTTCGGGGGTGGGGGGAGGTTGGTTCGGGTTTATCTCTGTGCATACACCTACCCACCACTCCCCCACTACAGCAGGGATTGGGGCAGGTAACAACAAGTTACACTTTAAAACAGTTAAAAATAGCTTGAAATCCATAAAAATAATACACATAATAAGATGATGCCCTAAGCTCCCAGCAGAGCAGACTCCCAAGAATAACATACCCTCCACAAAGTAAGTGGGGAGGGGGACCGAGGTGAGCATATAAAAGGGGGGAGCTCTGCCCAGTGACTGGTGGATGTAATAGAGCAGTTTAAAGTATATGAATATGTCATATTCAACGTGGTATTTACCGACTTCCTTTCGGGGGGCATTACTTGGAGCAGCTGTGTAGAAACTCCTTTTCTTAAACTTTTTTTTTTGTGTGTGTGTCCTAACATGGGGAAATGTAGAAAAACATTTTGTGATAACTGAGCACATTTAGAATGCATTGCTCTTTATCAAGGTTATTTTAGGTAGAACTTAACTGTAGGGTATGCATGCACCCACTGTTTCATTTAAACTGAACCCCCGGCTACTAATCTCAAAGAACAACAGCCCAGGTGTGTTGTTCTGGCATGCTACCGGTACATACATTGGTTTTAGAACCAGCTCCACAGGTGCCTCTTTTCTGCTGTGAGATGTAGAATTTACCCAGCTGGTCAGGTTCCAAGGTACTAGAACAGTGATAGTGGTTTGGGAGCCACATGTGGCTCTTCCAAGTATGGCCTCTGCTCCGTGTTTCATGAAAGGGGGAGGGGGTGTAGATCAGTGGTAGAGTATCTGCCTGGCAGGTTCAATTCCAGGCATCTCCAGTTAAAGGGACTAGGCAAGTAGGTGATGTCAAAGACCTTTACCTGAGACCCTGAAGAGCCGCTGCTGGTCTGAGCAGACAATACTGACTTTGATGGACTAAGGATCTGATTCAGTATAAGGCAGCTTCATGTGTTCATGTTCATGGGCAAGGTTCTTTACTGGTGAGGATTGTGGCTGACAGGTAGTTCCTATAGGAAAATAGGTATGATTTGAGCCTCCCTGTGAAGGGAACAGTTCTCATGCCTGGAATGGAAGTAAAATATGGCTCTTGTAGTTGAAGGTAATTGGATTGTGGCTCTCCGTGAGCTCCAGAGTATCACTTTAAAAAGTCGTCTAGGTTGCAGCCGACTTACAATGACCCATAGGGTTTTCCAGGTAAGAGATGTTCAGAGGTGGCTTGTTATTGCCTGCCTCTGCTTAGCAACCCTGGTGTTCCTTGGTGGCCTCCCATCCAAATACTTACCAAGGCCAACCCTGCTATGCTTCCGAGATCTGTGGAAATCAGGCTAACCTGGGCTATCCGGGTCAGGGCACTGAATCACTGTACAAGACCTTGATGAGTTCATCTCTCCAGCCTCAATCTGCCAACCCCAACAGAAATAAGAACTGTTGACTGCTTGCCAGCAGCAGAAGAAATGCAAGGGTAGTCCTTCTACCAACAAAAGGGCTTCTCCCTCAGTACTTCCATTCGCTGAATGATCCCTGACACTTTCCTGGCCACCTCCTCCAACATCATGGACATAGTTGGAAGTCTTAGAAGTCTTTGTCAATTCAGACAGGGGTTTCCCCACCTTGTCTGTATACATTGGTGAACATTGTGACAAATGTAGGTTTTTTTGTACAATGGTGAACATTGTGACAAATGTAGGTTTTTTTGTTTGGGACAGAATGGCTGCAATAAAACACCACAGGTACAGACCATAAGCAGTTTTGCTCAAGCAGAAATATAAACAGGCTTATTGCATTTCTACCTATTCAATGCATAGTTCTTTGCTACCTATGTATCTCAGTGCCCAGAAATTGGTTTCACCAGTTCTTGCATAAGCAGTCACACACCTGGTTGGCCACTGTGTGAACAGACTGCTGGACTTGATGGGCCTTGGTCTGATCCAGCATGGCTTTTCTTATGTTCTTACAAGTGGAAATACAATAAGGTTGACATAGCACAAGTGACTACTGCAGTATTTTTCTTGCATTCTGCTGACACAAGAGCTCTAGCACAAACGTTACACTGGATCCAACTCAATTCCTAGGATGATGTCTTTAGTAACTATCATAAAATGAGAGATAGACTATGTGTAAGGCTACCAGATTTTGGGTTTTTAGATTTTTTGTGCTGGTTTTGTCTAGTGTGTATGTTTGAAGACACATTTTAGTCTTCCCAAGTTGGGAGAAGATTCAAAAGACTCATCTGACCTCTGCACCACCACACCAATCTGAAAAAAAACTCTCCTCTAACTCTTTCCATTCCAGTGCCATTTTAATGCACATCACACTAGCTGCAACATGCTGAGCTTTTTGGATCCAGAAGGTTCATGGGAGCCTGTTGCGTACCTGATGGTCCTGATGCTGCAGGAACCAAAGCCCTTCTGTTTTTTTGGCTACTCATCATTATCACTTTGCCATCCTCTCCATCTAGGCAGATGGGAAATTAACTAGAGAAAGCAGCTCTGTGGCCTTTCACCTGCAAGGCAGGCATTTAATATAGCTTTAACAGAATGGATTGCCCCCCCAAATGTTGTATAAAAATATAGCAGTGATGATGAGGTGTCACTTCACTTCAGTGACATGACTTGCATAGCAGCCCAGTTTAAACAAGGCATTTTGTCATAGGCAGTATCAGACAACTAAGGTCTTCTTGCCAACAGGCATCCGGCTGTCCTCAAACAGAGCCAGGGCTTTTTCCTCCCTGGCCGCAGCCTGGTGGAATTCTCTGCCCAATGAGACCCAGGTCCTGTAGGAATTAGCTCAGTTTCGCAGGGCCTGTAAGACAGAGACGTTCCACCAGGCTTATGGTTGAGGGCAATTATGGCATCCATCAAGAGCCAGCCTCCTTTCCCTTCCTCCCCTCCTGTTCCCTCCTTGGTGTAGTGTAGTGTAGTAGTTAAGAGCGGTGGTTTGGAGCGGTGGATTCTGATCTGGAGGACCAGGTTTGATTCCCCACTCCTCCACATGAGCGGCAGACTCTAATCTGGTGAACTGGGTTGGTTTCCCCACTCTTACACATGAAACCAGCTGGGTGACCTTGGGCTAGTCACAGCTCTCTCAGCCCCACCCACCTCACAGGTGGGGAGGGGAGGGAAAGGTGATTGAAGGCCAGTTTGAGTCTCCCTTAAGTGGTAGAGAAAGTCGGCATATAAAAACCAACTCTTTTTCTTTTCATTATGCCTTTACTCTTGTCCTTCCCCTCCCCTTCCTTCCTATTACCCTCTGCTCATCCGTCTCCATCCTCTCGCCACTCCCGGGCAGAGTAACACCAACAGTGGGCATTGCTGTACGACCACCTTGAAACAACATGCTCTCTAAGGTGGAATAGTTGGGTGCCTTTTAAGATTACTAGTTGTCTTTTTAGGTTGGTTTTAAACTGTATACTGTACTTTTTGTATTTACACGATGCTAGCCGCCCTGAGCCTGGCTCGCCGGGGTAGGGCGGGGTACAAATAAAAAATGATGATGGTTTAGATATGGTGTTACACCAATTTCTTGTGGAAGAAGTGTTTAATGTCTTTTTACCACTGGCTACGTCATTTTGGGAGGGAGTTTTAGCGGAGTGTTTTGTGCCCGTGTGGTCTTCCATCTCTTCTGCAGAGAGTCAGAGTGTTGTTCAGGGCTTTTTCGGGCAAGGTTATTGCATAATTGGTCTGGTTTATTTAATAAGAAACTGGCATGGGGATGCTTCAGATGTTACCTGATTGTCTGTGTGAGCTGGACTTTAATTCTGCACAAAAGGCCTGTAAGTTGTGTCGGGTCGTTTTGTACAGAAACAAAAATGCTATCCTCATTGGAAATGCAAAAGCTTGAAGATGTCCTCCATTCTCTCCCCTCTCCAATAACTCTTCATCTTCATTGATTTAAAGGAATTCTAGGAAACATAAGCAAAATATTAGGCAATTACATTTTAATATGGTTATTACTGAAGTATCAAAACATCGTTTTGACCCAGAGTGATAAGGCTTCAGAGACTAGTCCGGTAAAATTTATCAGTTATTGTACATATCAGCACAACCATATTTCAGACCAAGGGATATTTTTGCCAAGTCAGATATGTGGCGCTTTCAGAATTGCAATTTTCCCTCCGCCATTTTACATGGTAGATACAAGAGGATTCCTCTTTATGACAGATGCTGCCCATGTAAGGCTAGGACCCATGAACATTTAACTCATGTGTTACTGTATTGTGAATTTTACCTGAAGCCGAGGAATGTATTTATCAGACCTTTATTGTGTAATGCTCAGAGTTTTCCAGATCAGCAGCTGGTGGTGTATCTTCTGTCGGATAGAAACTCTTCTATTACCCACCAAGTGGCCAGTTTTCTGTTAGCTGCAATAAGGATTCTCAATCAGCTTGCGTGTGCTTTTTGAGAATGTTATTGATAATGTTTTTTTTTAATGCTTTTATATATTAAAATCCACTAAAACCAGATTACATCTATTAGCGCCTTTTCTCTTAAAATTTTTTTTATAACTGATGTGAAAATGCCTAATAAAGGTGATGATGATGATGAATTGTAACTACCTTAGTTCGTCTCCAGTAACTGATTTGATGTGTGTTTCATTCCAGAGAGCGTTCACATTGATAATCGAAGCCTGGGATTTGGATAACGAGACTAAAGCTGGTGAGTACATGTTTAAAGAATTTGAAAATCGTGAAACTGAAATTGTAGGGGGGGGGGAAATGGCGCTACAGATTAAACTTGCCACCCCATGATGAATGTGTCCAGATATCCCCAGTTTAATTCAAACGCTGAATTATCCAGATTTCAAAGAGCAGCTATTGCTGCTGGTAAGGTTGCCATTTGCCCCAACCCTGAGAAATTGAGGAGCAGAAAAAATGGCCTCCATAACAATGCTCTAGGAATTTCCCCATGTCTCTGTGGTCTGTACTGTAAGAGGTATGGGGAAATTCCTAGGCCATCATGCAGAAACGCCATCCTGCCCTCCCCAGGCATCACCCTCAAATTTTATGTACTGAATTCCCTCTGCCATAATGTACAGTACAGAGTTATGCATATATAGATGACATACAAGTCTCTGCCGTGCTTATGCAAGACTGTGTGTGGGGTGGCCAGGATGCTGCCCTTCTGCCCTACATACAAAAGGCTAATTCTAGCTTCTCTTCTCTACTTGCACAGGTGTTGGGTGGGCTGAAGGGCAAAATGCCAGTGCAACAAGAGAAGGTCAAGTTGGAATTAACCCCCTCTGTACTACTGGAGGCAGGAATCCTGCAGTTTGTACTCAGACATGCGTGCCGGTCTCCAGAGAGCCTTAGCAGAGACCTCTTGTGTGTGTGTGTGTCTCTCTCCCTCCCTCCCTCTCTCTCTCTCTCTCTCTGTGTGTGTGTGTGACCCTCTGCAAAGTAGCTGCAGCCTTTTTCCTCGCTGCGTACTTAAAAGCTGGCCCTTCGTAATGAACAACATGCCTTTCCATGTGCGATGGGAGAGAATCAGTCCTTTCCCCCCCTCCCCTTTATCCCAACAATCTAAAATAGTTTGAGATGCAATTTGAGTTCAGCTGCTCAGGCAGAGCCTAGCTGTGCATTCTTAAGTGGATGTACTTCTGAGAAGCTGGTTCCATTAGCGTGCCAACGTAGTAATGCATTTTGTATCTCTCTTAACTGTGAGTAAACCCCAGGGGGCCACAAATATAAAACACTTTTTTTCCCCGTGGTAACCAAAGTTGGTGTCTAATAGGACGTTGTTGCTGCTGCCTTGAGGTTCATTTTTAACGTTGGGCTTAACCATAGTGGAACTTTGTCTAGCACAGGGGTCGGCAAACTCATTAGTCAAAAGAGCCAAATATCAACAGTACAACGATTGAGATTTCTTTTGAGAGCCGATTTTCTTAAACTTAAACTATACAGGTAGGTACACTGTTTATTAACTTAATAAACTTTAATTAAAGTTTTAAGTTTTAATTAAACTATAGGTACACTGAATAAAACTTATTCAGTTTTATAAAATCATACTTAATAGTGATCTTATTTATTGATAAAAATTAAATTGTAAGTCCCTGCCATTTCCCCCTTCCCGTCCAGAGTCCTCATCTGGAGGCCTGGTCTACAGCTATAAAAGCCTATTGGTAGACCTGGCCTCCGGCTGAGTCCCATTGGGAGGCCAGGTCTACCCATTGGCTTTCTTGGCAGTAGACCTGGCCTCCGGAGGCCCATAGAAGCCAATTGGTAGACCTGGCCTCTGAAGGGGGACTTTTTCCCCCTCCTCGGAGTCCAGGTCTACCGCCAAGAAAGCCAGTGGGTAGACATGGCCTCCCAATGGGACTCAGCCGGAGGCCAGGTCTACCAAAGGAAGCCCGCCCTGCCCAACAGCTGATAAGCGGGGGGGGGGCAGGAACCGCTGAGCCGCCCAGCAATCGCGCGGCTAGATGGGAGGGGAGGCTTTAGCCTCCCAACCATTGAGGGCAAGGGAAAGGGGGACCCGGCCATTCTCCACGGCGGGTGGGGGGGAGAGACAGCGCGCCAGCTCACCCACTCTCTCTCTCTCAGGCGCGCCAGCTCCGCAACCTGGCTGCTGGCGTGAGCGGGCGCAAGAGCAGGGGCTCTGAACCAAGTTCGGAGAGCCGCACTCAACGGGCCAAAGAGCCGCATGCGGCTCTGGAGCCACAGTTTTGAGACCCCTGGTCTAGCAGAAGACAAATCTTGCGTGTATTAGTCAGTGAACGTCTTGGCCTAGATGGCCTAGGCCAGCCCAGTGGCATCAGATCTTGGAAGCTAAGCTGGGATAGCCCTGGTTAGTACCAGATGGGAGGCCGCTAAAGAAGTTAGGGGTCGCTACACAGAGGCAAGCAATGGCAAGCCACCTAGCCACCTCTGTTCCTCTCTTGCCTTGAAAACCCTGTGGGGTTGCCATGCGTCAGCTGTGACTTGATGGCACTTTCCACCACCAGTTGATGAACACTGCATGCTTTCCCTCCAGCACAGTGGTTCCCAAAGTGGGCAGTACCACTCCCGGGGGGGGCGGTGTGATTACCTAGGGGGGCACTATAAGACAAGGGGGCAGTAGGGAGGTGCTAGAGGTAGGCCCTTTCAATTGTGTTGCTGCATAGGGTAGGGGGTGCTGGGGTTGAGTTTGTGGAACCAAGGGGGCGGTGGCCTGAAACGTTTGGGAACCACTGCTCTAGCCTAATGACTCCATAGCAGCAGTTGATTGATACTGGTTTGTCACTATTTTACACTCTGATAACCGTTATCTCCGTCTATTAGTTGCCACTGCAGCACATTGCTGGCTCTTTTGTCCCTAGCGGGGTGGATCCGCTGGGCAGAGTTTGTTTGTTCATTTTTATTGATTCATTAAAATAGATATACTCCACTTTTCCTTTAGGCTCAAGTATGAAGCCTTCCTCCAATCTAAGGAGCTTTTCTCCAACTGAAGTGAAGATTCCTTAGACTGGAGGAATTCTACTTGGGGGATGGTTGTATCCCACCCTATTATCTTGTCTTCGTGTGTGAAACAGGTGTCATGCTTTAACTCTGTGGCCTTCTCATTTTCTTTCTTGAAGACGAAGGCGAATTTATTGACCGAGTGTCATACGCCGGAATGATCAACCCAGAGGATCGATGGCAGACGCAGCAGCTCAATGGCCATGTTGCTCATTTTGAAGTTCAGATCAGAGTGAAATGTGATGAAAACTACTATGGCCCGCAGTGCAATAAATTCTGTGGCCCTCGCGATGACTTCGTGGGCCACTACACATGTGACCAAAATGGAAACAAAGCTTGTATGGAAGGCTGGATGGGTAAAGACTGCAAACAAGGTACCGCGGTTCTCAGTTTTAGATCTTGAAATGTTGTGCTCGAATCTAAAATGGGAGGTGCTTTGTTCATTATGATGATATTTAAGAGTTCATTACCCTACACAATACTCCAGACATATGCTAGGTCATGGCTTTGCAACTAGACTGGCAGATGTACACAAGAGGAAACATTTCATTTGCTCAGTTCTTCGAGGGAGCTCTACAAGGGGGGCAAAGGACTTTCTGGTTCCTCTCCCTTCCCACTTCCACCAGCGGAAAGGGTAGCGGGGTGGGTTTTTGCCCCTTTTCTCTGGTGCCACATGTCCTTCAGGTGCACATGAAACCTAAGAAAAGGAGTGAAAAGCACCCCCACACTTTCTGTTGGCAAAAGAGGAGTGGGAGGGGAAACAAGAAGAGCCAGTGTGGTGTAGTGGTTAAGAGTGGTGGTTTGGTTCAGTGGAGTCTGGAGAACCGGGTTTGATTCCCCACTCCTACACATGAAGCCAGCTGGATGACCTTGGTTGGGCCAGTCACAGTTTTCTGAACTCTCTCAGCCCCAACTTCCACACAGGGTGTTTGTTGTGGGGAGGGGAAGGGAAGGTGATTGTAAGCCAGTTTGATTCTTCCTTAAGTGGTAGAGAAAGTCAGCATATGAAAACCAACTCTTCTTCTTCTCTTTTCCCCCTTGCAGTGCTGAGCAAGTGAGCACTTTAAGAAAAGTTCCCCTCAATGAATGTCTCATTGCAAGTCCGGTCATGCACCCACGGGACCCCACATGGTTCAGGCTTATTATGTAGCTCGGCCTTGAGCCTGCAAGCCTTTGCATGCATAGCTTATGATCTTCTCCTGATCTATGGCTCTCTCCATAGGGGAGGTTTTTACTTTTTCATGTTTTTTATGTACTTTTCATATACTGAAGCCTCATTCATTGGGTAGGAAAGGCGTCTCAGACTGTTTCAATTGTACCATTTTTTTTAAAAATAAAATAAAATTGATGCTTGTCAGATCTACTGTCCGCTTTCATTGCGCTCAGGCCTCCATTTGCCTCAGCACACCAGTTATGGCCATGTAATATTTCACACTCGCTAAAGGATGGGCTGAGAATGTGCTGTTTATCCAGGAGCATCCTTCCTTTCAAGTTGCTTCAACCTCTGGTTCGCTTGATCCTCATGTGAATGAGTTGTGATGGTTTAGATACTTAATCTCAGTCTTGAATATGTTCAAGGAACAGTACTTAAGGGTGTATTAATTTTGGAGAAATGAATACCGTATATATCTTGGGTTAGGAAGTGCTCCTATCAGTGTATTTAAAATTAACATAAGGACAGCTTTGGACCTGTTATTGGTGTCAAACGTAAGGCCCGTGGGCCAGATCCGGCCCCTTGAGAGCTGTTATCTGGCCTGTGAGCCAGCCAAGGCAGCCACCCCCACCCCACCCCCACTCTCAATCTGGGCTGGCCAGGCATGGCCCAGCCGACCAGGTGACATTTATGTCATATCCAGCCCTCGTAACAATTTAATTCAACACCCTTGGTGTAGAGCATCAGGAAACACGAGCAACTTGTGTTCCTTATTCTTCTGCACCTCTGTGGTGTCTGAAATAGAACTCTTACACCTTCTCCTGCCTGGTAAAAATCTCTCTGTTGTTTTCATATTGCAGATTGGTATAATTTGAATGTGTCAAGATGGAGTCGAAATTGCTTGATTAATATGTCATTGTAAAAGACATTTCTAAAGAAGAAAATGACTTTTTTGCAGGACTAATTTTTTCCCAAAGTACTGGCACTAACTGACTAACTTCTTTCTCTTCATAGCTGTATGTAAACAAGGATGTAATTTAATCCGCGGGGGCTGCACTGTACCTGGGGAGTGCAAGTAAGTATATATGTAGATTTGAATCCCCCCCCCCAAAAAAAACTTGCTTTGGCTCTGTTTCATGATCTTGTGGGAAAGGTTTAATGGTCGAGCACACCTGTATCCTCCCTTTTACAGTTTGGGACCTGTCAGACAGACAAATACTTTGATATCAGTCTTCTGTCTTGCTTGTTTCCAAATGTTTCTGTCTCTTTTTTGGAACGGGCTTGTAGTGCTCACAACTCTGATATCTAAGAAAATGCCAAAACCGCTAAAGGGATAGCACCTTTCTCATATACACTTTTGTCTAGCCAAGACCAAAGGCCTTTTGAATAAAATCACTGGAGAGGTGATGAAATTTGTTTCGATTGATTGCTCCCATTGCCTCATATAAAGCTGTTTTATGCTGAGTCAAGCCATTGGTCCATAGCCTGGTACAGTCGACCAATTATCAGTGGCTGCTTTTAACGGGATCTTCCACAGACGGAAGCTTCTGCTTACAAAGCCTGTACTCTTATCACAGAATTATGGCTCCTCCCCTCCTTAGTCAGCATTCTGGCCCTGTCGTGTCAGCAGCTCGATTATTTTTGACTAATGTATTCTATATTGCAAAGTATCTTAACTTTGCTTGTCCTTGTAAAATGAGACACTTAATCACTTGCATTAAAGCGGTAGTCTGGTTTTTACGAGTGAACGTTGGTCTAAAGTATCGAGTGTCCCATGTAATGCTATACAAATCCAATGCATTTCCTGACAGGATATAAACCCTCATGACCTCATGAAGCAGAGGACTTGCGGCTCTTTTCAGACAAATGGTGGGCACGCTAGATTGGAGGAGTCTCTAATCTATCATTAAAAGCATTCTTGGACTAGGCTGAGACTTTACTTAATAAATTTTGATTTGAGAGGAGACACAACCAAGGAACAGACAACTCCTCAATATATAGAAATGCTGTGGTAGGAGCCTTTTGTGTGCCATCAAGCCGCCACCAATTTATGGTGATCCCATAGGGTTTGTGTGGCACGAGGCAAACAGACGGTAGCAACCCTGGGTAGCAACCCTGGACTTACTTGGTTGTCTCCCATCCAAGTACTGACCAGGCTCAACCTTGCTTAGCTTCCAAGATCTGACCAGATCAAGCTAGCTTGGGCCATCCAGGTCACAGTAGACTCCCTTTAATTGTTCTAAAAGCTGAGTTACTGCAGCAAAAGCTATCTCCCAATACCTAGGAATTAGCAGCTTTAATGGCTGAAGTCCCTTCTACTTGCTGACAGCATTGCCCAGTGATGTAGAAGATATGGGACTAGCCATGGAAGTGGCATGAATGAGAAGAAATATAGGGATATGAATTTTGAGTAAGGAAGATCACAAAATCCAATTGCATCATTCTGTCACCAAATCAGACTTTTCCTCCTCTTGGACTCTTCCTTGAAATTCAGTCTAATCTGTAGGAGTTCTAATTGGTGGTCTGAACTTCGAGTTGTATTTTCCAACCATTTTTCCCCCAGTGTCCACCCTTTCTACCAGCAGTAGATATTGTGGGGAAAAATTGTTCCTTAGCCTTTTGGAGTGCATTTCTTGACCCACAACCATTGCTCTGTTTCACTGGAGACTTGTTTACCAGTGCAAACTTGCACACCATAGACCTTGGAATAGTAAAAATATGGGAAGCTACTGAAGCTTTGGGAAAAGAAGAAAAAAGCATGAGCGTATTCCTATCTGTACCGCTTTCTCTATTTCTTTTTTTAAAGAATTGAATTCTGCTCTCCAAAGATTGCAGGACACTCACTAAAGTTTGGATCTGCTGATTGGGTATTAGTCCTGTGGCTATGCAGCTCTGCATCTAAGCGGATAAAGTTCCTAGACCTAGAACTGTACCCTCAACCAAACAGATACACCAAGAATACACCCAGTGTATTGGAACTGGATAGCTGCAGAGGTGTGCACCTTGGGGAAATAGAGTAAGGGGGAAAACAAGGAAAGATAGAAAGTAAAGGAAGAAGAAAAGTACTATGACGAGTGATTAAAAATGTGGAATTCGCTGCCAGAGCACATCATGATGGCCACAGGCTTAGATGGATTCAAAGAGGATAGGTTTGTCAGTGGCTACTAGCCATGGTGACGAAAGGGAACCTCTACATTCAGAGGCAGTAAAACTCTGAATACACTAGTACACACCAGGAGACAACATCACAGGAAGGCAGCAGCCTCTATGCCCTGTTGTTGGACCTCCAGGTGGACTGGTTGGCCACTGTGTGAGACCGGATGCTGGACTAGATGGAACACTGGTCTGATCCAGCAGGGCTGTTATGTTCTTGCCCCCTTTTCTCTGTTCCATTCTGAGTTACACCTTTTGACTGAGTAACTTTGGAACAAGTGCTCTGCAATAAAGGGGGAAGGTATTGAATTAACTGAACAGATCTTTAGGGACACCATGTTTTACTGAGTTAAGTACCCGTTGAAGCTTCCGTTGGAAAATGTCAGTGTTTGCACAGGTGTTTTGCATTAATAGAATAATGCTCCAAGCATTCTATTAAGTGGTTGTCAGCTGTCAGGTCTACTATGACCCAGACTCTTTTATGTTAATGTCTAAAAGGATTACAGTGTCTGTGTACATGTGAATTTGAGCTGTTCACAGTAGTGTGCGGTCTCTATATGCATTGCAGGTGAGTTCACTTGAATGACCAGGACATCTCAAACTAGAGCGGTCGAGTTAAAAACGCAGTTGCAAGCCTGACTTTCTGATGGTTTCAATTCAATGCATAGTTAGATTGTGGAACTCCCTGCCCTAGGATGTGGTGATGGCTGCCAACTTGGAAGGCTTTAAGAGGGGAGTGGACGTGTTCTTGGAGGATAGGGCTATCCATGGCTACTAGTAAAAATGGATAATAGTCATGCTGCATACCTATTCTCTCTAGTATCAGAGGAGCATGCCTATTAGGTGCTGTGGAACACAGGCAGGATGGTGCTGCTGCAGTCATCTTGTTTGTGGCTTCGTAGAGTTGGCCACTGTGTGAACAGACTGCTGGACTTGATGGGCCTTGGTCTGATCCAGCAGGGCCTTTCTCATGTTCTTATGGCTTCTTGCAGACCCCTGATTTTAAAGCTTTTAAACTGGGCGCCAAGCGACACATTCAGGTTTTTAAGGAGTTGGGTTTTGGTTTCCTGCAGCCACAGAGCAGCAGTGGGAAATGGCTTTTTTAAAAAATTAAGGAGAGCCCAAACAGGCCCAGAATGCTGCAGCGGGGGGAGGAAGGATCCTGCCTTCCCCCAGGCCTTTTTTCCTCATGCTTGAAACGGTGCTGATGAGTTATTTCCCCATTTTTGCTGCTTCAGATGGAGCATTCTGTGCACATGGCAGTTTCCAGACTAAATTGGCAGTTTCTGCTGATTTCCCCCCCTTCCCGCCACAAACTCGCCTCAAGTTGTTCCTCAGGGTCGCCTGACACCAGGAGCAGCATTTTAGGGAGACCAGTGAGAAGAGAGAAGCAGGAAAGTTCCGTTCTGCAGATGGAAGATTAAGTCTGGATCCAACCCGGTATCAGGAGTAGTTATGAAAGTGTCAGTCAGCATTGAATGAATTATTACTCACGTTTAATCAATACAAAATATTGCATATGTCCACTGTACACAAGAATTATCATTATCAAATGCTACCGATTCTTCATACCACACATTTTGAGTGAGTGAAAACTTGTCTGAAAAGGCATTTCACATTCACTGAGAATATTTCATTGTAGTTGTATTGCTCTCCAAAATTTCAGTTTTGTTGGCAAAACTGAAAAGTATTCAGGAAGGAGATAAAAGTGTGTGTTTTCTTAATTTCCCCCCCTTTTTTCTGAACCTTTGCTTTTTCTGAACCTTTGCATTTCCGAATCACTCATTAAGTCTAGCAATGCTCCAAGTCATCTTTTGATCTTCAGCTTCCAGGGCAGCAAATTTGCATTCTTTTTAGGTCTTCAAAAAACCCGATATTCATTTGAAAGCTACTTACCACATCCTTTTAAGCTCTTTGGTTTTTGTCTGTGCAGCACTAGGGCTGAATTGCTTTGTTTGACATTTTTTTCCTCGCTATGATGCAGTTTGCTTCTTTCATTAGGATGCTTAATGCTTCCCGCCCTGCTAGCCTTTTCCTGTCTCGAATGTTTTGGCTAAAGTTTCCGTTGGAAGTTATGTGTGCATGAGTTTTCTTTTGTCAGGATGGCTGTTTTTAAATAAGATAAGATGCTTTAGAAATATGGGGACATAGTTATGGTTTCTGCCCTTGCAGGATGTGTCAGTTAACTAGGATGGAATGAAATGTTGGAGTGTGTGTTTAGTTTTCCCTTGTTAAGTCTGTATCCTATTATTTTGCTAACAATTCTTGCAGGCTTCAGTGTTATGAACTCTAAAAGGTGGAGAATGTTGATTTTTGGGATGGATGCATATATACACACTTATGCAATGCATAAACAGAAAGCGATACACTGAGTGAATCCGTTGGGTTCACTTCATTGTCAATTGCTTCATTGTCAATTGCTGTCTGGTTTAGCTTTCAGGAAGGGGGAGCTTCATATATCCCTCATGTTCAGAAGTCACATGGGTACAACTCTCCCTGGATTTTATCACCTCGAAATACAGGCAGTGATTCCTACATGTTAAAAAATAAAACATACCTGTAGAAATCTCCCATGGTGGGGAGGAAGCATATGGCTGTTGTTTTTGCTGAGTTATGTGCCTTTCCACAGTTCTTGACGAAGTTGACCATTCAAACATGAGGTCCCCATCTGCATTCTGAGATGGTACAATCCAGGAAGAACAGTTACCAAATTCCTTTTGAGAACATTGATACCTGTTCCAAGATTCAAGCAATTAGATGAGAACTACTAGTGGTAGAGGGAGCTTAACAGTTGGCCACTTGATTGTTCTGGGACAAGTAACAATTGAGTTTTGAGAGAGCATTGGCTCCTGTTGGCTTTAATTTTGGTCTGGCCTTATTCAGTGCCTTATTACATTAGAATTGCCACATTTTCCTTATGGGCAGAGATGGGGTAGTCAACACTGCCTTGGCGTATGCCTGGAGATTTTAAGAGTGATGCTTGGGGAGGGTGACTTTGGGGAGGATGAGACGTTATTTCCAGTTGACATTCTAGGAATTTCCCTATCTCTCTATGGTTTTTACCATAGATATTTGAGGAAATTTCTATAGCTATTTTTGACCATTTTTTCTGAGGTTGGGGGATTAGGGCCAATGGCAGGGTTTACCAGCCATGTGTGGGCAAATGGCAAGCCTAGGCAGAGTATATGTGCCGTTAACATTTACATGATGGGGCTGAAAAATTTGGAAATGATGGTGAATTCATGTACACCTTGTATCCTGTGTGTGTGTGTGTTAAGTGCTGTCAAGTCGCTTCCGACTCATGGCAACCCTATGAATCAATGTCCTCCAAAACGTCCTATCTTTAATCAGGTCTTGCAAATTGAGGGCTGTGGCTTCCTTTATGGAGTCAATCCATCTCTTGTTGGGTCTTCCTCTTTTCCTGCTGCCTTAAACTTTTCCCAGCATGATAGTCTTTTCCAGTGACTCTTGTCATCTCATAATGTGACCAAAGTACAATAGCCTCAGTTTAGTCATTTTAGCTTCTAGGGTAATTTCAGGCTTGATTTGATCTTTAACTTACTGATTTGTTTTTTTGGCGGTCCACGGTATCCATAATACTCTCCTCCAACACCACATTTCAAAGGAATCTACTTTCTTCCTATCAGCTTTCTTCATTGTCCAGCTTTCATACCCATACATAGTAATAGGGAATACTACATTGTACCCTACCAGCCCCTTTACCTGTGAACCTGCCCAGTGGTGGAGGCAGGAGTGAGATGAGAAGGGCAAAAGACTTAAGCTTGAATGACTTTATGGTTCACCATACTATCATTACCCTTATAAGTACTCTCAATAAATATTTTAGCAGCATTTATTTTGCTGTGTATCAGAACCAGCACTGTTCATTTCATTGAATGACGTGGCTTCTCTGTCCATTTCATATGCTTGGAATCCATCATGATAAAGTTCCTTAGCTGTGCTGCTGCATTCACGTTTTCTTCTAAGTATCGAGTATGCTTCCTGAAGCATTTTCCCTGTTCACTATGTTTTAGGAATGTGCGGTGATCCCTATCAGCCATTTCCAAAACGGAAGTGGAACTAAAGCTGTTCTGGCACCTACTAATCCTGAATGCGGTCTGACTTCCTGTTTTGCGGGAAATCGTAATTTACCCTTCCTTATAAAATGGGAAAATGGATCCTTTTACTGCATGTAACCTTTTGACTTGTAAACACTGTGTTTCTTTGGGTGGGTGCCGGCCTTGCAGAATGATTAACTGGCAGTAGAAAGGAATGTTAGCTTCTGCGTTAAACCTTCTTTTTGAACAATTTCAGTTAGCATAGTAATCTTTCTTAATAACAATGACAGTAGTCATTAGAGGTCATTGTGTAGTCGCTAGCGCATCTGCATACACTTTTCCCAGAAAGGCAACATGACCTACTCCAATAGCAAAATTTAAAACAGATATTGCATACTGAAGCTAACCTGCTTCTGTAACAGAAGTGTAACTTTGAATATTCAACTGGGTATTCTTATATGCATTCATTGAATGGTTTCTAAAATAATTCTTTAAGCTCTTTATTTTTAGTAAGTATTCATGGCATGTGAGTAATGATCATATAAAAGTTGCCATTTTATCATAGATTCGTCCATAGAGTTCATTTTGAGCAAGTGAGTTAGTCTGGCCATGGGCAGAACTTTCTGAAAGCATTTGTTCTGGCTTTCCCATTCTTCTTGCATCCCCCCCCCCACCCCCAGTGAACATTTATGCATTGAACTTTATTTCTATCACTTGCACATCGGGTCCGTATACAAATATGATCTAATTGTCACAAAATCTTAATAGTACAGATAGTGCAGAAGAAGGGCCTACACACATTGACCTCTGCATGAGTAGACCCCGTGCACATGTGAAATCCGCTGCCTCAATATCATGGGGATTTGAGCTGGCTAGTGCAAACCTAATCAAATCCCACATACAGTGACGGATAGGGTTTCCAACCTCCAGGTGGTAGCTGGAGATCTCCCGCTATTACAGCTGATCTCCAGGCAACAGAGATGGGTTCCCCAGGAGAAAATGGCCGCTTTGGAAGGTGGATGCTATGGCATTATGTCCTGTTGAAATCCCTCACCTCTCCAAACCCTGTCCTCTTCAGGCCCCACCCCCCAAATCTCCAGGTATTTGCCAACCCGGAGCTAGTAACCCTAGTGACGGAATGTCTGCATATTCAAAAATCAGCAAATAAGGTCCTACACCTATGAATGCTTACTGAGGAGTAAGCCCCACTGAGATGGAGCTTGTGACTTCAGTCTTCTCATTCTGCAGTCTCTTCGGGAGTAGCCCTTCGGGAAATCCTGAACTTTTAACTGCCTGTTTCAGGCACGTAATAACTTCTCTGCATCCCTCTCTCGACCACCCTTTGTAGTTAGAAAGAAATTCTGTAGTATCAGCAGCTGTTCAAGGTGCATAGTCAAACCACAGGTGAAGTTAATATAGCTGGTGTATTTTGTCTTCTGTAAGCACCTAGCAACCTCTGTTTACCTGTACTCCAATTATCCAAATGAACTTGCTGTCCCTTGAAACCTGTCGATAGTTGAGCTTGCACTGTGCTGTCATTACGGCCTGTGTGGGATCGAGTGGAATTTCTAAGCTTTGGAGACGTCACGTGCTCATTTGTTTACTTGGTTCCTGGACCGAGGTTGCAGGTAGTCGTGTTGGTCCAAAGCAGAATAAAAAAATGGCAGCCATGTAATACAGTACCTTTTTGTGAAGGCCAGCCCAAGTAACACAAAGGTATTATGCTGCTTTTGTGTTGGATTTCTGGAGAGATTCAGTTGTTGGGCTGTAAGCAAGCTGCTGTGTACATAGGAGGGTAATTTTGCATGTAGGCAAATGAAAGCGTAAACGAACTCCTTTTTAAAAGCTCTGTAGACTGCTTTGTTCTATTGAGATAATGGTTTTGGTGCTGGCAGAGAGGTTCTTGGTAATAATTCCTCTTTATTGAATGAAAATCCCCCCCCCCCCCGAACTATGATTTCTCTACGATTCATCCCAGGTGGCTTCTAATGTTCCATTCATCTTCTGCATTTCATAGTCCTAGAGACTTGGAGCCTAACTAGACGTTACAGCATACCCATGTCCACCACGGGGACGTGCCGGCAGCATATTAGGGCAAGGTTTTTCGTCTTTTTAAAAAATGCATGGGGGGAGGCTAATCCTGAAAGCCCTCCTGACGGTGCCACAACTGAACAGAGACCCTAGTGGGCTCCCCCCAGAGGAAGCTTGCAAATGGCACATGGGGGAAGAGAGAGTCTGGAGCCCCAGAGGCAGTGGAGGGGAGGGGCAGTTCTTGCTAGGTGATGAGGGAGCAGCCAGGACGGAGATCGGGGTGTCTCAGTCATCTGGCAAACGCCACCCCTCCCCTCTGCTGCCTCCAGGGCTCCTGTCCCCCCCTCCACACACACACACTGTTTTCAAGGCTCTTCAAGCTAGGGAAAGACTGCCTTGGACTCCACCTAGCTGTGGCGTAGTCAGGTTGGCTTTCAGGATCAGACCTCCCAGTTGTTGTTGTTTTTAAAGAAGAACATCTCAGCCTTAAAATAGCATCACGTCCCTGTGGCGGACGTGGGGATGCCGTAACAACTAGTTAGGTTCTAGGAAGAACCTTAGAGGTCATGTAGTCTAAACACTGTTGGGTGCAGGAATGCAAAACTGCCCTTTCACAACAGATGGGCGTTCAGCCATTCAGCTTAAAGACTTCAGTGAAAAAACCCTCCACCTCCTGAGGCAGTCACTTCTGAAATAAGTGACCCAGGCTCTTCCTAGTCACTTGCCATAGGGTTGCCAGCAGTTCTTATGGGAAAAATAATAATATCCTGTCCTTCACTGAGACTCAGTGGGATGTTATTTAGCAGGTGATAAATATCTCTATGCCATGAAAAGCTTCAACTGTCCATTTCCACACATTATGCCTCTATTAAAGAGGCAAGGCATTTCTCTCCAGGCCTGTCGGAAACGTACACCACCATGATTCAGCCCGGCCTGGTGGAATAGTCTCCCAGTAACATCAAGGCCCTGCGGGACTTGAAAGAGTTCCGTGGGGCCTGCAAAACCGAGCTATTCCATCAGGCCTACGAGGGCAGCCACTACTATTCTAAGCTGTCTATCATACTGGCTTCCTCATCCCTTTTCCCTCCACTTGTCATCTGTGGGGGAGATTCTGCAGTCCAGTCTACTGCAGCTACTACTATTTTAATGCCATCTTGTTTTAATTTGCTGTGTTCGCTGTGTTTTGATTATTGAGTTTAAGGTTTTATGGTTTTGTTGATTTTAAAGGCTGTAACCCGCCCTGAGCCCAGTTGGACCAGGAATGAGGGCGGGCTATAAATGTGAATAAAATAAATAAATAACTTTGTGTGAAAAATCATTGAAGTAGGTTTGTACCCAGCTTGCTTGGGGGGAAAGTGGCAAGCCACCCAACAAACATAGTCTGCCTAGTAAAGGTCGGGATGTGACATCACCCCATGGGTCAGTAATGACCCAGTGCTAACACCTTTACCTTTTTAGGTTTGTGCAGAAGTTTTGTTTATTACATTCCAATGTAAACATTACCTGTATTCTCCTAGTTACGGAAGTGAATGTTTTTGTCCTCGTTCAGGATCATTATTCTCTTGAGAATTTCCAGATTTGTCGGTAATCCTTTGCGAAACGTGGCTAGTGCGTGGCGATGTACAGATCCTGAAAGAGGGAGAGCTCCAGCGTTCTTACTTGCTGAGCGATAAATAGAAGTGATGCTCTGAGTATGTCTGCTGTGTATAATTGGTCCTTATGTTGCTAACACTTAACATGCACTTACCCCTAGGTGTAATTATGGCTGGCAAGGACAGTTCTGTGACGAGTGTGTCCCCTACCCAGGCTGTGCCCACGGGAGCTGCAGTGACCCCTGGGAGTGCAAATGCGAAACCAACTGGGGTGGGCTGCTGTGCAACAAAGGTACTGAACTCTCATTCATGGTATACATTAAATCTCATTACCAAGCGGTAACCAAGTAGCAGTTGTTTACGCTGGCGTGTGTCTACTACTAAGAGCATCTGTTTTCGTAACTCTCTGGTGCCACATTCCTGCTTAAAACACAGCAGGCAAAAATCTCTTGAGTTTGAAAGCTGACAGTGCAAGAATTGGACCGGGCGTTGGTTGCTGTGAGATGGGGCAAAAAACCCAAAGTTCGTGGGTTCTCAACAAGGGGGGAATTCCCCTCCGAGGGGTGGATTTTAGGGTTCCAGGGGGGAAATTGAGACCACTATTCAGCAAAATGTAATGTCCTGTAGATTATGTACAATCTGTAAAATTGTAGTTGTTTTTTTTAGTTAGACTATCTTGGGAAGGGGGGAAATTGAGACCACTATTCAGCAAAATGTAATGTCCTGTAGATTATGTACAATCTGTAAAATTGTAGTTGTTTTTTTTAGTTAGACTATCTTGGGAAGGGGGGAATTATATTCTGAATAATGGTGAAAGGGGGGAATGGAGCAAAAACTGTTGAGAACCACTGCCAAAGTGGAATGGTGCAGTGGGAAGAAAAAATAATTCAGTTACATTGCCCCGATGCATTTTGCATACGCTTCTTCAGGAGGATCTGTGGGAATGGAAATAATAACTTGAAAAAAAAATCAGAATCAAGAAACTTAGTAAAAAGATAGTAGATGTTGAGTTTATAAAAAGTCCATAAATATGTGCAAAAACACAAATCCATGAAAATGTTCCAGATATTATACAGGTGCAAATACATAGGTGGAAACACTTCAAAATAAAACTTATATAGCACACAATAACTTCCACGTGTTACAAAAATATACAATTAATCTGCCTAAATGCCTAGCCAAAGCTGAAGAAGTATATGTGAAATGCAGGGGCAGTAGAACTGAGTAAAGTATTCTTCTTCCCACTGCCCCATTGATTTTTTTGTTGCTCCATCTTTAGTGTGGTGTCTTCTATATTTTGCTGTGAGATGTCCCATCCTCTTTGCCCCGTGGGCAGAGATAAGATGACAGAGCAGCAAGTTAGTCAATATCAGTTAAAAGTGGCACATATATATATATATAAATATGTATGTGTGTGTATATAAATGTATATGTATGTATCTAAGCCTTTCCTCTTTAAAACAAAAGAGAGAGAGAGAGAATTCCAAATAGTACTTTTGTGCCTTCTCATATCAAATTATTTTTTCCCCTTCTTTCTATTCTAGATTTAAACTATTGTGGAAATCACCATCCATGTGTGAATGGTGGAACCTGCATGAATACAGAACCAGACGAATATAGCTGTGCTTGCCAAGATGGGTACTCTGGAAAGAACTGTGAAATTGGTACTAAGAGACTGCATATATTTACTCTATTTATACTACTGCTACCTCTTTCTACTGGAGTACTTAGTGATTAGATGGTTTTATTAGGTTTTTAAGTTTTATTCTATTTAAGGACAGATTGTTTTAAATTGTTGTATGTTATATATGTTGTTAGCCACCCTGAGCCCCACTGTGGCAGGGGGAGAGAGCAGGATATGAATCGAAACAATAAAGTAAGTTACTGTATGCCCTACTTTTAAAAATGGGAAGCTAAGGTGCTAAGCATTTGGGACGTTTCAGAGACCTCCCTCCATTCTCATCTTACCACCTTTAGTGATATAGGGAGGAGAAGAGGGTTTTCTTCTTGCGCAGTAATTGTAAACACATGCAGACTTCTTATGTTCGCTTGTCGATCAGCCAACTTCCCGGCATACTTTATACATTGTCTTAGTGGTTAGAAATGGGAATTAAAGCATTTTCTGGTACTTCCCTGGTAACCACCCCAAAGGTCACTAAACTGACTTTTCTGGATTCCATGCAAAGCAACAAGATTTTGCTCATTAATCCCACTTCATCAAGGAACCAGGACAAGTATCATGGTCCCCCCCTTCTCTTTTACCATGAATAGTTGTATGGGGTAGGTTTGATTTAGAGAAGGGGTGTCAAACTCAATTGTTACGAGGGCCGGATATGACATAGATGTCACTTGGTTGGGCTGAGCCATGCCTCGCCAGCCCAGATCAAGAGTGGGGGAGGGGTAGCTGCTTCGGCTGGCTCGTGGGCCAGATAAGAGCTCCCAAGGGGCCGGATCCAGCCCTTGAGCCTTATGTTTGACACCCCTGATTTAAAGATGGGCCTAAGGTGACCAACCAAGTTTCATGGCAGAGTCGGGTTATGAATGAATTTATTATTTAGATATTTATACCCCCTCTTCTCCCCAGTGGGGACCCAAAGTGGCTTAACCTTTTGACCTCCATGTCATTCTCTCAACAATAACTGTATGTTGGGGGGGATTTACAGTGAGAGTAGTGGAATCAGCTGCCTAGGGAGGTGGTGTGCTCCTCTGGCAGTCTTCAAGCAACAGCTGGATGAACACATATCAGGGATGCACTAGGCTGATCCTGCATTGAGCAGGGGAGTTGGACTAGATGGCCTGTATGTCCTTTTCCAACTCTATGAGCACTTTCACACATACTGAATAATGCACTTTCAATGCACTAACAGTTGTTTGCAAGTGGATTTTGCCGTTCCACTCAATAAAATCCAGCTGTAAAGTGGATTGAAAGTGTGTGTGTGAAAGCGCCCTATGATTCTAACTGTGTGAGGGAGGCTAGGCTGAGAGAGGGTGACTGGCCCAAGGTCACCCAGCAGGCTTCCATGGCATGGTGTGGAGAATGGCGGAATGTGGGCCTTCCAGTCCTGATCTGAAACTCTTAAAACACTACATGAGCAGCGGCTTCTAAAAGAGCATTCGCCTCCCAGAATTCTGACCATTGATTACTACAAGAGCAGATAGATTCACTGCTGAACCTGGAGAGTGTTTCCGGTAGACTCCCCATACACGAAGCCCCCTGATGTTTCTCGGGAAGGGAATGCCTTTGCTTTATTTGTTCAGAATAGTAAGTGCTAAGCCCAGGTACAGGTGCTGTTCTTCCTGCTAAAGAGCCTTTTCTTTTCTCATCAGCCGAGCATGCTTGTGTATCAAATCCTTGCGCTAATGGTGGGACTTGCCATGAAATTTCATCAGGGTTCAAATGCCAGTGCCCGGCAGGATGGAGTGGACCAACATGTGCTATTGGTAGGTACAGCTTGGCCCAGAAGTAGCGCGATTTTGTCTTGTCGATGTAATGGATTGTTCACGTATTGCACTAGACTGACTTAAGCTGTCAGCTGTTGTGTTCTCGGTGGTATTGTCTTTACAAAAATGTGCAGGTCTTAGGTGTATGTTTGTGAAGTGTGGCTGTATCTCACTTTCCTCATTTTGGTCTGGGGTTAGGTTTGTCCCTGGTCAAAGTTTTGGTTGTGTGCATTTTAATTCTTTGATGAAATTTGCCTACATTTACACCCAAAAGCAGCACTTTTGAAGGGAGAACCATACTTCGTTTTTAGGAGATGGATGGGTGTGGCCTTGTCAGCATTTCAGTTCCTCACAGGCTTGCTTATTCTTCACCAGGGCCTCTGTAGTATCACATTTTTATTACAGGTGCTTTTGTGTGTACTTTAGCTTTGTTTGTTTTTTAAATTATTTTTATGATAATGTTTTTAATACTGTTTTGTTTTAACTGTTAGCTGCGTTGGTGGCCTGTATCGGGCAGAAAGGCAGCATACAAATTTCTGTAAATAATATTAATTTGGGATTGCGTCTAAGGGCCATGCTGCACATTACTTTTTGGGGTGAGCTGGGTTGGGGCATGTTGCTTTTCTTGCAGCCATGCAGCCGCTGTGTTTTTAAAAACAAACAGTCCACATGCAGCTCCAGACTTATGTAGATAACTCCCTGCCAGGCCCATTTTAGCAAGGGAAAATGGCAAGGAGTGGGAGGCAGAAGCCCCTCCTCCCTCCAAGCCAGATTGGGCTCCTGCTTATTGATGAATGATTGCTGAGGGGAAGGACGGAGTCCTTTTTTCTTTCAGCTAGTTTTCTCTTAGGAGCCCCGTGGCGCAGAGTGTTAAGCTGCAGTACTGCAGTCAAAAGCTCTGCTCATGACCTGAGTTCGATCCCAACGGAAGTCGGTTTCAGGTAACCGGCTCAAGGTTTACTCAGCCTTCCATCCTTCCGAGGCCGGTAAAATGAGTACCCAGCTTGCTGGGGGTAAAGGGAAGATGACTGGGGAAGGCACTGGCAAACCACCCCACAAACAAAATCTGCCTTTGAAACGTCGGGATGTGACGTCACCCCATGGGTCAGGATGGGTGCTTGCACGAGCGACCTTTACCTTTATCCTTTAGCTTTCTCTAGTAAGTCTTGTTGCTTTGACCCTACTCCAAAATGTATCTTACCCAGAAGGCTGGTTTAAAAAACAAAACAGTCGCAGGTATGCAAGCTCTTAATTTTGATCCGGGGAACGTCCTGTTCCTAAATCGGGAAAGAGCTGCATCGTCCTTTTGGTATTTACCAGCTACGTACACAAGGCACTAACTAGTTTAACAAGAGCAGCGGAACTTGTTCGCTCCCAGCAGGCACATGTGAAATTGCATTATTCTGATCCTTGGTTTAAGAAAGAACTGCTGCTGCGTTCTTTCAGGCTTCTGTCTCAGCAGAGATTTCTAAACGTCTTGCAACGTCAGGTTGTAGCTGCTACTACAACGGAAGGGAAGGGTGTCTAGGTTGATAGTGAAGCTTGATTGGGAAGACGTGTTCACACTTGGCTATAAACAGTGGCTGAATGAGGTCTGGAGCCAGTGTGGTTAAGAGCGGTGGTTTGGAGTGGTGGACTCTGATTTGGGGAACCGGGTTTGATTCCCCACTCCTCCACAAGAGCAGCGGAGGCTAATCTGGTGAACTGGGTTGGTTTCCCCACTCCTACACACGAAGCCAGATGGGTGACCTAGGGCAAGTTAAAGCTCTCTTAGAGCTCTCTCAGCCCCACCTACCTCACAGGGTGTCTGTTGTGGGGAAGGAAGGGAAGGTGATTGTAAGCCGGTTTGATTCTTCCTTAAGTGGTAGAGAAAGTCAGCATATAAAAACCAACTCTTCATCTGCGTGGCTTCTATGCAGTCCCACATTGGGACTGCGCAGGCCAGCCACGGATAAGATTTGACAGCTTCTAGCAAAATCTAAAGTGAGAGTGTTCCCCCTCCCCTTGGGGCATGCAGCCTTCCCACTCAACGGTCACATGTCCCAGGGGGAGGGAGCACTCTCCCCTCCAGTTCTCTTTCTGCCGCCACGGAGAGAGAACGTGTCTGTAGCTTCTCTACATAAAATAGAATCTAAAAAGGTTCCTCTTTTCAAACAATGCCGTTCTTGTGGCACCAAAATGGCTAAGTCTGATTGCCACAAAGATTGCCTTCTTTGTCTGGGAGAAGGTCATATTCCTTCTACCTGTAAGAGCTGTGCCAAGTTCACTTTGAGAGCATTGAAGGCCCGCACTGATCGTCTGAAGTCTCACCTTTACATGGAGTCCCTTTGTCCGGACCTTGGAAAAGGTACTTCTAAGCGGCCGGCTGGCCCTGAAGGATCGACTTCCACGGAGCCCGAGAAAAAACTTCCTCGTCGGAAAATTCGGCTGGACCCTGGAGGTATGTCTAAGCGAGACAAATCCTCCCTTCGGTCATCTAAGACAGCGAAATCCATTATTCAACCGGCCAAGTTCCTTGCTCCGGCCACTTCGGAACGCCGTCATCAGTCTCCGTCGAAATCGTCTCGATGCCGATCTCCATCAAAATCTCGGCGCCGAGCCCCTCAGCGTCGATCTTTTTCAAAGTCTCCTTGGAATTGATCAGCATCGGGATCACCTCGGCGCCTTTCGTCAGTTGTCGTCGACGTCTCCTTGCGTCAACCAACTCCACCGATTGTTCTTGAGGACACGCCTCCTCATGATTCCCTGGTTAATTCCTCTGCTACGGTTCAGAGCGGATCCCAGGATGATCAGCAATTCCGCGCACAGTTCCTTACACAACTGTGTAAGGATATGCCTTTGCCTACGCCGGACAAGCTTCTCCCGAGGGTCAAAGTCGGCGTCGTTACACCAAATCCTCCCTAGCTAGCAGTGGAGAAGTCGGCACTGCGATAGAGATCCATATTGACCGTAGATCCGGCTCTGGTGGTCGTTCAGGATCACGCAGCCCTTCAGCATTGACCCATCATTTGACGTCGAGGCCTCGTTCTGGATCCAAACGTGGTGCCCAGAGTCGTTCAAACTCTTGGCGCCGATCACGTTCTCGGCGCCGATCGAGATCCCACCGTCTGTCCAACCATCACCTCCGGTCTATATCCCACTGCCTGTCCGATCACCGCCGGTCTGCATCCCACCGCCTGTCCGATCACCGTCGCCAGTCTAGGTCCTACCGCCCGTCCGATCATCGACGCCGATCGAATTCTCGATGCCAATCAAGATCCCATCGCCTGTCCGATCATCGGCACTATTCGAGATCCCATCACCTGCCCGGTCATTATAGTCGAACCAATTCTCGGAGCCGCTCCTGTTCTCGGCGCCGACATTTTCAGCGCCAATATGATTCCTTGTGGTCATCGTCCTCCTGTTCCTTATGTTCCAGGCGTCACGAAGGAACCTGGCACTGATCGTCCTCGATGCAGTACCGCAGCCGTCGAAGTTGGTTGCCCTGTTGCCGCCGACATAGGCGCCGCAATGACTCTCGCTATTGCCCTTCACATCAGCATCCTCGCAATGAATCTTGGCACCGAGAGGCTTCCCGGGACCGTGCATTGCAGAGGCAAGAATCTCATCGAGAGATCCCCCTTCCAAGCTCACCCATATTAGTGGACACGGTCCACTCCGAGTCTGACACCGTGGTTACACAGGACTCTGACTCTGAATCCCGTACCTCCCAACCCTCACCCCGGGACATTGTGGGGGATACTAACTCTGTCTCCCCTCCGGGGGATGTAAAGCTGTATGTGGAGCAATTGATACGCATGGCTAAAATTCTAAATATTCTAAATATGACTCAGGACCTGTCGACTCTATCATGGACATTCTACATTCCCCAGAAACAGGTCCTGTGGTCCTCCCAATGATTAAAAGTATAATGGAGGTGGTCAATTCTAACTGGACCAAGCCAGCATCGGTTCCCTTGTCCTCTAAGAGACTCGAGAACCTTTACAAAATCCACCGTGAGGGCGGTGAATTCCTGTACCAACATCCTCCCCCAAATTCCATGGTAGTCGAAGCCCTACCAGGCAAATATAGATCAGGCTCGCACTCCTCACCCCAAGATAGGGAGGGCCGGAAACTGGACTCCCTAGCCAGGAAAGTCTACACGTCCAGTGCTGTGGGCCTTAGAATTTCTAATTTTATGGCAGTTAAGGCCAGGTACCAATATGCCTTATGGGATAGAGTTTCCCCACAGATTAGCATCCTACCTGAGGACCAACGCCCGTTAGCCAAGGCGGTCCAGGGGGAAGGCATAACACTGGCTAGGCAGCAACTAACTGCTGCACGTCATGTTGCGGACATTTCAAGTAAGGCCATGGCTTCAAGTAAGGTCATAGTTCTTTGGAGGCATGCATGGCTTAGGCAGTCCGCTCTCCCGTATGATACTCGATCGTGAATCGAGGACTTGCCCTTTGAGGGCACCTCTCTCTTCTGTGAACAAACCGATGTATTTCTTGATCGACTCAAGAAAAACAAAACCAATGCTAAGTCCTTGGGTATTGCTCCTACTGTACCGGCTTATAAGCCCAGATATTTGGGTAGGCAGTCCCTACCTTCCCGGCCCTACAGGTACCAAGGTGCCTTCTAACAACAATCTCACTTCCGTCCTTCCTTCCAAAACAACCAACAGGATCGGAAGTTTATGGGCAGACCCAGACCCCGTAAGGGGCCCAGACCGTCTCCCAATCGCCCTCCTAAGCCTAAACAGGCATGACTAGATACACATGTTTGTTTCACAGATCGGTTGTCTGGGTATTATTATGTTTGGTGTTCCATCACAGGCGATATGTGGGTTCTTAGAATAATAAAGCATGGATACTTTCTTGAGTTTCAAACCCTGCCTCCCTACCTCCTCCCGGCTTACACTACTCCGCAGGCTCCCGCCCAACTCTTACAGGAGGTCCAAGAACTCTTGGGAAAAGGGGCTATTCGTCAGGTCCCCTCTACTGATTGGGGTCATGGGTATTACTCCCATTTCTTCCTGGTCAACAAAAAA
The DNA here is from genome assembly GCF_029931775.1 of Euleptes europaea. NCBI lineage: Eukaryota > Metazoa > Chordata > Lepidosauria > Squamata > Sphaerodactylidae > Euleptes > Euleptes europaea. Next base: position 13,272,347 of record NC_079317.1, read on the forward strand.
GGGGGGGAACGCCCTATTCTGGACCTGAGGGAAGTTAACGACTTCCTCAAAGTCCAGAAGTTTCGCATGGTATCACTTCCTGAGGTCCTACATCTCCTGGAGGAACAGATGTGGTTCATTGTTTTGGATTTGCGTGACGCATACTTTCATATCGCAATCCATAACGAATGCAGACGCTATCTCCGGTTTGTCCGCGATGGAAAACATTATGAGTACTCAGTTCTGCCCTTCGGTCTTGCCACAGCATCCCATTCCTTTACGAAATGCTCATCTGCAGTGGTCACGCACCTAGCCCTCCGGGGATGTGTCATCTTTCCATACTTAGATGACTGGCTGATAGTCGGTACCTCTGAACACTCTCTTGCTACTCAAGTGCAGGTTGTACTCTCCGTCCTAGCAGACCTGGGTCTTGTGGTCAACTTTCAAAAGTCGCAATTAACCCCCTCCAGAATCATAGATTTCATCGGTGCGCACCTAGATTCGGTCACTGCTAGAGCATATCTTCCTGTCCAGAGGATTCGCTCTATCCAGAAGCTGGTTAGCCAGTTTTCCAGAAAGCGATTCCAAACGGCCCACAAAACTCAAAAGCTCTTGGGCCTCATGGCCTCCACCACTGCGGTTGTGGCCTTTGCTCGTTTGCGGATGTGTCCCTTGCAAACTTGGTTTCTCAGAACATTCTGGCTGAATGTTGATCCGCAATACAAGCGGCTGTCTATACCCAGATCAGTTATTGCTTCTCTGGGATGGTGGTCCTTGGAGACTAACCTCTCGGCCGGTGTTCCCTTTCAATCACCTACCCCAAAGGTTCATATGTTCACTGATGCCTCCCTATCAGGTTGGGGGGCTCACTGTATGACATTTAGGGCACATGGTTTGTGGTCGGTTCAGGAGTCTACCTTGCACATTAATCTGCTTGAATTCCATGCTATTAGGCTTGCTCTCTGTTCCTTTGCAGGAATCCTCGAGGGCAGGCATGTTCAGGTCGCAACGGACAGCTCCACTGCTCAACACTACATCAACAAACAGGGAAACACAGGGTCCATTTTGCTGTGCAAGGAGGCCATCGCGGTCTGGGAGTGGGCCATTTCACACAGCACCACTGTCACTGCCATACACATAGCAGGCACGAGCAATACGCTCGTGGACATGTTAAGTCGTCATCCAAACGACATTCACGAGCTTGCTATAAGCACAGATTGCCTTCGTCATCTTTTCCAGACATGGGGCACACCGCAAATAGATCTTTTTGCGACCCAGCACAATGCAGTATGTCCGCGGTTCTGCTCCCGGACGGGGGCAAGCCCGGCCTCCATGGGGGACGCATTCCAAATGATATGGTCAGGCTACCTTTTTTACATGTTCCCCCCATTCCCCTTACTGAGCAGGGTTCTAGCCAATATCAGGACGGACAGGACAAGTTGCATCCTAGTAACGCCATTTTGGCCCAGGAGGTCCTGGTTCGCAACACTGATGTCCATGGCTCAAGGGGAATACAGGTTCCTTCCCAAGATATCCCCTCACATATTTCTCAAGATCAAGCTGGCAGCTTGGAGAATTCGAATGTGAATCCCTGGTCAGATAGGGTGGCTCAAGTACTTTTGCACTCCCTTAAGTCGTCTACCCAACGCTCATATGATGCCAAGTGGGGAAGGTTTTCCTTGTGCGCTGCTGACAAACTGTTGTCCCCAGTTACTTGTCCCCTGTCGTCAGTTTTTGACTACCTGTTATGTCTAAAGGATTCTGGACTGTCCAACTCCTCTATTAAAGTTCATTTGGCCGCCATTTCGGCTTTTCACGTTGAGCTGGACTCTTTCTTTTTTTTTCTCATCCACACTCAAAGAAGTTTCTAAAGGGGCTCGTCAACCTCTACCCCCCGGTGTCTCCACCTGTTCCACAGTGGAGCTTATCCCTGGTATTGTCCCAGCTCATAAAACACCCTTTTGAGTCTTTGGCTACATGTGATTTACCCTTTCTGTCATATAAGGCTGCCTTTCTGGTTGCTATCACCTCAGCCAGGAGGGTCAGCGACCTAGCGGCCTTTTGTCATTCCCACCCGTTTACTAAGTTTCATGCGGACCGGGTGGTTCTGAAACCTAAGCTTTCATTTTTGCCCAAGGTGGTTTCCTCTTTCCACCTTTCCCAAGATATTGTACTACCCGTATTTTTTCCAGATCCATCTTTATTTGCTTTAGCGGCCACCTCAAGGGTCACCGGGCCTCCCCGCAGACCCTGTAGAGGTGGATTACCTCAGCCATTAGACTTTATTATGAGCGATCACACGTGGATTGCCCAGACATGATCAAGGCGCACTCCACAAGAGCTTATGCTGCCTCCGTCGCCTTTTCATCTAAAATTGACCTCCGGGACATCTGTCGAGCGGCGACATGGTCGACCCCTTCTACACTCATGAAGCACTATGCGGTCGACATGGATTCATCTAGAGAGGCAGCAGTGGGATGTGCCGTCTTGCAGTCATTATTTCGGTGACTGTCCCACACCCGCCATCCTGGTAAGCGAGCTTGCTACTCTCCCAATGTGGGACTGCATAGAAGCCACGGAGATGAAAAACAGAGTTTCACTTACCTGTAACTGTTGTTCCATCTGGTGGTCTTCTATGCAGGCACACATCCCTCCCTCCTTCCCCACTGTGGGACCTCTCCGCAATACACGTGGATGGTTCCGTGGCAGCAGGTTGTAGAACTGGATGGGAGAGTGCTCCCTCCCCCTGAGTCATGTGACTGTTGGGCGGGAAGGCTGCATGCTCCAAGGGGAGGGGGAGCACTCTCACTTTCGATTTTGCTAGAAGCTGACAAATCTTATCCATGGCTGGCCTGCGCAGTCCCAATGTGTGCCTGCATAGAAGACCACCAGATGAACAACAATTACAGTAAGCGAAACTCTGTTTTCTTCTTCTACGTTTTGAAGGCTGCTTTCCACAATACATTTTTTTTTAACACCACAGGATTATTCCTGCAACTTTCCTTCGTAAGATCATAACCGGAATGTTTAGCGCAAATGTCTACTTAGGATAGTTGCTCCTCATAAGGGATCTAAGTAGGAGTACATATCACCTCAAAAACTCTCTCTTTGGCGTGGTAATATTATGGAACGTAAACCTAATGGCCTGGTATTACCTTGGGGTAATGGTTTTCAAAATGGTCCGCGCGGTTTGATGGTGTCTTCCTGTAGAGGTGTCTGGCCAGGTCCTCTTTGCCTTGAAAAAAGTCTTCCTGTGGTTTCCTGTTGCCTCAGACCCTCTTTCCCTCCCCAGATATCGACGAGTGTGCATCTAACCCTTGCGCCAGTGGCGGAACTTGTGTTGATCGCATTAACGGGTTTGAATGTATATGTCCACAACAGTGGATTGGGTCAACCTGTCAGCTTGGTAAGTCTGGACACTTGAAGGTGACTTGACAAGATGATTGGGGGAGGGACAGGGTTTGCTTAAATGATTGCAACATTGGTAAAATGTATGTAAGTGGTCAACTTTGTGTCTTAATTGCTTAATTTAAACACTCGAATTCTCCCAAGAGTTGACTTGAACTAGCCACACTACCTCCTGAGTTCCAAGGCCTATGTATTCTCTGCAGCGTGTAGCATTCTTCCCTGCCTTGATGCATACCTGAGCAGTGGATGAAGATACCTTTGGCATGATAGTAACAGTAATGTGCTTAACTCTGGGGTGGCTGTAACAAGGGCTTTTCTGTGCTGTTAAGTTACTACACCTGTGTTGTGGTGTAAGGTGACTCGGATCGCTGTGGTGTGCTCTGTTCTTGCATCTTGCTTGACCCATATATTTTCCCCCTCCGGTGGTGTGTGCATGTCTCTGGACTGTGCAGAAGTATCTAGGTAGTCCCCGCAGATGAGTGGCCAAAGGCTACACTTCACTAACCTTTGAAACTCCCTCCCAAAAAAACCTGGGGTACAGTAGATGATTAAGCACTCTCTCTGGACCAAAAAAATGGCATGTTTGCTCCAAGGATCCATCAAAACGTGAGGTTGAACGTGTATTACCCCTTGACAGGTGAAGACCGCAAGTATACAGTTTTGGTTTGCAAGCGACAACCAAGAGGCAAATTTCTGACATGGATGAGGGATTTTATTTTATATTGCATTACACTATAGCGAAGACCCCTATCCAGTCTGGCATAATGGTTAAGAGTGTTGGACTAGTATCTGGAAGATCCAGGCTTGAATCCCCACTCATGTCATGGGAGCTCACTGAGTGACCTTTGCCTGCTCAGCCTAACATACCTCATGGGGTTGTTGTGCAAGTAAAATGGAGGAGGGGAGAATAATGTAAGCTGCTTTGGTTCCTCATTGCAAAAAAGGCAGGTATAAATGAATTAAAGAAGTAAATATCCCTTCTCCAAAAACAGTGTATTTCCTACCATTTTTACTTGCCATTCCTGAACACTTGCATCTACGGTAGATTGGTGCTAAACCCCCTTCATGCCACAGCGACCTCTCGCAGTTCTCCGAATGGATATTAAATTGTCCTCAGAGTGAAATAAGAAACTGCAGCCCATTTGAATAACCTGCGTTGGCTACTTGAACTTGGAACTAAAACCCCAAACCCTTTAATTATTGAGCCTTGCTTATAAGGGAGGAGGAGGCTGCGTGCCGAAAATATCAGCAAATGTGCGTCAGAGTCGTAACTGGGTCCCTCCTCTTGCGAGCAGTTGCGCAGCTGATATTTGGAAAGCTTTGCTTTGGTGCAAGGGCAGCCTGATGCTGGGTTTGTTCTTCACTCTCTGCTTTTCTTTCTCTTCTTTCACAGATGCTAATGAGTGTGAAGGGAAACCCTGTCTTAATGCTCATTCTTGCAAAAATCTTATTGGTGGATACTACTGTGACTGCATTCCAGGATGGAAAGGACTAAATTGTCACATCAGTCAGTATTTAATCTTTAGTATCTGCCTTTAACCCTAAAAGAGCTTTTACTCGTAGAGCGTTATTTTTTAATTCTTATCATAAGACTTCTCTTTCCAACTTATGAACCATCACAATCTTCTCAAAGGACTGTTTTGTGCTGCCTCCTTTAGCAGACGTTTCCTTGCATCAAAAGCTTTAGCTTTCGGGTCGTGGAATGAACTAACCAGACTTAACTAAAATCTGGCCTTGGAGGGCTTGCTCAGATAGACCTGTCATTTGGTCACTTTCTCTTGCATTTCAGCTGAAATTGAATTAGCGTTTTCAGTTCTTTCAAACTTATGTTGTGAACCCTTCTGGAAAACATCAAATTGATCACTCAGACACTGCCTACCTTCATTCTGTACAATATGGCTTTTGGTTTTCTGCAGTTTTTAACAGCTTACATATTTGTTCCATAGATATAAATGACTGTCGTGGGCAATGTCAAAATGGAGGGACTTGCAAGGTAAGGCTGACTTTTATGTTCACTTTTGTTTAGAAAACTCTGAACTACCATTGCAAAGTAAGAGGCTACAATGTAGCAAGTGTAAGGGAAAGGTAACAGGCAGGCAATTATCTCCTGTCCTGATGATTAAACTTATTATTATCGTTATTTAAAACATTTCTAAGCTACCTTTCCACCAAACTTTGGGTCCCCATGGTGGCAAACAATGGAAACATTAGAACAAGCTTCAAAATACATATAATTCGGTAGAAAGTGCCGTCAAGTCACAACTGATTTGGGTTTTCAAGGCAGGAGACATTTGGAGGTGGTTTGCCATTGCCTGCCTCTGCATGGGCGGAGAGAGTCCTGGGAGAACTGTTACTGGCCCAAGGTCACCCAGCAGGCTTCATGTGGAGGAGTGGAGAATTGAATCCAGTTATCCAGATTAGAGTCTGCCACGCTTCACCACTACACCACTCTGGCTCTCTACATATAATATATAACACAATTAAAACAAAACAGACACATGAGCAGGAAAGAGAGTCAGTCAGGGAACACAAAACAGAAAAGTCTTCACCCACTAGTGGAAGACAATGAAAGAAGGGGGGGCAAATCTTTCTGTTCGGGAGGGGAATCCATATTTTGGAGGTCATGACCAAGAATACATTTTCTCAGGTTGCCTACCTGCCTAGCCTCAGATTGCAGGGCCTCCAAAGCAGGGCCTCAAAAGATGACCAGAGTAGTTGAGTACGTTCATATGGGAACATGGTCTGATCTGGGTCAGTTCCCCTGCCCTCCAAAGCAGCTGTTCAAGAACAGTTAGTGGCCTGCTTTCAGGAACATATTTGACCTGTGTTCCTTTATGAGGGCGCTTAATGTTATTGATAGGTGATCTTTTTGGAGAGAACTTAGAGTATCAGAACTCTGGCCTGGTGGAACTCTCTTCAAATGAGACCCACGCCCTGCAGGACTTGGCTCAGTTCCGCAGGGCCTGTAAGACTGAGATGTTCCGCCAAGCCTGTGGTTGAGGATGGCGATGGTTTTTCATCTTAGCTGATCTCCCCATCCCTGTGGTTGTTCCTTTTGTATCTTTTTTGCTCCTGACCCTCCCCTTCCGTTTTCTTCTCCCCCCATTCCTTTTACTGGTTATTCCTTGATTGGTTATCCCTGGAATTGGCTTCTTGTGTAGGAGTGGGTAAAATCCAGTTTTACCAGATTAGCGTCGGCTGCTCATGTGGAGGAGTAGGGAATCAGACCTGGTTCTCCAGATTGGAGTCCACTGCTCCAAACCACCTCTCTTAACCACTACACCACACTGGCTCTCTAACAACATAGGAATTGTCAAGTTTAATTCAGGCCAGGTTGTCGATGACCTTTCCTGGATGGCCCAGGCTAGCCCAATCTCATCAGGTCTTGGAAGCTAAGTGGAGTCAGCCTTGGTTTGTATTTGGATGGGAGACCACCAAGGAAGTCTAGGGTCGCTACGCAGAGGCAGTCATTGGCAAATCACCTCCAAATGTCTCTTTCCTTGAAAACCCTACAGGGCTGCTATAGGTCGGCTGCGACTGGACGGCACTTTCTACCACTAAGTTGTCGATGGGCTTGCTTCAGAGAAACCAAATGAAAACAATGGGGGTTCTAGATTTTTTTTTCAACAACTGAGGAATATGTCTGCATGAGTCTTCTTGCGATGAGAACGTTGCTTTCAGCCTTTCCCTTTCTTTTAGGATGAGATGAACGGCTATCGTTGCCTGTGCCATCGCGGCTTCACTGGAAAGAACTGTGAAATAAAAATTGATGAATGTGCAAGCCACCCATGTCAAAACGGGGGGCGCTGTGAGGATCTGGTCAACAGATTCCACTGTGTGTGCCCACAGGGCTTTTCGGGAGAATTCTGTGAGGTGAGGCTTCTTGGAAATTTCTGTTAATAGTTGTGGTGGGCAGTTCAGGAAAGAAAACTTATCCCGTGTTTACACCAGGCCAAATCAAGACCACTGTGTTCTGGATTAATGCAGTAGTTAACTTTAATACCCTGTTTGAACAGGCAGGTTTGTCAGACAGCAGTATGGCCCTAGTGACTGTATCATTTGAAGGGGCCGTGGTTCAATGGAAGAGGCTCTGCTTTGCATGCCAAAGGTCCCAGGTTCGATCCCCAGCACTTGATAATCACTCCGGACTTTCATATCATATTGTGACTGTGGGATTTGGATGTTTTATTTAAGATAGGTTGAAAGCTTTATTTGTAAGGATGCCTTTAACAGACAAAGAAGTTCTGCAGTTCTGTATTGAGACCTTGCTAGTACTACGCCCAAAAGTCAAAAAGATTTGTAGAAATTGGATATATCATTTACAGTCTGGTGTGCTAGTTTCTTTTAGGCCACTGAAGAAGGCAACTATGCCAAAACACATATGGTCTTTATGGGATTGTATGTCTATGGTTTGTGTATGATTGTATGTCTAATTGTATATTATGCCAATTGTGTTATTTTAATATATGTGTTTGGAAGGCTCCTTGCAAGGCCATATAGGAGTCATTAGCATTATTTGGTTTTAACTTGCATTAAACTTATATGCACTTAAGGCAACTTTTTAATGGTTTAGCTTTTAATTGTATTTTTGGCCTTGTTAGTTATTTTGTTTGTTTGTTTTTGCTTGACCTTCTTAGGTACTTAATTCTGTTTTTAGGGTTTTGTCCCCCCCCCCTTTTTTTGGACCTCAAACCCCAGCATCCCCAGTTAAAAAGGACTGTGCAGTAGGCGATATGAAAGTCCTCAACCCTGGAGAGCTGCTGACAGTCTGAGTAGACACAATACTGACCTTGACAGGCCGATGGCTTGATTCGGTATAAGGCAGCTTCATGTGCGAAGTATTAGCTGCCTGTTCCAGCTCTAACGTACTCAAAGCATGCATGTTATCCTATTGAAAGGGGCCCTTGTTATGGCCTGTAGATCACATTCCAATATGGCCAGTGGGAAACACCAAAAATATGCACCTGTGCATGTTTTCTAGTGGTATCTTTGTGCACAAGCATCCCCCCCCCCCCATCTATGATCCAGGCATGTGCTGTGGAACACAGGCAGGATGCTGCTGCAGTTGTCTTGTTTGTGGGCTTCCTAGAGGCACCTGGTTAGCCACTGTGTGAACAGACTGCTGGACTTGATGGGCCTTGGTCTGATCCAGCAGGCCTTTTCTTAGGTTCCACTGGAGATTCACTGAAACCAACACCTGAACATTTTATTTAAGGCTTATGAGACCAGTTTGAGTTGGTTTTGTGTACCAAACTATATGCTTTTCTTATGTTCTTAGCGGTCTAGTTTTTAATCACTCCCCCCTGGTTTTCTCCATTTCTGAGTTATATTGCAAGGAAAGCAGGTTCCTCGTTAAAAGTGCTAACTGCCTCATGACATCCCACGCTAGGTAGGAACAGACTGCTGTGATTGGCAGCTGGTCTATTAACAAGACCCAGTTCCAAGCAACAGACTAGAAACTCCCCTACACCTGTCATCAGAGGAGCTAATGTTCAAGGGCCTTTATCTGGCCAAGGGCCGTAAATAAACTCTCTCCCTCTCTCCTTCTCTCCCTCCCTCAAGGGCTCATTTGCAAGGAAGGGTCAAACTACACAATACACTTTTAGTGAGTTGGGTCAGGGTTCCCTGGATCCGGTTGGCTTTTTTGTTAGATTCGTGGCTGGTTGCTTTTATTGTTTTTAACAAGGTTTAGATTCATTTAGCTGACAGTGCATCTAGGGTGATTTATTTATTTATTTTGCTGCATATATTGGAGCAAATAATTAGAAGATGCTACTTGTACGAGGGCTGTATTGGCAAATTGACTCCTGGCTCTGTTACGATTTGGAATTTTTTGATGATCAGATGGATGATGATCATGGAGCAATTTGGCAGCCTGCCTCAAAGATTGCAGGAAATGGGCCTCTCCGAAAGCTGTTAATCCCATTGCTGAAGCTGAACAATAAAAGGGAATCTTAAAGTAATGGTAGGAGACAAATGGAGGATGCATGACAGAAAATCTTTCTCAGCTTCCATCCACAGTTGTTGTTTTTCCCCTCTCTTTAAAAACTGATGAGCTGAGAGTCAACTTCAGCTGTGTCGAAAAACTTTTTCCGTTTGAGAGCACCAAGGCAAAAGTGAGGGCCAGCTAGCCTTTTGAAAGCTGCTGTTCTCACTGAAATCAAGAAACGTGGAAACAGCTGGGTTCTACAGTATTGTTGTGTCTGTCTTGCTCACGTGTAGATGCTTTTTTAAAGCAAACCTAGTTGACATGAATCCACGGTGTTAAGATTAGTCACTTCCTTAAAAGGATGTGTCTGTGTAAAGGTTTACATGGTAGGAGACTTGTTTAAGTTTTGGCACTTTCATCCTCATAATAGTAACAAATCAGCTTGAAACTACCTTGTTTAAATGTGTCTATCCGTGGAACTGGAATGGCAAAAATCTGCTATGAACAAAACGTGAATAGCCTTAAGAAATACTATGAGAGGCATATTGAGCCAAGTTGAAGAAATGAAAACCCTGTACAGCCTTGGCAAACGCTGTGACCTCCAGCCCCCCACTGTTTGCAAGGGTGTGCATTTGGGAAAGAGTAGTTACAGCTGTCTTTGTATGCACATGCTACTTGAAACAGTTTGTGAAACTATCCCCTGTTAAATTCTTCACTTTAAACATCCCTTTAGACATTGTGTTATTTTCAGGATTGGTTTCTAGAATTATATAATAGATAGTTTATTTGCGGTCCTTGGCCAGATAAAACAAGATACATGGACTAAAATGATCTTACCGACAAAGGTTTACAGTCCGAGTCTTAAGTCACTTAAAAAAATAAAAAAAATAAAATAAATAACATCCAAGTTACATCTTACATTTGGACTAAGAGACTACTCTGTGGCAACGAATTTTCATTGCAGCAGCACAAAATTTTGCAGAATTATATAATATTTCATACCTTCTAAGTGTGAACAGTGAAACAATCAAACTACAAAACCAAATACATGGCCATAAAACTAACACTTAAAATTTACCAGAAAAACAACAACAGAAAGAAAGAGTAAACTAGGCTTACTATTTGTCCAGTCTCAGTGGGCAGTCTTCCATCCCCGCTCTTAGCCCCTCCACCCTCAATAATTTGAGAAGCTGAGGAAAGTGGTGTTGATGGTAACGCTCTAAGAAATTTTCTCAATCTCTGTGCTTAAAAACTACAGAGATTGGGGGGGATTCCTAAAGCACCACCTGGAAGTCCTCGATTTCTGATCTTGTAGTGCTGCATTCCTGTAAATGCATACATCTGATTTATCCTGTATTTTGTTTTGTTTTTAATCTATTACAGATTGATATCGACCTCTGCAAGCCTAATCCTTGTCAAAATGGTGCTAAATGTTATGAACTGAGGGGAGATTATTATTGTGCTTGTTCTGATGACTATGACGGAAAGAACTGCTCTCATCTCAAGGACCACTGCAAAAATAATTCTTGTAAAGGTATCTTCAGCCTTGTGGAAATGTGTTTTTCCTAACATTCGAGCATTCTAAAAACCAAAATGAGAATAGTCACCTTGCAAAAAGAGAGATTGCTCCATGTTGGGGGGTTTTCCTTCACATGAAGTGACAAGCTTAATGAAAAGTGAAAAAGAGAATGCATTTTGCTTCCCGATGCAAACGACATACGGAAAGACGCTGCCTTTCTCTTCACTTACCCCAGGCCCTGCTTACAAAATGTATGCTAAATAAAACTTTCCTGAGTGTGTTTGAAGTATAATTATATCCGGATTTCATTTGTGTCAGACCTGCCTGCTAAGTATTCCTTATGGAGTATTGCACGTTACCTACTAAATTACTAAAATTTTACATCTAAAAAAATGAAATACAGGTAAAGCTTTATTTCCAAGGATATTCATGTTGGTCTGCTTTAGAACAGCCAATATCGAGTCCAGAAGCAGCTTACAGAGCAACAAGATTTTCAAGGTATGACTTTTCGAGAGTCAAAGCTCCCTTCACTTGTATCTGACAAAGGGAACTTAGACTCTCAAAACCCAGAAAATCTTGTTGGTCTCTAAGGTGCTACTGGACTCAAATCTAGAAGAAGAGTTGGTTTTTATATGCTGACTTTCTCTACCACTTAAGGGAGACTCAAACCGGCTTACAATCACCTTCCCAGTGGGGAAACAAATCCAGTTCACCAGATTAGCCTCTGCCGCTCATGTGGAGGAGAGGGGAATCAAACTCGGTTCTCCAGATCAGACTCCACCGCTCCAAACCACCGCTTTTAACTACCACACCATGCTTTGTTATCTGGCACTGGATTATCCAGAACACTCTAGTTAATTGGCATCCCCCCTCAGCCACCGTGCCCTACATCTCTGGACACACGTGCACCCCCATTCCTGCCACTTCCGGCCATTAATGCTTTCTGGCATCTGGCCGGCTGACATCATCCTCAGGTGCTTCCTTCCCCCTCCGCCTGCCCTGGGCTTTCTGGAACCAGCTCTGCCAGAGGGCTCCTGGGCAGCTAGCCTGCTCACCCACCTGCTGTGTAGGGTGGCTCAGTGGTTTGGGCAGAAAGGTCCCTCCAGGCATGTGGGCTGTTGCCACAGTGTTCCCAGCAGGTTGGGGTTGGTTGCTGGAGATTCCTCTGGATAGGGGCAGGACAAAGCAGTAAACTTGAGTACCCAGCATATTTGATTAAGTAGCAGCCCCTCTTCCCTTTGAGTGCCAGATAACAACCTTTTTACTTCATGCTAAGAGGCCTCTTCTAGTATACCCCCCCGAAGGACACTAAGTTCTTCTGACGAAAATCTGGTGGTGGTCCCTGGCCCTAAGAGCGTGCGGCTGTCCTCAGCTACAGCCAGGGTTTTCTCAGTCCTGGCTTCGGCCTGGTAGAATGCTCTGCCAAGTAACATCAGGGCCCTGCGGGACCTTAGTTCCGCAGGTCCTATCAGATGGAGCTTTTCCACCAGGCCTATAACAGGACAGCCGCAGATATCATCATTACTGGCCTCCCCCCCCCTTCCAGCATGAGTGGAAGGGGTGCTACCTGTATGAGGCCAACAGTTTAGTGATTTATGCGCCATCTTTACCATGGGGTCTGTTATGGGGGTTTGCGGATTTTATTGCTGCTTTTACTGTTTTGTTGGATTGTATGTTATGTTTTAATGATGTTACCCGCCCTGAGACAGCTTGCTGGGAAGGGCGGGATGGAAATTTGAAAAAATAAATAAATTAAATAAATTAAAAAGTCACTCTGAAGAGTACCTTTAGGGGCTTTTATATTTCCAACTGCCTTTTCTTTTCTCAGTAATAGACAGCTGTACAATTGAGGTTTTCACCAATGCTACCCAGAAAGGTGTCCGCTTCATCTCGTCCAGTGTATGTGGTCCCCACGGACGGTGCATCAGTCTACCAGGAGGCAACTTCACTTGCGCCTGCGAAAAGGGCTTTATTGGAACGTACTGTCATGAAAGTAAGTGGAAGAAAGGAGCCTGTTTAAATATAAGTTGACTCTAAAGCTGGAAGTTGGTTAAGGAGCTTTACTTGGAAACATGTAGAGGGGGAACATCAGCTCCTAATGGGATCGAGAGCATTTCACTTCTTGCTCTGAGGAGGAGGGCATCTTCAGCGCGGGTGATTCCGTTGCTTGCTCGGGGAGGAAGGAACAAGAATCTTTTACTTCCTGTCTCTTCAAGGGAATCACCCCCTCCTCCTCAGTTCCATTCCTGCCTCGCAAGGGGCGAGCAGCATTAGAACAGGTCTCTGCTGCTTTCCGACTCAATCCTCAGAACCTACCCTTTTCTCATTTACTAATGTACCTGGTGAGTGAGTAGAAGTTTTGTTAATGTACCCAGCGAAACAAATAAGGCCTTATTGCTCCTGGTATAAAATAGTTCTAGTAATGATTATGTTTTATTGTCCTTAGATATTAACGACTGCCTTGGGAAACCTTGCAAGAATGGTGGGACTTGTATAGACGAAGTGGACTCTTTTCGATGCTTCTGCCAGAATGGCTGGGAAGGAGAACTGTGTGATATCAGTGAGTATAACCAAACGTTTCCATAGCAGAAGGTTCTGTAGGCTAGTGTTTGAGCTGCAGTAGGACTCCGTTGCAGCCCGGTTCCAGACATGTGTTGCCTGGAAATAGCTATGTTGAGATTTGGGTAAACGTCTTTAGGATTGCAGAACTGATTCTCAAATTATGTTAACTGGTGTCTAACCGAAGATGAAAGATTTTATGCTGATAGGGTAGTGGGATCAGAGAAAACCTTTTGACGGAATGCTAAAGAAATCCTAGTCAGTCGTGTGTTTTCACTTCCTCACTGCACCACTGGAATTTGTCTTTGCCTTCTTTTGTCTCGGTGACTGGAGCAGCCCTCTTGTTTTGCTGTCAAACGAAAGCCCCAAAATGCATGTTTGATCATAAAATACCTGTCAAAACAAGAATGTGACTCTTTCATCCAGATTGTTCCGTTCAGGAGAGCTTGAACTCTCATAACACTGGTTGGCAGCCATAGAAATTGTATTTTAACTCTGCAAATTCGACAGTTTACAGTAGCACTATAAACAGTGTACCTACTCAAGCTTCAAATAAGGCCGTTTAAACTAAAATGCTGTAGAGCAGCCCTTGGGCTAAACTGACAGATTCCCTGTAGACCATAAACATAAAGGGCAGTTCTCCAAGGTCTCAGACAGAGATCGTTCCCTGGACCTTGATAGTCCTTATTGTGGAGGTGTCAGGGACTGTGCCTGGGATCTTCTGTATGGAAAATCATGTGCATGTTGTCTGGGGGTTTCAGTGGGATTTAACACACAAAGCTGCCCTATACTGAATCAGAGACCCTTGGTCCATCAAAGTCAGAATTGTCTACTCAGACCGGCAGATCCTGGATCTCAGGCAGAGGTCTCTCACATCACCTACTTGCCTGGTCCCTTTAACTGGAGATGCCGGGGATTGAACCTGGGACCTTCTGCATGCCAAGCAGATGCTCTACCACTGTGCCACGGCCCCTCCCCTTTAAGCTCAACCAATTCTGTTTAGGAGTTGACAGAGACTGTTCACTAGCTCAGGACCATCCAAGACGTCTGTGTTAGAGTTTGAATCGACAACAGAAGTGGTGCACATCTGTGTGTGGGGGTGGGTGGGTGGATTTTTAGTATTAAACCAGTAATACTCAGCGGCATCACAAAGCACACGTGGCTCTTCAACATACTTCTTGTGGCTCTTCTAAACAATGTTCCCCAGTATGCTCCCACCCCATGTTTCAAGAAAGTAGGCAAGGCTTGTGGTTGGCAGGTGGTTCCCACCTTGAAAACAGCCTCTGTTGGAGGAATGAGCAAGCAGCAAGCCTCCCTCAGGTTCAGCCCATGTGCTAGGGATGAAGGTAAAAGCTCTTGACCTTAGGCACATCATGAGAGGGAGGGCATCTTGGCCATCTTCTGGGCATGAAGTAGGGGTCACTGGGGGTGTGGGGAGGGGGAGGTAGTTGTGAATTTCCTGCATAGTACAGGGGGTTGGACTACATGACCCTGGTGGTCTCTTCCAACTCTATGATTCTATGACTCTTTTGGCGGGTTCTCCTCGTTTGGAGGTTTTTAAGCAGAGGCTAGATGGCCGTCTGACAGCTATGTTTGATTTTTTGAACTTAGGCAGCTCATGACAAGGAGGACAGGAAGGGTTGCGTCAGAGATTGGCTCTCGTGGCCCTTTCTTACATGCCCAGGGTTATGCCGATCACCACTTTGGGGTCAGTAAGAAGTTTTCCTCCAGGCCAGATTGGCCAGGGATCCTGGAGGGTTTTTTTGGCCATCTTCTGGGCATGGAGTAAGGGGGGGGGGGTCACTGGGGGTGTGTAGTTGTGAATTTCCTGCATTGTGCAGGGGGTTGGGCTAGATCAGTGGTTCCCAAAGTGGGCAGTACCACCCCTGGGGGGCGGTGAGATTACCTAGGGGGGCACTAAGGCAGAGGGGGTGCTAGAGGTGGGCCCCTTCAACTGTGTTGTTCTCTAATTTACAATAGATCAGGCTATGGCACCATACTGGCAAATTTGGTGGAAACGATTAGAATTTTTTTCAGACTTTGAAGAGCTGGTACCATTAGATCAAGTTCATCAGTTTTGTTGAATGTATTTTAACTAAAAAGTTTTAATTTGATTTTGAGTAGATGTGCAGTTAATTGTTACCGTTTTGAAATTGTATCGTTATTATCTTGTTTAGTGAGTCATGCAAACCCCTATTTTGAATAATGCTTTTTATTGGATAAGGTAGGGGGCGCTGGGGTTGAGTTTGTGGAACCAAGGCCTGAAAAGTTTGAGAACCACTGGACTAAATGAACCAGGAGACCCCTTCCATCTCTATTTTTCAATGGTTCTATTATGATAATGGTGAGCATGGTTCTCTGTGAGCCACAGAGTGAGCACTTCTGTATTAAAATGTCTCTCAAAACATCTCTTTTTGAAAAGTGAGTGTCCAAATTGTCAAATCCTTTGCTCAAGTATCCCGCATTTGAATTTTCAGATGTCAATGACTGCTCACCAAATCCCTGTCATCACGAGGGCCGGTGCGTGGACTTAGTGAATGACTTTTATTGTGAATGTAGAAATGGTTGGAAAGGCAAAACATGCCACTCGCGTAAGTATCTTCTAGGTGTGCAGGGCTTTTTTGTTGTTGTTGTTCCGATTTTGTGTATGTTAATTATCCAAAGTTGGAAAGGAAGCTTTTAAACATCTTGGAGAAATGGGTTTGTTGAAGGAAGTCATGCACAAACACGTCCAATAATCGTCCCTTTCTCCAAATGAAGCAAACAACTTTAAAAAATTTGGCACAGTGCGTGGAACAAAGCTGAAGAGACGAGCTTACCGTCATTTTAGAAATTAGGCAATAGCAAAATGCCAAGCTACAGGTTTTAAATCCGATTTTATAAATTCAGTTTGCAAACTGCATTTTAGAATTATTTAACAACTGGCTTTAACCAGTATTTAGGTAAATAGTAAGGATGTATTCATTTGCATTATCCTACGCTGTCAGGAAGGCCCCAGGGTCTCAACAAAGTGTTAAAACAGTAAATTTAAGCAACCTGTAAACATTAACTTGTACAATATAGTATTAGGAAGGTCCCTACGCTTCTGTCATTTTGCAAAACGCGCAAAACACTATTGTTCAGAAGGGCATTTTGTTGAAGGAGCGAAGTTGCGATGTAATAGATCCACTCAGAAGGTGACCTTCATTGGGCATAAAGTCTTTTCCTACACCAATTATCCTGATGTCATAAACAGATATGTTTCCATGTGTTCTTGGTTGTCATCCCCGTCCCCCATCCCCCCCATTCTACAATTTATTTACATTATTTATAGTCGGCCTTTCTCACTTGGACCCAAGGCAGATTACACAGAGTGTTGTCAATACAATCAACAAATGGGACATTCAGTCAACAGTGCAACAGGATTAGGGTTGTAGAACCAATCAGAAGTCTCAAAACAGCACTGAACAGTGCACAAGTAGCAACATGACACATTAAATGATGCAAAATGCCATAGTAGGATCCTAGTTTCAGCAAACTATACACAGTAGTATAAACCAAAGTTTCTTAAACTGTGGGTCATGACCCCCTATGGGGTCACGTAACTGAATGTGGAGGGGGTCGCGAAAAACTTAATAAATTGTAAAATTACACATATACCAAAGAATTGTTTTAAAATAAATTTATTTATGATTTATTATCAGTAAATGTTTGATTTGTATGCCTATTTTATATACCCAGGGTCGCATAAAAATTTCTCAGGTGAAAAGGGGTAACGAGTGGAAAAAGTTTAAGAAGCCCTGGTATAGACCACAGCCCCTGATAATTTGTCCAAGTAACTTTGTGAATCACTTCGTACAGTGCAACTCTGTTGCCTGAGTAGAAAACCCTCTTGAATAATTCGGCTTTTGCATAGTTTGCAGGTAGCCGTGAGAGTGGGAGCCTTCCTGACCCAACTGCATTATGTCGTCTCAGTAGGCGTCTTTGCTCTTATGATATGGAGTCCACTTACTGAATGACTGCAGTTTCTTTTCTCATACTTGTAATTCGACTCAAGTCCCAGTGAGAAAGGCAGAGTATGAATGAAAATCATGATAAGGGTATATCTAACCTCTGAGCTCAGTCCTGTTTCCACAAAGCGAGAAAGGGTCATACGCGTAATTGGTTATCTGTGACTTTTAGGTGAGTACCAATGTGATGCGAATACTTGCGCTAACGGAGGGACATGTTACGACGATGGCGATACTTTTCGATGCTCGTGTCCTCCAGAGTGGAAAGGAAGCACGTGCAACATCGGTATGTACCAAATCTGCACAGTGATGTTCTGTTTGGACAGAATCATAGAGTTGGAAGGGACCACCAGGGTACATATGCCCTGCTCAGCACAATCAGAAAGAACGTTATCTTTCCCCCCCACTTCCATTCTTTATCTCTGTAGTAACCAAGAGTTAGCGTAGTTTGTGTGTAGACTGGTAAGAAACACTTGATTGATTCGGTTTGCATCTGAAGATCAGGTTATCATAAAAATTAAGTTTTGACTGACTGCATGGAAGAGGGGGAATTAGGATCAGATTTAATCTCTCTACTCTCAGATTGTCTGTTCCAGATTACGGGGATGAGAATAAGGGGGGAAATTGACTCTCTGGGCATAAGCCCAGCCTCAGGGTTCACACTGACAATTTACTCTGAGCTGATATGGTGTAGTGGTTAGAGCAGGGATGTCAAACTCAATTGTTACGAGGGCCAGATATGACATAAATGTCACTTGACCGGGCTGTGCCTCGCCGGCCCAGATTGGGAACGGGGTGGGGTGGCTGCCTAGACTGACGAGCCCGCAGTGGGCTTGCCAGCCCAGATGGAGAGTGTGTGTGGGGGGGGAGGGGTGTTGGCTGGCTTGTGGGCCGGATAAGAGCTCCTAAGGGGCCGGATCCAGCCTGCGGTCCTTAGGTTTGACACCCCTGGGTTAGAGTGTTGGACTTGGACCTGGGAAGATTGGGTTGGAATGCCCCACTCAGCCATGGAAGCCTGCCGGGGTAACCTTGGGCCCATCACAATCTCTCAGCCTAGCATACCCTCGCAAGGTTGTTGTGAGGACTGAGTGGAGGAGGGGGGCAGTGACGGTATGTGAAAAGCCACTTTGGGTGCCCAATCACAGAGAAAATCAAAATATAAATACGTAATACTCTGAACTTCACGTTAAACACTCTAGTTAAGACTAGTCTTATTTGTTGCACCAAAGCTAAGAACAGCAACTGTGTTCCCAACCCTTGCCTGAATGGTGGAACCTGTGTTGGCAGTGGAGATTCCTTTTCCTGCATCTGCAAAGAAGGCTGGGAAGGACGCACGTGCACACAAAGTAAGTTCCCACCCACCCATTGATGAGAAAGACTGGCTCTTCAACCAATGTAGTTCATGTTCAGAATATCCAGCTGGGGGATCGTAAGGAGAGGGCTTAACGCTGAGGCCAGCCTGCGTCACAAGCTTGAAAGAGAACCAGCTATAACAACTCACTGGAATATTTTCTTTTAGAGTTACATTTTGGGATTTTACTAGCATACCAACACGATGATTTGCTTAGGTGTGGCAGGACTTGAGTTTGTAGCTCAAGATGGAACACGCACAAAACGTTCCATCTAAGCCTGAATCTGAAATTCCGCTTTGAAATTACCTTTAATAGCATCTTCCTTCATTAGGTTGTGAGTCTTAGGCACTATAAACAGTGATAATTGCCATCGTTTCCTTGAACCCAAAGTAACAGCTGGAGGGGAGGGGATGTTTGGCTCTTTCTGGAGGGGAGCAGACTGCAGTAAACTAGGAATTTCTTTTTGCTGTTCCTTCATGGTTCAGCAGTTTTTCTATAGCTGTTCAAAGTGTTTTCTTACCAAGCCGAGAATCAAAATCACGAAATGACCTCCCTCAATTTACCTTAAGATGGAGTCTTGGAGTCAAAAGGACAATAGAAGGCTGAATCTGGTTGAAAGCACAGAAAGTCACACTTAATTCAAACGTAACTTTGTGTTAATGCCAATACAAACTTGATATGGCTTTTAATCCCGATATTTAGATTGGGATGATAAAAACTAATATGCATCTGTGACTCCGGTAGCATCCTGTTTTTTCTACAATTTGTAGTTACATACAAGAGAAGCAAAAATGGAAAATAACATGGGGAATTTTATAATGAATTTTGGTGGGCTTCATGGTAGACAAGGAGCCCCGTGGCGCAGAGTGGTAAACTGCAGTACTGCAGTCCAAGCTCTGCTCACAACCTGAGTTCTATCCTGACGAAAGTTGGTTTCAGGTAGCCGGCTCCAGGTTGACTCATCCTTCCATCCTTCCGAGGTCGGTAAAATGAGTACCCAGCTTGCTGGGGGTAAAGGGAAGATGACTGGGGAAGGCACTGGCAAACCACCCCATAAACAAAGTCTGCGTAGTAAAGTCGAGATGTGACGTCATCCCATGGGTCAGGAATGACCCGGTGCTTGCACAGGGGACCTTTACCTTTTTACACGGTAGACAAGACACAGTGGAAAAGACAATCATGCTAGGAAAAAAGGAAGACCTAATATGAGATGGATTGACTCAATAAAGGAAGCCAGAACCTTTCAGTTTGCAAACCTGAGCAGGCTATTAATGATTGGATATTTTGGAGGTCATTAAATTCATAGGATTGCCGTAAGTTGGAAGCGACTTGACGGTACATAATACACACATATCTAAAACCAGAATGCAAGCCGCCTCTTAACGCATAGCCCTCTGATTTTATTTTCCCCATAATATTGAATGAGTCTTGATAGCTGAGTAGATGGTTCTTGTATATTCCTAAATATATAGTCTTCAGATGCATTGATATTCTTCTGTCTTCTGTTTAGATACTAATGACTGCAACTCCCATCCATGGTAAGTACTCTAGAATTATTTTTTTCCTTTAAAAATCCTAATACTTCTGAATCTCTTATAGATAATTGTACAGGCAATACCAAGTGAACATTTGGTATTTATTTATTAACTCGTTGCTCAGCCAATATATTTGCTCCCTTTTGGCAGCAGGGTTCTGCCTAATTAAGGAAATGTGAGTTCTGGTTTACTCGTGTAGTAATATGTGGTGGTAGAGTCCAGAATTAGGAGAGTATACTTTTCCAATTCAGATGGGTCCTCTATGTGAAAAAGTATAGTGTACCATGCTGCTTCTGTATTTTTTTAAAAAATATTTATTTCCTTTGTACCCTAATGGGGGGACCAAGGCAGCTCTCATACTTTTCCTCTCTTCCATTGTTACCCTCACAACAACCCTGTGAGGTAGGTTAGGCTGAAAGCCTCTGACAGGCCCAAGGTCACCCGTCAAGCAGGGATTATGAGACTAGACATTTTTGTTTGTGCCACTGAAGACTGTGAATTAAATGTCTAACTAGCATAGTTAAGGCACTACAGATGGCTTATTGAAATTGGCATGCATTGTGAATTTATATACAGTCGCTATGCATAGTTAATTGTAAGAACATAAGGAAGGCCATGCTGGATCAGACCAAGGTCCATCAAGTCCAGCAGTCGGTTCACACAGTGGCCAACCAGGTGCCTCTAGGAAGCCCACAAACAAGATGACTGCAGCAGCATCTTGCCTGAGTTCCACAGCACCTAATATAATAGGCATGCTCCTCTGATCCTAGAGAGAATGGGTATGCATCATGACTAGTATCCATTTTTACTTGAAGCCATGAATACCCCTCTTCTCCATGAACATGTCCACTCCCCTCTTAAAGCCTTCCAAGTTGGCAGCCATCCCCACATCCTGGGGCAGGGATATTGCTTAAGGCTTTCACGGTCAGAGTTCATTGGTTCTCCTAGGTTATCTGGGCTGTGTAACCGTGGTCTTGGTATTTTCTTTCCTGACGTTTCGCCAGCAGCTGTGGCCGGCATCTTCAGAGGAGTAACTCCTCTGAAGATGCCAGCCACAGCTGCTGGCGAAACGTCAGGAAAGAAAATACCAAGACCACGGTTACACAGCCTGGATAACCTATGAGAACCACTGGGGCAGGGAGTTCCACAATTTAACTATGTGTTGTGTGAAGAAATACTTCCTTTTATCTGTTTTGAATCTCACCCTCCAGCTTCAGCAGATGACCCTGCTTTCTGGTATTATGAGACAGGGAGAAAAGCTTCTCCCTGTCCACTCTCTATACCATGCATAATTTTATAGACCTCTGTCATGTCTCCCCTTAACCGCCTTCTTTCTAAGCTAAACAGCCCTTAGCATTTTAACAGCTCCTCATTGTGCAGTTGCTCTAGCCCCTCGATCATTTTGGTTAAACTGAAGTCTCTTGAATTCTGGGTTGCGTAGTGAAACAATACCTTTGAATGCCAATTTGCACAGGCTCTTGAGTGTACTAAGATTTCTTACCTCTCAGTTTGAAGCAACCCTGACAAGCCTTCATTGTAGTGACAGGTTTATTATTGTTACAGTTACAACGGAGGCATCTGTGTTGACGGAGTGAATTGGTTTCGCTGTGAATGTGCCCCTGGGTTTGCTGGTCCCGACTGTAGAATCAGTAAGTACTTGTGTAGGCAAAGAACTGAGTGGGTCACCTGGCTAACCCCCAAAACCCTCTGCCACATCTGCCCTTTGACTTCCCAGGCATTAGGTTTAGCAGAAGCTAACTGAATTATTCATCATGCTGGTCTTTGACATTCTTTACAAAGTAGTCTCTTTTATTTGAGGACAGAAATTTTTTTTGTTTTTTTGGCCAATGCGACTAAAATGATGTGCTTTGAATTGTTAACTTGGGTCTCCAAGCACACTTCAGCCTTTCATGAACCTCCTAGCCCCAAGAGATCCACAAAAGACTAAATGATTCTCGAGAAGTTACAGCGTGTTTTTGCATGCTCCTCTGATTTGAATACTGTGCTCAGAATGCATAATGCAAGTTTGCATCCATTGACCAGTAGGGTTGCCAGCTCTGAGTTGGGAAATTCCTGGAGAGGTGGTGCCGGGGGGTGGGGGGAGACCTCAGAGGACTATACAGTGGCATAGGGTCCACCCTCCAAATTTTGTCCTGGGGAGTTGAGCTTTGTGTAATGATCAGTTGAAATTCTGGGAGATCTGGCCTCGCATGGAGGTTAGCAACCCTAATCATGCTTGAAGGCACCTGGTTTGAGAACATAAAGGCCATGCTGGATCAGACCAAGGTCCATGAAGTCCAGCAGTCTGTTCATACAGTGGCCAACCAGGTGCCTCCAGGAAGCCCACAAGCAAGACAACCGCAACAGCATTGTCCTGCCTGTGTTCCAAAGCACCTAATATAATAGGCATGCTCTTCTGATCCTGGTATGCATCACGACTAGTATCCATTTTTACTAGTAGCTATGGATAGCCATCATATCAGTTCTAGCAGTTGTTCTAGCCCCCTGATCATTTTGGTTGCTCTTTTCTGCACCATCTCAAGCTCTGCAATATCCTTTTTGAGGTGTGTTGACCAGAACTGTACACAGTATTCCAAGTGTGGTCTCACCATAGATTTGTACAAGGGCAGCATGATAGCAGCAGTTTTATTCTCTATTCCTTGTCTAATTATGGCCAGCATGGCCATAATTTGCCTTCTTGTAAAGGCTCAAATGCCAGAAAGCGGGTAGAGGAGGGAGATGCATGGAAGCTAGGGCTTGGTGCCAACTTGAAGGTCCAAGGAATGGGGCGTGTCGTTGACAATTGTATCACTACACTCGGGCCTGGAATCCCGTGAACAAGCTCCGTGCTCGCTAGTTAGTCTCTGCCATAGAATGTGCTTCCTCTTCTGCTAAAACTTCCATTTGCGTGAGTACCATTGACAGGAAGAGGAAGTGTACTCCGCTTCATTAAAATTCTTGGCGAACTGGCCACGCGCCCACATTTCTCAGCTACATGCTTGACTTTGGGGGAAGAAAGTAGGAGATTCTGCTTTTTTTTAGTAGAAGGGTATTTCTCAGAATTTACTTGTTCTATAGCTCGGCATTCTTGCTGGGATTCGATTACAGAATGATAGAGAGCAGTTCAGGCAGGCAGCATAAGATACCCGATAAACAGCACAACAGGACTAGCATTACAGAACAGGAACACAATGCAAACAAAAAACCATCCAACACATGACAATGCTGTAATGCAGAAAGCGGGTTACAAAGGTAGAAAACAATGCAGTAAAAGCCAGGTGATACACACAGTAAACATTGGAAGAGGCGGCAATCCTGTTCTGTTATACAAGAGATCTCCTGAGCTATTCCACTCAGTTCCTTAAAATCCCCAGGCCTAGTCTCCCCTCTGTATAAACATGCCACAGCTTCTGACATTAATTATACAGATGTATTAAAAAAAATAGGAAAGATTTTCAGTTTGTCGTCGAGCCTTAGCAGTTCAGGATTATTGTGCCTCCTGCTACACGGTGCTAATTTGTCACAACGGCTCAGTCAGCGGATGACTCCGCCTGCTGCCCCATGGACAGAACGAGTTTTAAGCTCTTGTATGCTCAGCCTCAGTTTACCCTCAGTTAAAAAAAAAACCCTAAGGTCTAGCTCAGCTGTATTGCAGTCAGAACCTTCAGTAGTTTGCACATTGAGCAAATTTGGGGGATCTCTTTTCCCGTTTTCCCAGATATCGACGAATGCCAGTCCTCTCCTTGTGCTTATGGCGCTACTTGTGTGGATGAAATTAACGGCTATAGGTGCACCTGCCCCCCTGGAAGAGCTGGAACCAGATGCCAAGAAGGTAACTTGAAGCTTTAAACTGAGAGCACAGTATCAGATCCAGTATTTTTACCTGCTGTTTTTATCTGGTGGTTGTTGTTTTTAATTGTGATTGCTTTGGGCTATTATATTATCTATTACATTTGTAGACTACCTTTCAAAAAACAAAAATGAACCTCAGGGTAGCTGTAAAAGAAATATGAAATGAGGATTAACAGAAGGGACCTTTCATCTGCGTGGTCCCACATGGGAACTGCGGATGCACAGGCCAGCCAAGGAAAACCTTACATGGAAAGTTTCTAGAAGCTACAGGACGCTCCCTCTCCCCCCTCCGTCAACAGCTCTTCGTGCCAAAACGACCACGTGATGGGGGAGCGGCCATTCCTCCGTTCTCTCTTTGCTGTTCGCCACCATGGAGAAGAGGGCGTTTGGAGAGCGTCTCTTCCAGTTTTTGAATAATAGCGTTTAAAATGGTGAGGAAGATTGTTCTTGGAAACCAGCTGTTGGAAGATCCAGAGCAGTTCAGGCAGTTGGAACCCACACCATCAATAACCAAAGGTGTGGGAAAACAAAAAATAATAGGGGGGAGTAGCGAGGCCTGCAACTGGTGAAAACCTGCGGCTGTCCTCAACTGTAGGCCTGGTGGAATAACTCCGTCTTACACGCCCTGCAAAACTCTTTCATGTTCCGCAGGACCCTGATGTCACTAGGGAGGGAGCTCCACCGGGGCCAGGGTCGAAAAAACCCCGGCTCTCGTCGAGGACAGCCACACACTCCTAGGGCCGGGGACCACCAGCAGATTGGTATTAGTAGAACGCAACATTCTTTGGGAGGCAGTTGGATCGAGAAAGCTGTTGGGAAGGTTTTCTCATGCTGTCCACCTCTTTTAATTTATTTCCTGGAGGCATATTGGGGGAAAGCTAGCACAGCGAGCGAAGATTTGTTTCAAATGGTAAAAGGGTTTCTTTTTTTTAAGTGTGGTGTCTTGTATTCATCTGAACTTGCTTCTTGTACTTAAATTGGAAACTTTCATTCCCCCCCCCCCCCCAAAGTGATAGGTTTTGGAAAATCTTGCTGGCTTAAAGGAACGTCCTTTCCCCACGGCAGCCGATGGGATCAAGAATGCAACAGCTGCCATTGTTTGGATGGCCGCATTGACTGCACCAAGGTAATATCAGACTTGAATGCTGTGTATTGACTTGTATCTCCCCACCATCATAAATAGTCACAATAGCCTCCGCCACACTCCTGTGCCGTTAATTATTTAACTCTGTAGCATCTCCATAGTTGCTTTGAATTAACCCCTTCTCTCTCCCTCTCCCCACCTTCCACCCAAAATGCACTTAAATGCTTAGAATATTACATAGCATGAAATGAAAAGGAATAATGCCACTCCTTGAGTAGGGTAGCCTGCCCAGCAATATCAGCCTTGCAGAACAGAAGTTGAGCCAAAGCTTAAAAACCGCCCCCATTATTCATCTAATGTGAAGGAGTACACACGATGTGATAAAGTCTGTCTTATTTGCTTTCATTGTGTATAAATTCACATTATACTTGGGGGGAGCTGTTTTTAGGTAGATGTTAACTTGTTCATATTGCTGGCGAAAGACTTTGAGACTACTCTCATTTCTGTAATACTCAAGCTTCTTGCCTCGCACTGTTCATCTGCCACATTCACATCAAACAGAGTGTTCAATGGATCGTTCTGTGAGAGTGTGTTGTTTTGTAGCTATCTGCAGGGATATTGTTGTTCAAACTGAAAATAACGGGAGCAGCGGACTCCCGTGTGTTGGCTCTCTCTGCACGTTGAAACCAATAGATCCGTCTGAATTCTAGGTGTGGTGCGGGCGGAAATCCTGCTTGTTTCCCAGTCATCCGGACCATGCGGCCTACCAATGTCCCAAAGGCCAGGAATGCCAAGAGAAAATGTACGTCAAGTGTTTCCAGCCGCCTTGTGCCGACTGGGGAGAGTGCAGCGAATCGGAGCCCCTGCCCGCCAACATCAGGTGCCATCCCAGTTCGGGCTACTTGGACAACAGCTGTGCCAGGATCACTCTGATTTTTAACAGAGACAAAGTACCCCAGGTGAGGATTTAAGCGGTAGCAAAGTTTTGACAGCTTCGCAACACTAAGGCCATTTATGCTTGGTAATTAGCAGTGCGTTCCAGACTGGATTGCCCTGCATTTTTTTTTTTTTGAGTTTTTCACGCTGAACCCTCATTCAGGAAGTGACTGCAAAGCTGGCACATACCTGCTTCGCATTTCTTAAGAGGCCCTTTAATGCGACCTTTTGTGTTTGCTCCGTCCCCGCCTTGAAGAATCCCCTCAAGGAAGCATGCAAAATCACAGCTGCGCATTAGCTATGCAACCGGAGATTGTTAATGGCTATGCAAACAAAGGAGAAGGCGAGTGGGGGGTGGAATTTCTCCTTTTGCGTCAGGACCGTGAATAGGCATTTTAAAGGTCGCATTTTTAAAAAGAGTTTTGAGCGAGCATCAAAATTGACCCTGCATAAATGGCCTTTGTGTCTGGTTTGTTTGTTTTATGCCCCACCGTTGTCCCTGATGGGGACCTACAGCAGCTTTACATTGTTCTCCATTTTATCGTCGCTACAACCCGGTGACGTTGGGTTAGGCTGAGTGCGCATGATTGGCCCAAAGTCACCCAGCAAGTTTCCCATGGCAGAGTGGGAATTTGAACCTGGGTCTCCCAGATCCTACTCAGCCCCTATTCCTTCAAGCCCATTAGTGGGGATAGAGTGCTTCTCCACCAGGCTTTGAACACAGAAAAACTCTTTCAGATACTTACTTCCTAACAAGGCAGAAAAACCACCTGTTCCTTCGTGCATAAATACTAGTCATGATGCACACCTATTCTCTCCAATCTCAGTGGAACATGCCTATTATATCAAGTGCTGTGGAACGCAGGCAGGACAATGCTGCTGCAGTTTGCGGGCTTCCGAGAGGCACCTGGTTGGCCGCTGTGTGAATAGACTGCTGGTCTTTATAGTCCCGGATCTAATCCAGCAGGGCTTTTCTTAGGTTCTTACTTTCTAAGATAGGGATACTGCATAAATGTACCAATCTTCGCTGATTTCTTAAACAACATAAAGAGTTCTCAGTAGGAGACCTTAAACTGCCACCGAACTGAATCGCTTTCAATTGTTTGGATGTAAAGGTGTGCATTGTTTAGGCTCTTATGTGCTCTGATGCATTTCAATGCACTCTGTGAAGCAACCAGCATTTGTGATGGATTGCAAGGTAGCACTGGCAGAGTGATTGAAGGACAGGAGTTCCTGTGAAGATTGAATGCCGGTACTCCCAGACCTTAAACTTGATAGATGTCTGTGTCTGTGTGTGTGAGTGAGTGAGAGAGAGAGAGAGAGACTGGTCTTCCTTTAGACTGTGCTTGTTAGTGAACCAAACAATCACTCCTCATGGGTCTCTCAAGCAACCTAACACTACGAGGTTTTTTCTGCAGGGTGTGCTTTCATGTACATCCAATTGGTGGGGTCTCCGCCAGGGTAATTGCTCCTGTTTGTAGTTGGGGAAAACAGTACTAATTTAACAATTTAAGGAGAGAGCTGTTGGCTCAGCGGTGGAGCATCCAAAAGGTCTGATAGTCAATCCACAGCATCTGTAGTTAAAAGGGTCTCGAAGTAGATGATGCGAATGATCTCCGCTTGAGGCTCTGGAGAGCCACTGCCAGTCACAGTACACGATACTGACCCCGATGGGCCAAGGGCCTAATTCAGTGTAAGGCAGCTTCATTGTGTTCATCTTGCAGGACAGGATAGATAATTGCATTAGAATGGCTTCGGTTTCCAAACCATAAACTTTTGTTGGGCCAGCGTGGTGTAGTGGCTAAGAGCGGTGGTTTGGAGCGGTGGACTCTGATCTGGAGAACCAGGTTTGATTCGCCACTCCTCCACATGAGTGGTGGACTCTAATCTGATGAACCAGGTTGGTTTCCCCACTCCTACACACGAAGCCAGCTGGGTGACCTTGGGCAAGTCATAGCTCTTAGAGCTCTCTCAGCCCAACCTTCCTCACAGGGTGTCTGTTGTGGGGAGGGGAAGGGAAGGTGATTGTAAGCCAGTTTGATTCTTCCTTAAGTGATAGAGAAAGTCGGCATATAAAAACCAACTCTTCTTCTTCTGTCCTATCCTCCATTCCCACCAACCAGTTCCCTATTTGGATGAGATAATTTTACTGGTAAACCTGCATGGCTGTACATTGCTAGCCATGAATGTACAAGACACTCCTTTGCCCACACTATTCTGCCTACTCCCATGTGAATCTACTCAACCTCTCCAGTCATCCTGCTTCAAGTCCCCCCCCCCGTCCCCCGCCCCAAGCTCAGGCTAAACAGGTAACCATCTGAGAAAGGGCCTTCTCAGTTGTGATGCCGAAAAGTTGCAATTCCCTCCCCAGGAGATTTCTTGGTCTCCCTCCATCGTAGCCTTCCACACATTGATGAAGACTTGTTTTGTTTTGTTTGACATTCCCTCACTAACACTTATCAGCCTTTTCTCTCTGTTTGTGTATTTTGTTTGTTAATACAAATACAAAAAACTGTAATGTTTTATTTGTTCTACTGTTCTATATGTATTTATATTTTAAATGTTTTTTATTGTCTGAAATGTTTTAATGTTTGCTGCCTTGGGGAACGCTGTATTTGGTGGACAGGCAGCATAGAAATATTTCAATTTAATAAATAAATAGCATACGGGAAGAATGTGGCACTGCTGCTTACAAAGATTAAATTCCTGGAGTGGTAATGGCTTGAAGAACCCTGTGAGATAACCTGCACTCCAGGCATTCATGTTTTGTTCTGTTTGATTGGAATGTGGTGAACTTGCCCTTCTTTTATGTTCTGTCACACGAGGAGTGATGCTCCTTTGGGTTACAAATGGGAACCAGTGTGACAGCGCCGAATATTAAGCAGTAGACCTAATGTCTGCAGTCTCTCCGATCTGCGGTAGTCACACCCTTGGGAGCCACCACCCTCAGTGGTAAAAATGGATGGGCATTAGGGACAGGGGCTTTTCTGCAGTGGCACCTCTTCTCTGGATTTCTCTCCTGGTAGCTGCTGTTCCAGACCCTAGTTGTAGGCACTGAATGAAAACTTTTCCCTGGTGCTGTCTCTCCGGGCTGGGTGACCCCAGGAGCAAACTTTCACGGGGCTCAATGAACTGCAGTGGGAGGAAGAAGGACTGTCCCAATCCGCAGAGTTTGCAGATGATGAGACACCCCATTGCTTTCTGCCAGCTAGTTGTATATTACAATAATGTAATTTTTAAAAGCTGTTTTTTATTGTCAGCTGTCTTTAGAAGCTTCAGCTGAAGAGACTGCACGGTATGCGTTTCTTTCGATAAATGCCCATATTTATTATCAGACCGCTAGAAAGGAGACTAACCTCTTGCTCGGTGAACTCCAGCGTGTCCCTCGGGTGGGTTTTGTTCTGAAATTAAGTTGTACTTTTCTCTTCTGTTTCATGAGGAGGGGGGGTCTGTGTTCTCTCCTTCTCACAGGGCACAACCGTTGAGAACATTTGCTCTGAAATCCGATACTTGCCAGTCACCAGATCCGTTTCGAGTGACCGAATGCTGGTGGTGTTGTGTGATCCCTCCTACTCTATAGAGAACGCAGTAGAAGTTGCTATTGTAAGTACTGGGTGTCCTTCTGTGTAAGTAGGGAAATGTTTTCCCATTGAAGTCCGTATTCTTGATCACAGAAATCTCTTTACTTGTTTTGCTTCTAGTTGGAGCGCTCTCTTCATTCAGGCGTAAGATTGTCGGGAGGGTGATTGACAATATTGCAGGGAGTGCGGCAGCTTTACTCTGTTGGAGAGCCAGCGTGGTGTAGTGGTTAAGAGCGGTAGACTAATCCGGAGAACCAGGGTTGATTCCCCACTCCTCCACATGGGCAAAGGACTCTAATCTGGAGATCTGGTTTGATTCCCCACTCCTCCACATGCAGCCTGCTGGGTGACCTTGGGCCAGACACAGTTCTCTCCAAACTCTCTCAGCCCCACTCAGCTCACAAGGTGCCTGTTGTGGGGAGAGGAAGGGAAGGAGATTGTAAGCCGCTTTGAGACTTAAAAGGCAGAGAAAATCGGGGTATAAAAACCAACTCTTCTTCTTAATTCAGAGGCCTGCCACTGTGACCCAGAAATGGGCATAATGACAATCAAAGAAGTATCAGGTGTGTGAGGCACAAGCTGAAGGGGAGAAAGTGATTGACACCTTCCTTGGGTGAGAGAAAGGAGTAGATGCTGATGGAAACTTTCAAAAAGTACAGAATTAAAGGGGAGCAGGAAAATTAGTGTTAGGTAGAAGCCGAGGGAAGGACTGGATTGAAATCAGTGGGCAGTAGCTTCAATAAGACACCTGTGCGTAGCAGAGTGTGTGTGTTAAGTGCTGTCAAGTCACTTCCAACTCATGGCGATCCTATGAATCAATGTCCTCCAAAATGTCCTATCGTTCACAGCCTTGCACAGGCCTTGCAAACTGAGGGCCTTGGCTGCCTTTATAGAGTCAATCCATCTCAAGTTAAGCCTTCCTCTTTTCCTGCTGCCTTCCACTTTTCCTAGCATGATTGTCTTTTCCAGTGACTCTTGTCTTCTCATAACATGACCAAAGTTCGATAACCTCAGTTTAGTCATTTTGGCTTCTAGGGTCAGTTCAGGCTTGATTTAATCTAGAACCCACTGATATATATATAGAGATATAGATAGATAGATAGATAGATAGATAGATAGATAGATAGATAGATAGATAGATAGATAGATAGAGCTGAACTTGGAATGTGAGGCAGTTGCCTTACTTTTAGAAAGCAAACCCCAAGTAGTAACAAACCTGCCCTGGGTCACCATGTCCCAAAACTAGTTTTCGGATCACAAATGTTGTGCCCTTCCAGTGGTTGTGGATATGGTGTGACTGAGGATGTGATGCCCTGACTTGGATGGGCCAGGCTAGCCCGATCTTGGAAGCTAAGCAGGGTTGGCCCTGGTTAGTATTTGGATGGGAGACCACCAAGTCCAGGGTTGCTACACAGAGGAAAACCGCTTCTCTTTGTCTTTGCCTTGAAAACCCTACAGCGGGGTTGTCAAACTCAATTGTTAGGAGGGCTGGATATGACATAGATGTCACTTGGTTGGGCTGGGGCATGCCTCGCCAGCCCAGTTCGGAAGTGGGAGCGGGGGTTGCTGGCTTGCGGGCCGGATAAGAGCTCTCAAGGGGCTGGATCCAGCCCCCGGGCCTTACGTTTGGCACCCCTGCCCTAAAGGGTCACCATAAGTCACCAGCAACTTGATAGCGCTTTATACACACACTCATGTGTTGAATTGATGTGAAGATTTCTTGCAATACATGGAGAAGACTACTTCAGCATATTGGGATAGCCAGACATGCTCAAGTGTGGCAGAGTGGGGATTTGAACCTGAGTCTCCCAGATCCTAGTCTGACACTTAACCACTAAACCGCACTGGATCTCTTAAGAAAGTCTTCCCTTACTATTCTTACATTGTAAGCTCCTCAGGGCAAGGTTCTGCAAAGTTCCATTACTCGGTATAAGAACGTTGTAAGGTTTGTGTTAAGCGGGGCTGTTTCTCCGCTCAAACCACCCAAGAGACTTCTTAATGCGCTGCAGCAAAGAGGGTGCCAGTGCCCCCAAATGGGCTCAATTTTTACTCCCAGCCATCAGCAGCATGGGTGGCGACGGGCGTCTCTTCCTGGGCACGTGTCGCTGCCTGCCGGGCCTGAGCCAAACTGGCTTGAACCCAACTGACATTGGTGCGAGGCCAGGAAGGGGTGAGTGCAACTTACTCGGGAGCAGCAAGATATCCCTAACTGGCCCTAATGAGCATCCTTAGTAAAATCACATCTTACACGGAAGTCAAATGCCTTGAGGATACCTCTGGCCACCAGGGCAAAAATGAGTTCAGTCTGGATGCTAGAGAGGGAATTTGTATTAGCCCCACTAATATCTGAAGGTTGCCAGCAGACAAGAAGAAAGCATAGATATCGGGGCGGGAGAGTTCTTATGCTAAAAGGCATAGTAGCTCATGTGCTCTTGAAATGTCGTTCCTACGAGGACCTTAGATCATGATGTATCTCTCCTCTTTTAATACATAAATCCAATGCCTCTGTGTCTGATATAAAGCCTTTTTAATTAAGTGATAGGGACATTGGCAGTGTCAAAATTTATCTCAGTCCTTATATCCCTCAAACATTAGATTTACCTAGAGTACTGTGCTCAGTTTTGGGCACCGCAATTTAAGAAAGATGTAGACAAGCTGGAAAGTGTCCAGAGGAGGGCAACAAAGATGGTGAGGGGTCTGGAGACCAAGTCCTATGAGGAAAGGTTGAAGGAGCTGGGTATGTTTAGCCTGAAGAGGAGAAGACTGAGGGGATATGATAACCATCCTTCAAGTACTTGAAGGGCTGTTATATAGAGGATGGTGCCGAGTTTTTTTTTTTCTGTTGCCCCAGAAGGTCGGGTTGAAATTAAATCAAAAGAATTTCCTTCTACACATTAGGAAGAATTTTCTAACAGAGTGGTTCTTCAGTGGAACAGGCTTCCTCAGGAGGTGGTGAGCTCTCCTTCCCTGGAGATTTTTGAGAAGAGGTTAGATGGCCATCTGTCAGCAATGCTGATTCTATGGCCTTAAGCAGATGCTGAGAGGGAGGGCATCTTGGCCATCGTCTGGGCATGGAGTAGGGGTCACTGGGGGTGGGGGGATAGTTGTGAATTTCCTGCGTTGTGCAGGGGGTTGGACTAGATGACCCTGGTGGTCCCTTCCAACTCTATGATTCCAGATTTAAAACTGTGCTGCTCAAGATCAATGGATCAAGGAGTTTCTAAGGGATAAAGGAAAAGGCATAGTGTGGGCAGGGGTGGATTGGCCAGTAAGGCCACTGGGAAAGGCCCCAGTGGGCTGATGGCATGGTGGGCACTTCCTTGAAAGCCAGCCTGGCCCTGATTGTGCCTTTGCCCCTTGTGACACGCATAAGAGCCACTGTGAGCCGGCGGCCCCTCCCCCATGAGGAGATCAGGACCCTGCCCTTCCACCAGAGGGGCGGGGAGGCTCTTAATCTGGGGGCATTTTTATTTCCCAGTCTGACCTGTGTGTTGACAAGATATTCTTAGCGCAGGACAGTCCTCAGCTAGGCTGTTTTTGCTTGCTTACAATGTAATGATACAACCAGAGCACCATTTATGCTTAAATGGGTTATATCATTAGTGTCTGGCCACCGTAGAGTTACAGGCTTGTTGAGCAGGCCAGAGATGCTAGCGGATTTTCACTCTGGCTTCAAAGAAGCCCCTCCCACTTTGGCAGCACACAGGGTTTCTAGGATTCTCAGGTGCAGGTCCAGTCATCGAAAAAAGACCAACTAGCTAACGCGAAAACTGGGCGTCGTCGTAAACTTCTGTTTCCTTTCCGATTCCAGTCTTTCATCTCGCATCAAGATGAGACCGATAACAGCCTTATTCAGAACGCTGCCAATACTATAGTGAACGCAATCACCAAGCGGCAAAATAGCACAGTGATGCTGGCCGTAACAGAAGTCAAAATTGAAACCATAGTAGTTGGGAGTTCCTCATCAGGTAGGTGTAAAAGGGTTTTTTAAGAGCATGCCTTGTTCCTGCCTTACATGTATAAAGTTTCAGTCCCCATCCCTGAGTGGCGTTGGTACATCTCTGGGCATAGAGCGGGGGTCACTAGGGGAGTGGGGGGGGAAGTAATTGTGAATTTCCTGCGTTGTGCAGGGAGTCGGGCTACATGACCCTTGAGGTACCTTCCAGCGCTATATTTCTATCTCATTATACCAATATTCATCTTCGTGGCCTCCTTGCAGTCCCACATGGGAACTGTACATGCGCAGGCTGGCCTGCAAATGCACAGTTTCCACGTGTTCCTGCAAGGAGGACCACTCGATGAACAACAGTTACAGGTAAGCAACACTGTTTTCTTGCTCACACTGTCGAGGCTGGCTATCTAAATGCAACCAAGTGTGATGCTGACCGGAATACATCTTTGCTTAGTATCTGTCACATTGGTGAATAGAAATCTTAGCTCATTTGGGGACAGTTTGTACCCATAAAGGTTAGATTCCTCCCCTTTTTGGTAAACAAATTCAAGTACTTAATTGGGAAACAAGATGCATTTACTAGTTTGAAGTAAATCTGTTCAGGAACAAGACTCATAGCTCGAAGGCTTTGCTGTTGCAGTTGGGGAGAAGCATGCCACTTGGCATAACGCCATGCAGCATAAAGTCCAAACTTTGCAAATTATTTTAAACCCTGACAATGCTATCGAGTTGAATTAGTTACCCCATTTGTGCTTTTTTGATAGAATTCCCAGAAAAGTGGATTTAGAACCTGTTCCTCTGAGGACACTGTCACTTTGACAGTGGTCAATTCATATCCCCCAAGTACAGCTGCTAACGGTTTACTTTATGCTTTTTAAAAAATAAACCACCTGGGTAGAAAATAAACCCCAGATAGTCTATGCACATTTTTAAGTGCTTTGGAGTAGAGTTGTGTAAAAAAAGAAAAAAGAAATCCAGTAAATTTTGGGTTTATTGGGCCTGATTTTTTTCAGGAAACCTGAAATAAGCTGAATATCCATCCTGGTAAATGGGCATGTGGCTTATTTTGGGGTTTCCTGGAAAAACTTTGCCCCTGGGGTGTAATTTTTGGTGGTAGAGCCCCCAAATTCGCAGCGCAGCTTGAAGGGACTCTCCTTGCCCAACCCCTGAAGTTTGGTGAAGATTGGGTCAGGGGGTCCAATTTCATGGGGTTCGGAAGGGGTTACCCCCTTCCTCCATAGAGAAACATTGCGAAGTTTGCAATGATTCCCTATGGAGGGGGGCAACCCCTTCCAGACCCCATAAAATTGGACCCCCTGACCCAATCTTCACCAAACTTCAGGGGTTGTGCAAGGAGAGTCCCTTCAAGCTGCACTGTGAATTTGGGAGCTCTACCTTGAAAAATACCCTGACCTGGATGGCCCAGGCTAGCCTGATCTCATCAGATCTCAGAAGCTAAGCAGGGTCGGCCCTGGTTAGTATTTGGATGGGAGACCACCAAGGAAATCCAGGGTTGCTGTGCAGAGGAAGGCACTGGCAAACCACCTCTGTTAGTCTCTTGCCATGAAAACCCCAAAAAAGGGTCGCCATAAGTCGGCTGCGACTTGACAGCACTTTACACACACACGCACCTTGAAAAATACTCCCCCCGGGAGAATTTTTAAAATAATTACATTTTGGACTTGTAAGTAATGGCCACCATTTGCTTCTTCCCTCAAGACACCAATTTTCCCATGGTTAATTGCAGGGTTACAATCAATCACGGGAAATTGAATTTTCACACATTTATAATGGCCGTTTCCTTCCTTCCTTAAAAGTTGTGGGAAAACTCAATTTGGGTTGTATTCCCATCTGAAACCAAATTCCCCACATGTCTGTCTATGTTGCTTGAGACAACAAGTTAATGGATAACGCTTACTACCTCTTCTACTCTCTTCTGATACCCCATTCATGCCTTCCATCTTATTCATCCCTTCATCATGTCTTTCTAGGGCCATTTCTTGCACGCACCCCCTTTATTTTTTATCTTTAACTGACCGATGCTCACCATGCCGTGTGTTCTTTTCCTAGATTATCTGGTTCCGATCCTCTGTGCGGTTTTTAGCATTGTGTGGCTCACCTGTATAATAATTTGTGTGTGGTGGACCCGGAAGAGAAGAAAAGAGCGAGAGAGAAATCCCCCGTCCCGAGAAGAGGCTGCCAATAACCAGTGGGCGCCTCTCAATCCCATATGGAA